>NC_088709.1:18443411-18794042 GCF_963576615.1 Watersipora subatra
GCCGTAAAATTAAAGTATATTAGGATCGTCGATAGGGTTATTCAACTCACTTGTAACAATAATGTCACCATATACGTGACTTAGGAAACTGTTTTATATTGCTTAGAGCGGCAAATGTTGTTATATGCTAGATACAAATCAATTTTCTGTTTAAATACTCTTCTATTACACGAGCAACGCCGGGTGGCACAGCTAGTGTACATATATATGTATGTACAAAGGTATGCACACATATTTTTGTAATTAATGCAAAGATTAGTTTGTACCTAACCTTTATATACTCTCAGTTTTGAAGATGTAGTGCGTCTTCTCATCAATCTGAATTCTAACATAAATTTTAGACAACTATTTTTATAGTTATTATTAGTTAACTTGAGCTACAAAATGAAACCTATATTTATGTCTTTCTCCTAGCACAATTGGGAGATCAGAGCTAGTACCAAAGAACTGGAAAGCTGCAAGCATTTTCCCCCATGTTTAAAAGAGGCAACAGAAAAAAAAGTGCCAATTAAAGAGGGATTTCCTTCTTGCATTGTGGGTCAGACCTTAGCCCTTGTCATTCTCAAACAAATAGATAAGATATGTCATTAGGTTTTACAAGGGATTTCAAGTCTATTAAAAATGTAGTTTCATATTGTTAACAGATAATATTATTAATTTGTATTGTAAATTTGCATTGAAAAACTGATTCTTCACAGACATGTTTTTCATTTTTAGTCAAACTCAAGAAAACTGTACTGACAAACTTGAAGCTCTGCCCAGCATTCATAAATTTTACGAAACCTTTGGTACAAAAATCAATATGCGCTATAAGAATGACCAATCGGATCAAAGTACCACACAAAGGGATGCAAGTATGAGGGACTCAAAGTAGTCATTCATCAATTGGGTTTGCAATAAAAATGAAGTCAAACGAGGCCATGTCCTAGCTCCCATAATGCTTTCTTTCTACCTTGTCGTTTGCTTCATGAAGCCTTCAATGATGTACATCAAGGGGTGTACATACGGGCAATACCTAGGGCAGGTCTCTTAAATCTCCCCACTTCAAGGCCAGATCCAGTACCACCAAAGACCTGGTTTGGGAGATGATATTTACGATGACAGTGCATAGGTTGCTCATACTGCCTTTTACATGCAGCTACACTTGAAACTCTTTCTTAAGTCTACACGTCTGTTTAGTGTGATGATTAATGATAAAAAAGCAGAGTACGTGTACCAATCAATAAATCTTCTTTCTCACCCATCCGAAGCGGAAAACATTTTCATTCACCATGAGCCACTAGGGAAAGCCATACATTCATCCTACCTTGTAAGCATTGTAAATAACATGTATGGCATCAGGAAAGAATTTGCAAAGCCAGGACTGTCTTTGGCAAGCGCCAATCAGAAACAACTAGATGCGATTGAAACTAGTAAGTCAAATTTTCAGCAAATATGCTGTTTACGGTTAAAAGCTTTTCATGATTAATGAAACGACATCTTAGACATAATTGTAAATGATTCCTCATCTATAAAATTCTAACAAAGACATTAAAGTACACAATATTGGGAATTGAACACAGTTTTCATTGGCTGATCAATTTAGCAACAGCAAAAACACTATTGAAGCCAATGAAACAATGAGTTGCATTTTTAACTTGAAGTAAAATTTAATTAGTGTTAGTGCTTTGTTTTTATACAATTATTTTAAGTAGCAGGATTAATGCGCCAATAAAATCATTTAACACCAACATTCAAATCTTTTGCGCAAACATGAATTTTTGATTTCGAGAAAATATTTTTGTGGTCATACCTTTATTACTCATTTGTGTTAGCAAAGCGAGGCTAGCAAGCATTTGCCAAATGAGGAGTTAAAATAGGAGTTTATCAACATGCATCTACAGATTTTAATCCAGATTATATTATTTTATACTAAAATGGCTTATGTCAGTGCAGATATACTACAAACCTGTTCACCAAGGATGCAAGTAAAGGAAGGTTATTATCAAGGTATGTTGCCTCTTTTAATACTGTTTCATTATATGGTTTTAGGTATAATTTTTATGTCGACAAGAGAGGGCAACAACTATTGCAAACTTCTTTTGTGTTTAAACGTATCAATATACCCAGAAACCTAATAATGAGAAACTTGAATAGCGTCGAAGAAACAAAAAAAACATTGATACAGTATATACTGCTTACATCTTATATACTGCTTACATCTTATATACTGCTTATAGACTGCTTACATCTTATCTCAAGTTGGACCACTAAATCTATTAAAAACTTAATGTTTTGACCATCTACCTATCTAATCAGACTAAAAATTTTCATAGGATACTTAACAATTGATAAACCTAATAATTTACTACATTGTAACATTTGAGAGAAAAGTTTTAAAATAAGGTTAAAGTTTTTTTAGAAATTCAGATTAAAATGGCAAGTATAGTATAATTAGACATATATTCACTCTACCTTGCAATGATTCTACTCTTTCTTTTGCATGAAATACACTTCATTTTTAATACTAACCCATCGACTTTGTTTGCATGGAAGATGTGAGTTGAGGCTTCAGGGGTCACAAAAAAGTGGTTCAGAGTTTTGACAGCTATTTTTGAGCTTAATCTAACCTTGCAATGTGTTAGACAGTACGGCAAATTTCTCAAACTCAGATTACCTTTTTCAGACATGTCAATTAAAACAAACTGGTCTTTGATCTTTTCTCTTGCTTAGCAAAAGACAACATCATTTGTTTTTGGCTAATAAGGTAGTTGTTTGTTTTATATTAATAACTTCACATTTTTATAACGCTGAAGATTAGAGGTTTTTGTATTTATGTGAAGTTCTAATAAATTTCAAAAGCTAGCCTTTAATAGTGAGAGTTTTTAGAACAATATTGTAAACTTAACTTGTTGAAACTAAAGTTCAATTAATTTTTAAGTCAAATGGAGAAAGAATATCAATCTTCACAGTAATACAAGCCATATTTATCTATTTGTCTGTCTGTCTGTTTATCTGCTCGTCTATGTGAATCTAAGAATGGTAGTAGAAAGAATCGCACCACATTAGAATTGAACCTGGATATTCGGCTTTCCAACTAAAACGAATATCTTTGCTGGTATCCGCTGCTCACAATCACCTTGCCAAACTTGAAAGTAATTCTGCACATAGTTAATCTCAAAATACAATCTCTCAAAAGTGCCAGCGATTTAGTTCATTATATTGACAGGTATTGACAGGTACATGACTGTTATAATTGACGGGTATTGACAGTTATATAACTCTTGTAATTGACAGATATTGACAGTTACAACACTGCTCAAAATGTGAGATCAGTGCTGGAGTGCGCTACATTTTGTTATGCTGATGTGGAGTGTATATCTGCAGTCTACACAAGAGATAGAATGTGCTATCTGATTGGTTCTAATGGCAATGTGACTGAAAAAGGCAGCGTCATTCAAGTTATGAATGGCTACCATCTTGAAGAGATGAGTATGCGGTTGCAACATTTCATTATGAAATTGTTTACCAATAAGTGTTTGTCTCTTATTTTAAGCAACTTTTATGAATCAATGTTGTGAGTTTCATCAAACAATTTAACTTAATAAGTAAAAGTAACAACGCTAGCAAAAACTAAAAATCAAATGTGAGGAAATATGCATAAAGTAAATTAATCAAAACTACATTTAGTCAAATTTGGACTGGGTTAAGCCGCACTTTCTATCCCTCACTCTAACACCGAACTTAAGCATTGCCAAGTCTGCCTTTTATTTCCCTTATTTCTAGAGCAACGTGGCACCACCAACATCTTTTTCTCTGTATATTACTTTAAATAAATGTTTTACCAGCAGTTTAGGCATCCAAATTGTTTAACTAAATTTTATCTGAAATGTTTATTTTAAAACTAAAATAATGTATGAGTGCATTTAAAGTTATTTGTTGGGGCTAAAAAGAATTAATGCAGAAAACAGTGATTTTCATTAAAAATAATTTATCCAATATGTCATTATTTCAACATATAAATTATTAGCGCAAATTACCTTGTATGCTGAGGTTTGACTGCACTAAAGTGAATAATGACAATACTGAGATGATAAATTGGTAAAACAGCTTTTGTGGTTATTGATGGCTATGCAAGCAAGTTGAGTTGATTGTTTTTGCATTGAAGTAAGAAAAGCAAAAGTAGTCAAAAAGTACAAAAACACTAGAAATATTATCAGTATAAGTAGCCTATTTTAGTTAGGCTTTAGCAAGACGCATCTTTGAAGTTCTTAGCACTAAGATTTAAAGATATATTCAGCTATTGTCTTTTGCAGACCATATTTGCCCATCTACCTGTGATGGAGACTCTGTTTGTATGCTTGACTGTAGCCATGACACCCTTGAAACCGTCTGTGTAGATATCTCAGGAAGTAAGTCGTTGTCAGCTAATAGACATATTGAACATAAATGTTTGCATTTGTTACATTTTCCAGCATTTACCTTTGTCTGTATCTGACAGAGGTTTGGTTTTTCTAAGTAAATAAATTGACAGCTTGCTTAGGAGTGCAGTTTGTGTTGATGATGTATGTTGAAAGCAACGAATAGCATTATTGGATAAAAAAATTGGCTATAAAACATTTTATGGCCCGCTAAACCAAAAATAAATAAAATATCTCTAATTATACAGTTTAGTAAAGATGGGAAATCAACATGGTAAAAGTATCAAATAGAAGTATTCTACGATGATGAAGCTAAAATCTTTCATTAATCATTATAACACCAATTTATTTTATTTGTCATTAAGTTCTTCTTATAAAATATGAACGAACGTTCGTGCAAGCTTGCTTCATGTGCATAAATAAAAGAAGGAAATTTGTAGTCATTATCGCACATTGAATTATACAACAAAAATGTGTATATTTTCAGCACAAAATGGCTGCAACTTTTCTCCAGTCACACAACTGAAGGAATACTATCTATCTGGTCTTGACGAAACATCAGGAGCAAACAATCACGTTTACTTCGTAAGTGCAATTTAGTTCGGTCTTGGCTTAGCTTAACACGATCCAGCCAAAATTAGCCGTCAACCTAAAAGGGGCTTTTTTAATAGTTTTGTTCTAAAAACTTTCATCTCATGAATGGATGCAGCACCTTCAAACTTTTTTAAAATTAATGTAATTTCTAGGTTTAAAATCAAGATAATAAAAGTTATTTGGCTGTCATAAGTTTTACAATTCCACATCGGATCACAGCGATTTGAGCTTGTGCGTGTTACAAAAATCGCATATTCTAATTGAAGAGGCGTCTGAGGAACAACTCATATGTGCTTGTGCGATAACGATTTAACAATTTCAAAGCAACTAAACTTGGAAATTGATTAAAACTCCTCTGCTTGCACATTAGCATATGAACTATTGTACAGAAGTTACTTTTCACATGGCCCCAGTGGAGTTTAAAGAAAGCCGATAATTAACTAGAATACTATTGACCATTGATCGCTTACATCACTTAATACACATGTTCATTACAATACTTAAATCAATAGTTCAAGCTAGTTACTTGAGAACTCAATTTCCTTTTGAACAATTTGGTCTATCAATGACTCTGTTTTAATCAGTTGGTGCAAGCAATCAGAATAAATGTTTGCCAAAGACTTATATGAGAAGCAACTAGCTTCTTCAAACATCGAACTTTCTAAAAATAAATTAGATTTCATATAAGTTAAATATAAGCTCAAGAACTGTAGAATGTAATTATTCTGTATTTGGTTTTTTAATCATTGTTTGACTAATTAGGGCTGCTTCTTTGATAAAGTGACCTTACAGTTTTATTGGCAGCATATATATTATTATCTACAACCGAATTAAGCGTTTTGATAACTTGTAATGCCTTGTATGGTTTACGCCGCTATTTAGCAGTTGTATACTATCTCAACTAAACTTTTTTTTCCAATCGGCTTGAGAACTTGGGAATGAATTTCTGTTTCAAACTTTATGTGCACATGTGCAATTTCACGTTTAAAAAAAGTTGTCTTACATACAATTGAATGGGATTATAACATAAATGAAAAATTTGGCTACTTCATTTAAAACAACTTATCTTTAGTAAGAAGCAGAGGAAATATTTAAAAAAGAAAAATAAACACATTTTACTAAGCATTACCTGTATGTTTACTATTGGTGTGGGATAACAAAGTCAGTCACAAATACTAACATATAGACAATTTTGCACAAGCAGCTGTACCTTTTGTTCGTATGCCAAGGGGGATTAATAGCTAATATTTGTTAAGCTCTTGCGGTATTCCACAAGTGACTTTAAAAATGTCAGCAAATTTTCAAACCCACTAGCTTTGTTCCTTTAGCAAAAAACTATACAATTGAATACATATTTAGACATCTATGGTGTGTCACTGTGTGACACACCATAGATGTGTCACACAAATAGTTGTAAAAAAGCTTACACTTTGAACTAAAACACAAAACTACTTTTGTGGTGGAATAAAAAAGCTTTTATCTAAATAAAACAAATGCAAAAAAATTAAGTTAAAGTGGGTTCTATTCACTCATTTTTAATACCAACCCATAATAACAACTGATAGGTGTGTTTCAAACATCTACTAAAAAATCTTAAATAAATAAAGAAGAAGAAGTGTAAACTGCAGTAAATAAAACTTTGTAAAATTTGGATATGAAATGTCAGGCCAGAATGAAATATTTTCTACTACTATTTACCATATGTAAAGTCTATATGTTCACTTTGAGATTCAGTCTTTATAAGTTTTATTACAGATGGCACAGTGAACTTTTTACCAGTTATTTTATTAAAAATCAGGCTGCACGTTTTTAGTTTGATATTTGGTACCTCTGGATTAAAAAAAGTTTTGAAGGTGAGCTCTTTTTCTTTTAGCAATATGAAATGTTAAACTAAATAAAATTAAAGTTTGAAGCAGTGAAACTATAGAAATTTTAAATGAATTCACACTCATAAAATACTTTGTCTTATGATCAGTTTTTAAGACAATATTATGGAGTTTCTATATATTTATGAAGGCGGTAACATTCTCCAAACTTCATCAGAACACAGTGTTACGACTCAAATTTCGAGGAACACTACGTGGAGGATTTGGAGGCTCAGAAAGTTTTGGATTTTGGGAGTTCAAATTTAATGGTAGCTCCTGCAGCAGCCCTGCAGAAATCACAAGCGCTCACTACAACTTTGAGTCTGATGTGAGTCATCAGAGAGCTTCAGGAAGTAAGTGATCAGCATGATTTAAAAACTCTTGTTTTATACGCCATATTCGTCTAATAGTTTCAGCGTGGATATGTAGCTACATGTACTTATACATGTAGCTACATGTACTTTAGTTGCCTACTTGGAATCAGGCTATACACAGTGTGTGAAAACCTTTTTAAATGATGTTTCGATGTTGTATGAAATTTGTTCATATCACCAAAAACTGAAATGAGTTGAAAACCTGTAACTGACTTGTAAAATCGAGGACAAAAATTATACGAGATCTTAAAATTTTTGTTTAATTATGGTTTGGTCTATTTTTGCAACCTCAAAAATTAGCAAATTGTTAATAGCTGCTGTTTTTTATATATATAAAAAAGACACAAGTTTTGCTATTGTTTGAACTACTGGAAATACAAGCTATTAGCTTTGGTTTTTGAGATCGATGATTAGATTTTAAAAATTGTCTTTCTTTACTAGCACATCATTTATCATAGGCTATCCAAGTAAAAGTCATTTAAAAAAATGGTTTGGCTCTAAGCATTTGGCAGCATTTTGTTGCCATTTGAAACAAACTAAAAATTACTTTAAATAGTTATTGCTAAATTAAGCAATGCATTGAAGAAAACAATATAATTGTAGTTTATATAGCGTTTTAGCACTAATTTTTTGAAACTTTTATTTCTTATTTTACACAAATCTTTAATGCTTGTTTTTTATGTCTCAAAGAAAAACCTAAACAAAATTTCAGTCAATTTCACAAGAAAGTTTATGAATTTTTTTATCATTTGCAATTGTTGTTGATGTTTGAGATAATTTGTCTGTCAGTTTGTTTCAAGATTAAAATTGACCAAATTTGATTGTGATTAAAATGCTCAGAAAAGAAATATGTGTCGAAATGACATCATTAGAAGCTATCATTGCTATAGTTTACATCGACTATTGTGTTGAAGTTGAAATAATTCACGTCTTTTTTGTTAGGTTCTTTGTAGTTATAGACACCATATTTTCACTTTCACATAACTTGAATGCATTAACGGTGATGAAGCTTTGTTGATTTCAATGTTGAAACATATTGGCAGTCAGATAACTTCACACATCAAAAACAAACTGAAACGGTAAAACATTACCAAAACTTTTTGAGAAACTTTCCTAAATTTTTGTGTGAGTTACTCTTTAAAATATGGCTTTCGATACATATTTTTTTGTGCCCGATCTGTCTTCTTTAACCTCAACTATATTCAAAACCTAGCTGATGTTACTGACTCATTGATACACAAGGTTATAGCATCTAATTTTTTAGTCTGGCGAGCTGATTATAACCTAACTACTAAAAAAGTTATTGAAAACAGTCTTTTTGAGATTTGCTATGAGAGGTAACTACCTTGTAATTTAAAGCACAATTTTTCTAATATTTATCGTTAAAACAAATCTGTGCGAATACAACTCATATTTTCCTTCATTTTTTAAAGACCTCCATTTTATTTAAAGTGAAGAGTTTGTAAGAGTTTGAACAGATGTAGTGTGAAAACAACTCCCTTATGTATCATTTTTGCAGTTACTGAAAAAATATTTTTCCTGCAAAAATTTCATTGATTGCAGTTACAATTACAGATATTGCTAAAAAAAAATCTGTAAGAAAATGACTACTAATTAGCCGTTTCATGTTGCAAGTTTGAAGAGTTTGTGAGAATTTAAACATGGACGGTGTGAAGACAACTCTCTAATATATCATTTTTACAGTTACTGGTATCTGTGAAGACTTGGATATTGGAAATGTGGAGATAACTCTTACTGCAAGCCTTTTTCAATCATCAAGGTTTCAAGTTGGGTATTTATCGGAAGCTTCTCGTCTCTACGTTGAGGAGTTTGAGCAAAAAGGTGAAATCCTATTAGTTTGTTTAATATTATGTGAGCCACGACAAGTAAACTTTGGTTGTAATGATGAAATCCTTGATTATAAAGCAACATATCAATTAGTCAAAGGATAAATTTTCTATTTTGTATTCAAGAATTATTCACTTCGGCAGAATCGAAACCCATTATTTGGATGAAAATGTTTCTTCTCTAAACATGTTTTGGTTTAAGTTGTTTATTAAATGAGAAGACAATCTTTTTGATTTGAGTAACTAAAATTTCCAACAATGAAGAAAGTGCCATTTAAATGGGGAATTTCTGTATCATGAGAATAGCCTGTGATAGCATAATTAATCTTAAAATTAAAGAATGCCTTACATGTTATGTTTTTTTTTTCAAACCCTAGTAAACATGGAATTAATCCAGTATTAGGATAAGGTTGGCATAACAGATACTTAAATGCTAACACATTAGCAACTCTTCATTTATGCAAGGTGCCTCCTTTCTGAATATTTGGAATATGAGTTGTATGCAAGGTGGCTGCAGGTGTGCACACCAGATTTCACACTGAGTAGCAAAACATTCTTTAAAAAACTCTAAGGTTTCAGTCGTTTTTGGAAAATGCGTCAACACCCACCAATTCACAACTTTGAAGCAAGTCAGCAGCAGTCATTAAAAGGAAACGAATATCAAAATCTAAAATATTTAAAGTCTTTTTTCATTAAAGTGTAGACTGACTTGTCAAGCACGATGAGTTGTCACATTTTTTTAACTATACACAGTTTCACATTCACTTTAATAAGCAGTAGCCAAAAATGATTTTTATCAATATCATTGAAGGAAAACCTGTCTTTTCCGATATTTTTTATGTGATTACCACAAAGGAGAATCAGAAAGCATGTTCAAACCAGCACTTCATACAAGCATTAACTTTAAGTTACCATGTTAGAAATGTGTTGATTCACACATATTATTGTAGGAAATGTTTTTTCCAAGTGCATAGGCACAATTTGCTATAAAGAAATAGTTAGCATCTGTTAGAAATTAGGCAAGAAAAACTTATTGTTGATTAAACAGGTCGCTCATCAGTCGATCAGTAGACCGGTCGATCAGTCGATCAGTCAACACGTCGGTCATTGAAAATCATATCATTATTTATGAGTAGAGGAACTGTGTTAATCTTATTGCTACTGGTACGCTTGACGATCATATGCACTTTGAGAGATTGTAATAATTAATCAGTATCTGTATATTTCATAAAGTGGCAAGTAGTGTAGCGGTTGGTGCAGTGGTCTTTTAATTAGTGCAATTGAGTTCACTTCAAGTGTGAGGTAACTTTTTTCTTAATGCTTTTAGTATGGCTTTAGATATTCTAACAGCACTGCTCTTATTATAGTAAAGATTATTATAAAATCCCAACTTTGGTTTTTTTACAGAATCTGTGCTTTTCTCCAACTGTCCAAGTCTTTCTTTATTCAACATAAAGGAAGAAGTATTTTCTCTCACATCTGATCAGTATAATGATCCTTTACCATATTGGGTGAGGCCCTTATGTTTGTAGAAGCTTATAGATATTTTATGGTTCTAAGATATCAGCCAGACAAATACAGATTATAGGCTCACTCAAGTAGTCAGCATACATGTATTTCTAAAGACAAACCTCTGTCTGCAACACAAATATTTATTATTTGTTAGCCACTTGAAGCTGGGATAACAAAAAGGTTTTATACAATCTAATAATTATTGCGGTTTGTATCTTACAAAGGTATTTTGTAAATTGTTGATTTTGAAAAATTTGCTAATGGCGGTCAAATAAATGTTTTTATCACCTTCTGTAGTATCTTGTAATAAAATTATAAAACAAACAATAGCTATTAACCAGTTGACATGCTGTGTTCACAACAGCCCATTATTCTAACCGTATGAAAATTACTGCTTATTAATAATCCCACTGTACACAACTCATATTTATCTTAAAGCTTGTACAAGCTCACAGTTACCTCCAAGACTAACAAAATTGGAGTAGCTTTTGTAACCAAATTGGTAGCGTATACTGACTTCTGGCAGTCTATTTACGTAGCGTATGCGATTTGTTTTTTGTTTTTGGTTATCAAACTTGAACCTTGCCTTAAAAATAGATAAAAACTCGAAGGATCACCTTCAATAATGTTTACCGGTTTCCCACATTCTGAAGGCTGCGATTATGTCTGGGAACAAAAAAAAAACACTGGAGACCATAAAAACACAATTAACAATTGATTTAACAAATAATTTATAAGCACAAAAGAATCATGTTAGGAAGTAAATCGTAAACAAGGAATATGGGATCATCATCAACATAACAGTAATTTCATGTTACCACAACTATTTTCATTATTTTACGATTTTGTTTTGTACCCTTCTTTAATGTATCTTGGCCAACAAACTGACTTGGCTGCATTCACTTCACATCTCAACTTTATTGTGGTTGTTTTACTGGACAACTCAGTTTACCCTGAACAAGCCTTTTCAGCTATCTCCCTCATTCCCTTTCTTTCTCCTCCTCCCATTTCCATTCTTTCTCCACTCTCTCTCTCTCCCTCTCCCTCTCTCTCCCTTTCACCTTTTCTCTCTCTTTCTTTCTCTCCCTCTTTCTTCCTCTCTCTTTCTCTCTATGATCTCCCTCTCTCCCCTTTTTCCCCCTCTCTCCTCCTCTCTCTCCCTCGCTCTTCCTCTCTCATTCTCTCTCCCTCTCTCTCACTCTCTCTCTCCCGCTCTCACTTTCTTTCCCTCCCTCTCTCCCTTTCCCTCTCTCTTCCACTCTCTCGCTCTCCCTCTTTCTCTGTCTCTTTCCCTCTTTCTCTGTCTCTGCCTCTTTTTCCCTCTCACTCCTTCTTACTCCCTCTTACTTCCTCTAACTTCACTCTCTCTCTCATTTCTTCTCACTCTCATTCTCTAATTATCGCTCTCTTTCATTCCCTGTCAATCCCTCATATTCATTCTCACTTTTTCTGACTGTCTTACTCTGTATCACTCTGTCTTATTATCTTTTACTTTTCTCTCTCTTTTATTCCTTACTCACTCTCACTCACTCTCACACACAGGCACACACAAACAAGCACACAAGCAAAAACACACACATACACTTTCTTTCGTTTTCGGTTCATGCAACAAATAAATCCAACAACATATCAGATAGCAGCTGTCATAAAAACATCTGTTGAAATACAATTATACAAAAGCAATCTGGTTCTTCTATTTTTTTTTAGTTTTCGTTTTAGTTTGTTAAGCTTTTTGGAGAGCTGCTTTTATGTGCTGATTAGTTGCTGACTACATAGGTGTTCATTTGGTTTAACTATTCATACTCTCAAACCATTACAATCTAAAAATTTATTTTGTATGCATAGTATGTATGTACATGGAGGTTAGTTTTATAAGCTACCTAAACTCATAAAAGTGGTAGTCAAGTGAGTTTGCAAATTAACGAAGGCAATTCAGTTACATAAGCAAGCTTTGTGCAGCATGCTGAAACTCAGCACTCTGTCTTTGTTGTTTTAGCTCTTTTTACCAACCTCGTGTGCGTATTAAAATAACTTTTTTGTTCTCATTAAACAACAAGAACTGTGCTATATATTTCATCATATATAGCTGGCTACAATAAGATTTTGTCTCTTCGAACAAAATTTAACAAAAGCGTAAGGCCACTAGAATTGAATATACTTTTGATTTATTTCCAACTAGATTAGGTGGCAACTAATTTTAATTGTTATCTGAGAAATGTTTGTAAGCAATTTTTAGACGTGAAAATCGTATAGGGAAGAAAGAACGAAACTTAGTGTACAATATTATATCCTAATAATGTACTAAAATCATTATTGTAATTAAATACTAACAGTGTACAACAGCAGCTCTTGTCTCTGTCTGGGAAGCATCTTCATCTTCAATTTGCTTTGCAGAGCACAACATATTCCAAGATAGAAGACAGCACATCCCTAAAGATTAACATGGATATTGTTGTGAGGATGTCTACAACAGAATCCAAGTGTGTCATGTGGTCTATCATTGTAAGTAGTGCTAATCACTTAAGTATTACATCTTAGGTTTATCTTAGGTTTATCTTTATTTCTATTCGAGAAAATAAAATAAATTTAGCTTAGTCACATACTTAAGCGTATTTGAATTTTTTTATTCCTGTGACAATCAAAAGGCACCAAAACTACATGGTTAATATAATTTGGTTTTTCTTACATAAAATTGTATGGCCCTTTTAACAACAAGCTTTGTGTTATATATCACACTCCTTTAACTTTATTGTACACTCTCAGTAGCAATAAACTAGTATGTGTAGTAAACTGCAAAAAAATTGTCAGTCACAACTACCATACATTATTATCGTATAAAAATAATCATACATGTAAATACTTATATTCAGAACAATTCTCCTTGAAATTTAGTTTAAAGGCAAGGCTATTTGGATAGTTTCGAGTTCTTGTTTAGCTTTCAAACACAAGCATAATATGCATAGATGACTTTGACTGTCTTGCAGATTGATGGAAATAATTGTCAACCAGTGCCATTTGGAAAAGTATTGGTTTACTTCGATGGAGCTAGTAATGTACAGAATGAAGCTCGCTCTGTCGAAGGTCTGTAGTTTAGCTAAATATGGCCTTTACTTAATTTTGGCTTGCCAATAAAAATACAGCTTGGTTTTGTTGTATATGCTGTGATTACTCTGATTTTTCTGATTTGTTTCTAGTTTTGCCGATTGCACATTTTTGTAAAACATTGCTGTCACCTAATACCGATAGACATTGCTGTTACATAATACCAATACTCATTGCTGTCATAGATTTTCATAATGTATTGTTCCTATGCATGGCTGTAACAGAATGCTTTAATACGTAGTTGTAATACATGACTGTAACCAATCGCAAAACTCATTGCTAGAAACTAAAATTGAGTCAACTCATTTTTCTTTGAAAGAAGATTTAACCTGACTATTATAGCTGCTATTGCTAATGTTTTTTCCTTGTTCGCTATTTACTTCTTATGGCCAGAGTTAATGACAAACAACAGGCTAAAATAAAGATAGCCCCTAAAATTTGGTGAATAAATATTTCATGGTTGCATCTAAAAAGTATACAGAAAATGACGCACTAACACGCTTACAACTTGAAGGTCTATAAGTAGGAAAAAACTTGTCACAGCAGCTCATTTGCCTTTAAGCTCACAATACCTAAATGAAATATTATTCAGTTTTATTTTTTTGAAAGGTAAATTAACAGCTAAAACGTTGTGTAGTGAAATTAGATGTACATTTGACCAAGCATAATGTGATATGCTATGGTGTGAGTGTTCTAGCGAATTACCAGGGCCAGCCCTGCGTTGAGCACTACATTGTATGTTTATTGGCAGCTAACAAAATATTCAAAGGAATGGCTAAAAAGTTTCATAACTTCACAAAGAGTAGATATTAGTGAATTGGTATTTTATTAGTAACATTTCTTTTTTTAATATTGTTATCTGTTACTATCTTTTACAGTTTAACTACATGTTCACACACAATACATAGTGTAATTTGCAGTTGCCGCTATTAGGATTGTCTTTTTGTTTCAATTTTTTTATTTTGTTTGTGTTTATTTTCCTTTTTATGGTTATTTAGTTCATTAAAAAGTGAACGCTTGTCTTATAATGATTAGGCGTAATAAACCATAAATTATTCATGCCAACAAGCTTCTGTTCACTTTACAATGTATACATTTTAAATAAACATGGAGTGGTCCATTGAGTTATGGTAGTGGTATGCGTGTGAATATCAGCTATGGCAGTAAATAAAGTAGTCAGTTATGGAATTGAATAAAGAAATCACATGAGTTCTGTTAGCAAGTCAAGTAATAACACAATATTGTTAGTGAATCAAATGATTGCTTGATAAGTTCAGATAGTGACTTGAGAGTGATCAGATAAACTCTGATGGCGATCATATAAGTCGTTGCAGCAAAATGAATGCACTCATCGGCAAGGAAAAAGAACAAACACTAAATTTGATTAGTAATATCTAACTTGATCTGGTAAAAAAATTCTTTTACAAAATATTGGCAATGATTTCATTATTAAAGCAACGTTTTTATGCTTTTGTGCATAAAAGTTAAACTTTAATTTTTTTCAGTGGAAGGATACTGTGAAAATATTTCGGCAGGAGATTTGGAAATTGCTCTCTATGTCAGAACCTGTGCGACAGGAAATTACGATGCAAGCGGGGTTTACACTGGATGGTCAGGTGTCTCTCAGCGAATGATCATTGAAGAGTACAGAGCCTCAACTAACATTAATTCAGGTATATACATGCCATAATTCTTGCACTTGTTGAAACAGATCATGTATCTAAAAGAGCTAGTAGTTTTAATGACAAACTCAAGATATATTATTAGGATTATATGCAACTGTCCAGATTTGTTTTTTCATCCTAAAGTTAATAATACTCCTAACATATGAGCTCTTAGAGAACTACTGCAGGTAGCACAAAGCTTCAATAATGTCTACTTTTGTGCAGCAGCAAGATTTCTCTTACTAGCAAAAAATTTGGGTGTTCTGAAATTGAGGAAACACACTTAGCAGTCTGCAAGAACAAAATTCATATATTCTCTAACAAAAAATATTCATGAATATTATTACCTAAAGAGAGCAAAACACTCATATAAGCATTTGCCTATCCTACATTTCCTCTTTGCTAACACCATCTTACTCGGTAGTGAGCTGTGTATAATACAATGTGAAAAAAGTTATACAGATAATGAATAAGCACAGTAAGCGTAAGATATTGCTGAAAATTTTCATTTTTCTGTTGCTACATGATTACCACATGTCTGTTTATATTTCTCACAATAATAAAAACATTTCTTTTTAACTAGTCTATATGAGCCATTTTCATAACACATCAGCACTTACGTGTAAGATCTAAAAACATTTAGCTATTTCGCTAAAAGTAAAACATAATTGATTAGACAAATATGTTTGCTTCAACACAATTAAAATAAATTTGGGGCTCAAAATTTTTCAATCAATGAGGTAATCATTTATTTAATAGATTTACCATAAACAAAATATATTTTACACTTGCCCATTATATTCTCAACTCAGCTTTATCAAGCATTAGGATCGACTTTTTTATAAAGGGTTGTATTTTCTGTGAATGTTGTGAACACTTAGGTAAAAGCTGGTTCACCACTATATTGCCTTTTTGGTGATAATCACACAATACTTTGGTCATCATTTGTAATAACAATAATCATACTATTGCAAACCCATGCGCTTTTACATCAACAATATACCTGCGACATATCATTCTCATTATACAACACACTTGCAAAAGCAGTAAAATAGTAGTCTTGCAGACGCTGCCATAGAAAAAGTATAAATCTAGCAATCTGTGGCAACCAGTCGCCATCACTGAAGTTGTACATGTTGCACAGGCTGTCATGAATGTTTGGAGAACTATTGGTAAATTTTGACAAATGCAATATCTTCTAAAGCATACGCGTAGCCTTGACGATGCCTTTGGTTTATGGTACACATAATAGACAAATAATTGCCGAGAAGACAACGCCGACAAATGGTAACATGGTGAAAACCAGCTTTAATATGATATTCAACATTATTGGACTGAGCTATCCTTTTCCTTGCCTATAGCTTATACTTATCTCCAGAAGTAAGAACTTTTTGTTAATAATGTTGCCATGTTTTATTAAATGTTTTCATATTGTCATGATTGTCAATAATGCCATGATACTGTCCTTACTATCTTCAAATAATTTTTTTGAACAATTTTCGCTCTGAAGACAGTAGTCGCATTTCCGTTAACTCTGCATCTTGTGATGTGTTATTCTTTTTTCATCTCATCTCCTAAAATGTTTTTTTAGCTCATCTCTCTGATTATTAGCAAAGTTTGGTAGAGTGAGAAAAAGAAAGTTGGCTTTGTTTTATTATTTGGGGTAAAAACTGAATATGCAACTTCTGCTGAGACATAGTCAAAGTTAAATGCTGATGTAAATTTTAATGACTATGCATGTTTTATGTAAAACGTTTGCATTGTTTGCCAAAAAAGTGTATCTCAGCAGTCTGTCTAAAGTGGCTTCACTGTTTATTTTAGCCGTATTTGATAAACAGCATAAAACAAGAAGATATGCATAGTTGCATAGGTTCCTTGGGTTGAGTTCTTTAGCAATGGTTAATGTGATGAGTACTTACAGTAGATAATTGCACATAAAAAAGAACGTAAAACTATTGCCTTAGTTTGTCACTAACCTGCTTGGACTATGTGACGTTATGGAGAAGCAGTATGTAGATATTTTACAGAGAAATTGTTTATTTTCACTGTGCTGTATGAAATAGAGTGTAAATTGTTATAATAAAGTACTGTGGAAAACATTATCCGACCCAGCTGAGATCAACCCGATGCAAGACAGCCTGGCCTGAGTCAGTTTTACATAGACAAAATATATTAGGTGGTAAAGCTATTCAAGCATTGACTTATAAAAAAGGCGCAGACAAGACCAATAGAACAGAGACCATTTTTCTTGTGTGTAAACTAGTTGAATGTCTCAAAAAATGATCCAAAGTGTAGCAATACATGTATTAAACACAAAGGGCACTGAATTATTTGTGCATGCATGGCTAGTAAAGGTAATAGCACAAACTCTTTAAATTTATGGCAGCAGTGGGATTATGTGATTCTTGAGCTTCACATCAAAGCTCAGACTAGAAGCACATTTCTCTGCCTTAAAAGTTGCAATGGAAAAAAATCCGAGAAACTTTGAAGTAAGTCCTGCCTAAAAAAACTGCAGCACTAAATCCGAGGTACTACAAGAAGTTGTCTTAAAAGTTGCAGCCTTATGGACAGCGAGGCGCCATATAGATCTGCCGTAAAATTGGCAGAAGCGAGCTCAGAATCCTCTTGCAGATAAAGTGCCAAATAGATGAGCCAAAAGCGCCAATCCAGGTACAGACCAATTGATCAAAGCCCTGGCCCGTGTGTTATTGATGCCCAGAACTTCGGAGCCAACACGTCGGTACTGAACTCCTCAGTACACTGAAACTTGAAATGTATAGTACTTAATCGCTTGTTGTCAGCAGGTAGCTGATGAATATCGTTAGGCTGAAGCTGGGTCAGAAAAAAAGCATTGCGCAACCAGGCCAAAGACTGTAAACAGACCAGGACTCCTGTCACCGGTTTGATGCTCTTAAGGCTCGATTTGGACTATCCACCCAGCATTCATGGAGTGAAAAATTACCTTTTATGAACTTGCAATAAAGTAGGAAAGGCTAGTCTGCGTTGCCTACTAACAGAGATCTGCCTAACCCACACTGGGATAACGTAGCTCTAGAGGCTCTATGGCAAAATAATTGTTCTGTGGCTTAGTGAATCTTGATGACATACAGAGGCACTTCCTGGACATGTCTACATCTACTCCGGCTGAGGCTAGACGCATCGGGATAGAGTTTTTCCTGATCAAACCAAAGAGCACAGCAACAGCCAACACCCGGATAGTAGAGAAGCATCATGAGGAGCAAGCCACCGCAGTCTAGGATCACATTGTATGCCAGTTGGCCCTGCTTATGCAGCAGCTGACTCAACAAGTGCAGCGGCTGCAACAAAAGATGGGCCGATTCAAGAGAAGCAAATTAAGAAAACCCCGCGTTGATAGAGTTTTAGGAGCCCTGGGCATGTGACAGGAGACTGCTGCAAAAAGCCGATACATCGTGAAATTCGCATCAGGTCGCAACGTTAGTACCAACTAATGACTGCGCTAAGACCCCTCAAACCATACCCTTCTTCTTTGGATAACGAAACAAATGGGAGCTGTGTTGGAAGCTTGTTGAACTGGTTGGAATGACCAAAGTTCAACTGAAAGAGTCTGACCAGAAGGAACTCCAGTTCAAAAGCTATGGTTTCGATACAAAAAGCCGAGGTGGAGGCACCCTGCTCCGGCTGCGTTGACAATAAGGAGACTTTGGCTGTGGCCCTCAGAAATTATTATCAGGCTTTGAAGGATTTGAAGCCATAACCTCTGGAAGATGGACCCGGTATGCTAGCATGCCTGTCTAATTTGAGCCAAGCCACTCCAGGCTGCACAGCCTGGAGCAAGCTCAGAGATAAAATCGGAGGAAACCGGCTAAAAAAGTGTTGGAGACTCACCTTCATGGCCGGACCAACTAGTCTTCTGTCACCTGTCCAGCTAGGCCGAACACTGGCTTGCCCAAAAAAACACTGGAAACTGTGGCTTGCCCAAATACCAACAGCAATCAACTCAGGTGAGTTGCAAAAAAGTGCGCTATTGGAAACAGCTAAGATCTTTAGGTGAGTGCTCAAACTCCCAGGTCTCTGGTAGGAGACTCGAGTTAGAGCAGAAATTACCACCCATACGGGTTAACCTGGGTGAGGAAACAATTTATATATATATATATATCTATATATAGTTCATATACATATCTATATATATATATATATATATATATATATATATATATATATATATATATATATATATACAGTGTATATATATTTATATATATATATATATTGCTCAAACATATATTTTGGTGGCTAACACTTGGTGTGTTTATTGCTTGATTCTCCTGTTAAGAGTAAAGGAACTGGGAGTTTCTTTTATACAATCAAAATGGAGCATCATCTGCCCTTCAGCCCTGTGAGAAACTGACTTGGTACTGAACAATCCTGCCTGCTTCAGTCGCAATGCTGGGGAACATTCCTAAAATGTGCCAAAATGCCAAGCACAATGGCACCAAGACAGCCGGTTAAACACAGAGACTATATGCCAGCAGACACCGGTGCAAGGTAACCATTGATCTGGTTGAACCATTCCCATCAACCTGAGAAGCAATAAGTGTGTGTTGGAACTCACGGTCCAGTTGTGGCCAGCACAACCGATGAAATGGTGTTGTGCTACCTAAGATTGCCAGAATAATTTCACACAAACCGGGAGCCGGGTTTGAAAGCCAATTGTTGGCTAAACTATTTCAGCTCTGTAAAATAGGAAAGATACAAATACCCTATATTATCCCCAGACAAACTGGATGGTGGAGTAGACAAATTTAGACTGGGAGACTCACAGCAAGTGTTGTTGCTTCTTAAATGCAAGAAATATAGAGCATACTGCTTCTTCAGCTAATGAGGGCATACCTAGACGCCCTATTATCTGCTACCAAAAAACAACAAATATGCTGATTTTAGGGTCAAAGTTGAGGTTGCCAGATCAGCTGGAGAGTTACCCCTAACCAAGTTCTTCTAGCCAGCTAGCAAACAGTAAGATTTCAAAAGAAACTCCAATCCACGTATGAGGTTCTATGTCAGATCTAGATGGAAGTTTGACGAAGATGCAGGAAAGAGCTTTTTCTATTGCACAGAGTCACTGAGTTTAGCTCAGGAACAAACACGGGCAAATTTTGAGAGTATTATGTAATCATGGCAGATGGAAACGCGAGTGGAAAGAGAAAGGTGTAGGGCGACCTTACCTACAGCTGCCATATAATTTTCAAAGTTTCCATACACATCGCGTGTTATCAAATCTCTCTCCATAGCGGTCGATACATCAGAAACCTCTCAGCAAGATGTGTCAACACAGCTGCAGAGTTTAACAAAAACTTTTCCCAGCTTGGAGGATACCAAAGAAAACGAAAACATCCTAACACAGCCACGACTAACAATGGTAGTAGCATATAAAGAGCTTGGCAAAGACATTTAACACAACTTTTTTGACAAAGGACTATCTCCTCAAGCTGCACGTAGAACTCGATTGAAGTGACGGTATAATAGAACCAATTCCATTCTCAAAAGGAGCAGAGGAACTAACGATACCCACCACTGGGGTCTGTTAAGTAGTTGTTGTAGAATCCTCTGTGACAAAAAAGATGGCAGACTCACTTTCTCCTATCTAGATATCTCCTGCAAATATACACCAAAACTCAGCTGCAAAAAATATAAAATACAACACGCCATCTCTTCAAAAACACACAGGATGATGTGGCTCAGGCCCTCAATAACTGAGTAGACCAGCGCAGCAATTTGTTAACAGCCACAGACGGTTTAGGCATCATGTGCTGCATTGCTACACCAAACTTGTCTGTCCTGGTATCTGACTACATATTTAAAAAAACCTGGTGCTGCAACAACAAACAACACACCGACCAGAGGAAAAAACCAGTTGTATATTTGGTCGACCCCTCCGAATGAAAGGTATTCATCATCAAACAAGGCTGTGATAACAATACCAGACAAACGCGGATGAGACCAAAAGAGCAAAGCCCATTAACTTGTGAACTATTTGAATGCCTCTTTTATGATCATAAGTGCAGCAAATACCTGTATTAAACTCTAAGTGCACTGAGTAATTGTTGCATGTGCAGTTAGTAAATATGATAGTAGAAATAGTTTACAGTACAACACTAGCGCAAAATGTGTTCTCTTTTTTGTTTAGTCATGGACCCAGATGGTAAAACACTCTACAGACTTCCTCAGATGAATGTTGCTACGTTTGGTGCCTTTCATCTAAATGTAGAAAATGATGAAGGAGTTGTCTGGGTGAGTACTTGTACCATCAGCATAATATACCTGCTATAAATTCTAATATGTCACTAAGATAACCGCTTGTATATTCTGAGACACATATGAATGTCTGTTTAGGATCTTGGAAGCTATCATAAACTTTACACAAACAGTGGACTGAGGCTTTCATTAAGCTGTGGCGCTCGAGCAAAAACAAACTCAGAAGAGTGTTGCAGATTCTTCTTCATGATCAACAATGCTGAATGCAGCACTCCAGGACCTATTGAAGGAATTATCTCTATGAATGTGTATTCAAACATACATAGGCCAATCTTGAGTAAGTGTTAGAAAACAACTTTAGCTCTCTACTATTTTATCAACAGCCTACCAATATGAAGCACCTAAATTTTTCTTTTTGAAAACAAGTATAATCAGCTACCTTCCATATGTTTAAATGTTTGTAAAACCTATAATAAAACAAAGAAAAAACAATTCATTGTTAGGAATGACATTCTAATTCAATAAGCAAGCATAAAATGAAAATAACATACAATAAATTTCTTTTTTAAAGCATTCACAAGGCAACAACCACTACACGAAATTTTTAATTTAAATTAATGTAAAATTTCTTTAGACCTGCTGCCAAGTTTTTATAGCTCAGTTCTCAGACATTTCAACTACAGCTCAAATAAAAATGACTAATTTTTTTATGGCTTAGCAATATAAATTACTTTCAAGATATTCACGAGGCAGAAAAAGAGGAAACCTCTTTTTCTGCCTCGCTGAAAAATTTTAAAATTAAATAAAATTTAGATTGCAAAACCTTCCAAATTAATTTGTACATGTATATAAAGAGCTCTGCCCACTATCTTTAGAAGCGAACTCATTCCTATTTCCAGTCACTTGCTTTCTTGGCCAGGCAAGACACTGTTTCTTCAAGTCAAGTGGTGTCGAGCCGTCTCCTTTTCGGCTGGGGGGACATTGCCGATGACCTTGGCGGTGTCTACATAAAATTAGCTGTCAGCCATAAGTTTGTCGGGCCTCCTTTTTTTGCTAGGGACTGAAAATCTGACTGGCTGGTCACCATTAAAGGTACTGGACAAGGGTGATGGTTGGCAAGGCTTCTTTGCTCATTTCATCGCGACTGGGTGTGTTGTCCTTGATAAAATTAATTGTCTTTTCTTCTGAAGACTTTTGTCGGCTCACTTTTTTTGCTATTGTAGCTTCCCTCAGTTGAGTCGGCAAGCTGTGGTTAGGGAGGAGGTTCACAGCTTCTTCTTCAGGCTAGGGCTCTAACTTCTGGTGTGCCTGAATTTGCTCTATTGGGGCCGGTCTATGTGGTTGGGTATGCTCCACTTATCTATGCTGGTTGTCCTTGTGTTTTCTCGAGTGTTTCTTTACTTAGTCTCTTAACCCATCCACCCACAGTCAAATATGCACAGAGATAGCAAAGTGACAAGGAACGTGATGCTGGCTTTTCAGGTTGCTGGTTTCTTAGCCAAAGATGTCACAACAATCTTTTCATCTTTTAAAAGCCGTCACTTTTTTGACAGTTTTTTAGGAGCTGTACATTTTGCTCTGAATTGTGGACCACTTTGCGGGCCTAATATCTATTTATTCTTATATTTTAAGGGTTTTTAGGCACGGGAGTGTCAACAAGAATACTCCAAGCTCTTTTTGCTTACTTTGCCTCGATTTCGGGTTGGCTGGTTTATCAGGAATCTTTTTTCTCTTGCCACACACTTTGTTGAGCAAAACTGGGTAGGCAGAATTTCTCCTGGCTGGCTGTCCTCTTGACGATCTGGATTCTGAGTCATTCTGGAAGATCAGGTGTTGTGTTATATCAGAACTGGGAACAGCTTTTCGGGGCTTGTTGATCAAACTGGTTGCTCTAGAATAATGTGGCTTTTTTGGTACTTCTAAGGTTACCAATGCTGATTTTTTGCTTGATACTTCTAAAACAATAGGGAGCCTTTTAATTGGATCTGTAGTGTCCTAGACACGTGGTTTCAAAAATTGAAACTCTATTATTTCTTCAGGCTAGAATCTTGACTCTCTTTATGCCCGCCAAGACTGGCTTGAGTTTAGGCCCTTCATTGGCTTTAGAGCAACAGGAGTTAACCCGACTACAGTGATATGGCTTCAGCTTGCCCTTGCTTAGATTAGGCATCTGACTCTGCCAGGCTACTAGATATGCTTGGTTTGGTCATTCTTTTATTACCTGGTAGGACTCCAAAATGTTGGATTGCACCATTGCGGTTTTCCCTCTTCATCTCCTTTTGTTTATCATTCAAACACAGTCACCAGGGGCGTAAGGGGTAGTTTCCTTTGCCAGATCACTATTTGTGCTTGGCAAAATCATGCTGCGTTCTTCTTTTCATTTTTTCTTCTTGTCTACCCCGTATTCACGCATGAGAGTTTGCAGTTCTTGCATGCACATGGGGAATATTTCTTGCATGGCAAAACATGACCTAGCTCAGCATGCTCTAATCGACTAGTGAAACAACATGTTCAATTCCTCTTGACCTCAGTTTAGTAGCAGCGTCTTAAGCGAGCCGCCCAGTTTAATGTTTTTGGGTTCCACCATCCTGTTTGCCTGAGGTGATAGGGATATTTGTGTGACTTTTCTACATGAAACAGCTGAAAAAATGATTTCTTTATATAGCCTTCAAATTGCGCGTCCTTGTCTGTTTGGGTCTGCACAAAGAAACCTATATAGCAAAGCACTCATTAATTTGGAGTAGTGGCTACAACTGATGCACTGGCTTTTGAAAGGGTCAGTGATTTCCGCCACTGCATAAAACGGTCATTCGGTACTCAACACCCACTTTTTATTTTCTATGTAATTGGTAGAGCAGGAACAAGTCTATGGCCACCTGTTTTTGTCTGGCTGTTTCTGCTCAATTGTGTCTTGTAGCTTGGCACATCTCTTGAATGACCAGTATCCTCACCGTTGCTACTAAACCTAACCTGTAGCAGATCAAATGGAGCTGACTGATCATCTTGTCCTCCCTAGTATGGGCCTGACCTCTAAATAATTTCTCAAACACATGGAAATTAGACAGTGCACCATCTGGGTTGGTTGTGTAAAGATCTCTGAGCTTCTAACACTTAATCTGATCGTGTCCCAAAGTATTGCTAAACTTATCACAGTTTTTAGTGCTCCTGTCGTTTCATTCCTACTGTTTTAAAGTCAGCTTTCTATTATCATAGATTGCCAGGATAATTATTTTTACCTGTCTAATGCTGATAGCTTGTAGTGATGCCAATTTCTTTTCCATGACAATTTGAGCTTTCCCAAAGCCCCATCTAAAGATGTTAGGTATAGGATAATCTTGGTCAAACTCGAGCAAACACTTTTTAGCTGCAACATTTTATGCAGCAGGTTGGCTATAACAGCTGGTCATCTTGCACACATTTTTTGCAACTTCTGACCTTCCCTCTGAATTTTCCTCAATACTGCATAGTAAAAACTGTTCTGCCTTGGCTAGCTCCTTTTGAAGTGGCTCACCTTTTCTCAGCATATTAAGCTTGCACTACTGGCAGCCATCACAAGTCCGTTCGATCTACTCATTGGCTTGGCTGTAGCATATCTCTTTCTGGTGCCTAAGGTGTAGCTAAATTTGGCCAGGATCTCTAGCCAACGAGTTACCCGATTAGTTGGTTACTTCATGCTGCAAAGCCAAGGGAGCGAGGTATGGTCAGCTTAAAGTGAAAACTGTCATCTGTGTGAGTAAGGTTAGAGTTGCTTGACGGTTTTGACTATCGCCAACAACTCCTTCCTTCTGAAGCAATAGTTCCTTTTTGCAGGTGCTGTGGTCTCACTAAAGTAGACAATCACGTAATTTGTTCTGCCCTTCCTTCTGGACAGCCCTGCCTTCAGCCCATATTTACTTGCATCCCTATCCATAATACATGGCTAGCTCAGGTCGGAATATCCCAAAAAGGGCTGAGAGATTACACCGTATTTTAGGCTGTCAAAAGCTAATGCTCCTTGCTCTTATGTATCCATTCCTTTCCTTTCCCTGTCAGCTTGCACAAGAGCTGTGCTGTGGTACCGAAACTTAAAATGTATTATCAGTAGTTTTGGACCATGCCCAAAAAGCCATGTAGCTTCTTGAGCTAAATGGACCAGTTTTAGATAGCCGGTGCATTTTCAGGGTCATTAAACACCCCACTTCACTAACCACCTGGCTCAAATACCAGACTTGGGACCAGAAAAGGTGACACTTCATTAGTTTGAGCTTAAGTCTTTTTAGCCTTTGTAACATATCCTGCAGTTTATGCAGGTGGTGCCAAAATTTAGCGTGAAAACTATGTTTTTAGGTGAAATAGCAGTGTGCTTATGTAAAAGCCACGCGGTACCCTCTCTATCATTTTCTGGTACATGGCAGGAGCTAAACTTACCTTTTCAGAATTCGGAACAGGATCTCAAGCGCTGAAATAGTTTGTACAACAACATCCAAGGGCACCTACTACTAACCACTGACTAGGTCCATAATGCTCTTGTTGCACAATCTGTTGTGAACCAGAGTTTCAAGACTGTTATCGAACAGTAGAAGGGGGTAAGCGTAATGCTCAGTTATCGTGTTTAGATGACCGCAGTCAACACAGAACCTCTATTTCCAATCCTTCATTTATACCGATACAACAAGGGATTTCCAAGCACGTCCAGCTAGCTCGATGAGGTATTTTTTAGGAAGCTTTGCAACCAACTACTGCCTGAGCTTTCTTTTCAGGTCCGAGTCAATAGGTAGGAACGATGCATGGGCCAAGCGTTTTCCTTTAAAGCATTGAATTGTTCCATTTTACAAGTCTTTACTACAATGTATGTCTTTTCCCATTGTTGAATAGGAAAAAAAGACATACATTGTAGTAAAGACTTCTAAAATGCTTGATACTGTCTCAAAAATTGGGCAAGTCATTTGGCTTGCCCCGGCTCTTTGCAGTTTGTCGGGCTGTTCCGAACAGATCTTTCAGATTGGTTAGCACACATGACTCTTCCAGTTTTGCATCTTGAGTCTTTCAACTAGAGATGCCCTGATTCTAATTTCACCAGCCGATTCAGATACTGATTCGACGTACCAATTCTTATTGAAAAATAATCCGATTCAGATACCAATTCAGATCTTTTGCGTTGCATGGATAATTATTAATCTTATTATGCAAATATAAATATAATGCAAAAATTGTATTATTAAGATGTATTACTTGCTTGTACTTATGGAAAAAAGATGTACATGTATATACATTCACATACTGCCATACCGTGCATCTACTAACAAAACAGTCCATGTTTCTTGAACTCTGTTATCGATAATGGTAATTACTGTTAGCAGTACGGTTTTATCTGGGATAGTTAGTTCTCCCTTCTACTGCTGAATGAACTGCCTCACCTGTACATGTTTAGAGCAAATAATTGTTTTGTTTAATTACCATAAGTGATTCAATTATCTCAGTGACACGTCTTTATCTTCGATCAATATCGATGTAGCCAGTCGTACTGAAGAAGCACTCACTTGCCACAGATTATGTAGGACCGGCTAAATGCCGATAAGCCACTGAGGTTATTTTATGCGATACAAACGATACATTGTATCGTCAGGAGCAAGAGAGATGCATAACTTTATGTATCAACTGCTCAATTTACTTTCGTAATTCTAGTAAATAGAAAAATTACACTGCATCATTGTTTTTCATCATTTCTATTTTGTTTGTGATTGGCTGCAATAAACCATACCACTGTAATTGGGAAATACCGCACTGTGTGATTACGTCCTGACTAAAGCCAAAAGATTCCTCAGCTGCGTGGAGGTTTATTAGGCTATAGACATGAAATAGATTGTGTGACAGGCCCGGAATTCATTGGGGATAAGTAAGAAACTTGCAGCTGATTATTTTTTATTGGTGTAGCTGGCTAAGATACGGTTTTCTGCTAAATAGTTGATCTGTAAAAAGTATCTGAAGTTTCCGATATTTTAAGAAAAGATCGACCGATACCGATTCAGATACTTAACACCCATATCGGCACCGATACCAATTCTGATATTAAAATCGGAGGAACTCTACTTTCAACCCAAACAGAAAAAATAAGGATTTTCAACCACTTGGTGCACCTTTTCTCTAGTATAGTTTCCTCACATGGCACCAACCCAGGGTGTCTTAGTCCACTTGATCAGGTGAAGGCACTGTATGACTATGCTTCACTTTGGCCCAGGCCAATTCAAACTGGTAGCCAACAGATGCCTCTCCCATTAGCTTTTTATCAGCAGAAATATACAATAGTTTTTTGTGATGATTTGGCATAGAAATGCTATCTCAGTCTGGATTGGTTCCATCATGTTCTTCAACAGCTGCACATTGCTTGACAGCCAGCGCCTGTCCCTACCCATTTACGGAAACCAGCCACTTCTGAAATTAAGTGAGTCACTAGTCAGTCACATGTAATGGTATTCTCAAGATGCTAATTCTGCTGATGTGATTCAGCAAAAAACACATTTTGAGTTTTTGCTCCGTAAAATGACTGTCGAGACAATTCGTCATGAGACCATACTTATCGGCCTACTTTTTTCTATCTGGTGTAAGCTTATGCAGCTGATCAAACACTTTCTTACTCAGAAAAATTGTTGTGCACCCTGTGTGAATCAAAAGCTGTGTACTGTTTATTGTACCTTTACCTTTACTAGAAAAAGGTAGCTAGTTGAGTTGGATCAATTTCGAGCCCGTACCTTGATTGGTTTTTTGCATCTCCGCCCCAAAGAAAAATGAGGCCTATACCAGGCCAATTGAAAACAGATGTCTAATTTACCTGTTCAGACGGTAGGCTGAAAACAGCAATAGTAGATAGTATTTAGTATATAGTGCTTGCCATGTTAAAGGCATGTTTTTGGTTTGTTGCTGTTCTGTATTTTCTGTTCCACAATTGTTCAATCCACTCCTGGTCATCATTTCTAAAGTAATCCATGTTAAACACAACTGCTTTTTCTCTCTTCCTGCTTGAGTTACATCTAGGGTTTGAATTCCAGCCTTGCCAGAGCCTCGAAGTAGCTGTGAGTAACCATGGGAAGTTCTTTCCATTCTACTATGCCCCATATCCTGGAAGTTTGCTGAGCGTAGTTTATCTTTAGACATAGTTCGGTCAACCGATCGGTGTGCCCGTTGCCATGGTTACAAATGCTGAGCGCCTACAGCAACTAATAGTCAGTTTTACTGTGGCTACGCCAAGTCATTTCCCTGGTTCAGACTCTTTTATTTAGGCAGTCTTGTCAAATTTACCCTTGTTTTTGCAGTTGGTACACAAAACGGCTTTGGCCAGGGCCACTTTTTTAGAGTAGTGCTGTTCTTTTTGCAGTTTTCAGACCTGTTTTTTAACTGCTGTACCTTGTTCGCAAAAATGGCTAGTGGATTGATTCTGTACAATCGCTGTGTGTTTGCCTGGCTCACTTTCTACAGACTCGAGAGACAGTTGCTGGCATTGCCCTGTCTTGATCTGTAGAAATTTGGCTTAAGCCCTTATCATGTCAGTCAATGTGAGAGAGGGTATGGCCAGTAGATGCCCTTGCAAACATGGGTCATCGTTGTATCACAAAGCATTTCTTTTGAGATGTTGGCTGGTTAGGAGTTTGGTGTGTCCCTCAATGAGTGGTCTGTACATTCCCCTGCAGGTACTCAGTTCTGAGCTCGGTGTTTGAAGTGCTCTCTAATCAGGTGCAAATCTATTTATACTAGAGGTTCAGTGTCAGGTCAGATGTGACTCTGACCAAACATAACCCATGGCCTTGCCAGCATCCACCCAAAGGTGGCTGTCAGCCAGAAATTAGTCAGCCTTTTGAGTTGCCACTACTTAGGATCTGGCTGGCTGGTTTGCATCCAAGATACAACCAATGGAGTTGGTGGCATGTGTCTTTTTTCAGCTATTCGGGGATAGGTATTGTGTCTTAGAAGGAAGTAGTTGCCTTATTGAGGATCACACGATTACACCTGCCACAATTAACCAAACACAATTACACCCGAATTAGCCAGTTTAACCATGACAGATAACAGCCAAGTTTGACTCACCATAATGATATTTTCTCACTTTTCATCATTAAAAAACTATTAACTAATGTCAGTCAAATACAATGATTGTTGATTGGTATTTTTTTCAAAACTGCTAATCGCATGTCAAAATTAAACAACAAACAAAAGTTTCACATTAAAGATGTGATTGAGTCAAATTTTGGTTGATTTTAACAGAGAGTATTGATTTTTGTCAATCAGTTTATGGGTTTGTTGTTTTAGGCGATCTCATTTTCAACATTTTTGAAGATTAAAATCGACAAAAATGCTCAGGAAAAAAGACGTGCCCAGACTTGGCCAAAATGGTGTAACTAGGGATACAACTTGTCTCTATCTCTCGTATTCACATCAGCTATTGTGATAAAAGTCTAGTTCTACGCGGCTTTATTGACATATTTTTAATGTTGTATTTGCTCATGATTGCTAGGATAAAATTTTAATCTAGCTACTGACACATTATTATAAATGCCTCGAACACCTCAAATAAAAGAGCTCACAAATTTGTGACGGTTTTGGTATAGACTGCCTGAGAGGCAGGCCATACCAAAACTCAGTCAAGTCAATTACGGCTTGCACTTGTTTGCCTTAACTGCAGCTCTTTATTTATTTTTCTTCTCTTTTCTCAAGCACAACAGGTGGTTCTCTTCACCGGTTCACTATCGCTAATTCTCACAAATGGGTTATAAAACACACCGCATCGCTAATACTGTTATATTGAAACACTTTAAACTGATGGGCAAAACTGGGGTTCTCTGCACCAGCATTAGTTTTTTTCCATAAGTCAGTCAGGTGGCCCTTGTCGCGATTTATGCTTCGAACATGTGATGGCCACGCCAAAGGCTTTTCATTTGCAACTTTAGCTCATAGAAGATTAAAGGCAGTCTTCTACTTATACAACAGCTCAGGTTGCACAGGTTTGCAGAGTACCTCGCCTCTTGTCACTGGGTATCTCTCCCACTGTTGCTTTTAAGCTAAGTCTTAGAAGTTTTTCTGAAAGTTTACTGAGTTGTGCTGTGCTGGAAGACAAAAAACTCTACTGCTGGCACCAATGTTAAGGATCTCCAGAGACACTGTACTACTCCAATCATAACCAGTTGCTTGTTTAAATCAAAATAAAATATTTGTGCCAAGGTATCAATGCAGTGTAGAGCCGAAACATGTACACACATTTTTTGCTTGTAATTTTTTGTGTGCTCGGGCTTATTTGGTCCATAAAAGTGTCTATATATACTAAAGGCTTTGTCTACCTTTTTTAAGAGTCGGCGGGTCTCTCCACCGCCTGTCGGATTTGACTGGATGCTTTTTTGACAAAGCTGTTTACTCTTTTTTTTGTCTGGAGGCCTCGAGTTGCCTCTTTGCTAACATGATAGGCTGAGACCAGTCAAGGTGTTGAGTGTTTGGCCAATGTATTGACCAATGTTTCTTGCAGTGTTACAGTAAATTGAATTGGATTAAAGTTAAATGAGTTCTGCTTAAATCTCCTTAAAATCAGATGCAAATCAAAAAGGTTTTAGCAAGTGGGTAGATGTAATTTATAGGCACGCTGTTTCCAGTTTTAGACAGTTTTAAAATAATTGTAAATTATACAAAGCTCAAAATAAATTTGGAAACTAAAACTTGCTAATTTTCTACAAAACTATCTGCCCTTTGCCTTAAGTAAGTGAAGGATTTACTGACTTATTTGAATTTATACATTAGAGGTTATGTACAATTTCATGTGAGGAGAATTAACTGCAAGAAACTAAACAAAAATTGATCAGAGAATGCAAAAAAAGGTACTGCACCCATACTAGCAGAATGTAGGCTTCAAGTTTGTTGTTACCCCACAAGATGAATTTATTCGCGGAGTTATATTTTGCGGAAATTGCCATTTCATGCATATTCGCGGCTGAAAACTGTCACTCTCTATGAAGAGTTAACTCTATTACAGCTACCAATAAAGTTAACCCTATGCATGGGCGGCTGCGGGCATTGCGCGTTTCGTTTTCTATTTAGCTTACAACTATGGGTTGATCGTGCTAAGATATAAATTTTTTTGCTGTGCTCAGAGGTTTTCATGAATATTCATAGATTTGGTGGCCTTTGATGAACCAACAATTTTTGGTAAGTAATGAGTTTTTCACATTTACTAAATTAGTTGAATTTTACTTTGGTTCTTCGGTAAAATGCAATACTTATTTTTTCCATACCTACTGCTTCATTATTTGTTTCAGTGTGAGAGATTTTTCATCATACACCAAAGAACTATGATTGCAAGGGTAGTAGATGTCATTTTTAGAAGATCACCAATCATTCAGGGAGGTCTGAAAATTGAGGTTGAAGTGACCGCAGCTACTTACGAAGAGAATATATCTGTTTTTAAAAAAGGAACAAAAACGCCGTTATGAGCACAAATCTTTGGTCAACCGGCAAAACTTTGCAATAGTAAGCCACAAGGAGAGTTCTGATGATAACTTCCTTACCAGCCATGTAGTAGCGAGAAAATCGTCTTCAACATCTACTCAAGACAGTGACAGCGACAGAGCTGCTATTACCAAAATAACTAGTCAGAGAGCAACATTACAGGCTAGTATTCACTTGTCATGAGTACCAGTGTAATTTTATTGCTAGACAACCGCCATATGGACTAAACTGTTTATATTTACTCCATTCAACGTTTGTAAAATTTTATTTGTATTTGAAATATTTTATTTGTACACTCAAGTTTGTAATAAATTATAAAATATTTATACATAAAATAAAATATATAATTTAATCATGTTTGCTGCATGGATATCAAGGAGTTGCCGTTGAAGGGGTCTAGGTTGACTGGTTGCTTCTCTGCCAATATTTCTGCCACAGTGAATATTACTACTTGTCGTTAGTTTTCGTAATTGGAGTAGGTTGTTTCATTGTCAATCTGCAGTAAACACACAAAAAAAAAATTAACGAGTGTTAAGGAGATACAAAAACAATAGCTGAGGTATTTAATGAAGGCAATCAGTTTTTAAACAAAAGAATTAACTAATGCAGTGGATTATGGAAAAACGTATCCGCACTGCAAATCAAAGACATAACCATAATGTCTAGATCAGAATCATGATCGTCCTCAACTTTGGTTTTATAGATTGATGGAGTTGATTTCAATGTAAAAATAATAGGAGAGCTTTTTTGCGATGCTGAAGCCATTCTGCATATCTTGCGACAGCCTTCAATAATTTTGTAAATAAGTGTGATGCATTGGCAATGGTGTTAGCTCAAAGCTCAGGCAATGGTTTTAGAAATGTTTTGGAACTCAACTACGTTTAGAATTTATATTAAAAACTAGCCTAGTGACTAGTTTTCAATTTGATGCAGTAGTTATTCTCTCTCGTGGTTAAAAATAGAACTAATTTTCACGGAATTTAATAATTCGCAGAATTGACTGTTCGCGAAATCGCGAATTTTTATGACCAATGAATATTTTCATCCTGTAGGGTATTAGAATAGGCTAATTCTTAGCTGTTGGTGTGCTTTGGTAGACTGTTTCCAGTTACTTTTTCAGTTGAAGGAACATGTGAAGGAATTCCCGCTGGTGATGTCAATTTATCTGTACATGTTGGCTACTGTAAAAACCAAGTGTCAATAGCTGATTGCTATGCTGGATATAAAAGCTATGATCATGTGATGGCATCTGAAGTGTATGTAGAAAGAGAAATCATATACTTTTAATTATATGTAGTTTCATTTATTATTGTACTTTGTTTCATGTGCTTTTATCCAGTTTTTGTCTTGTGCTCATTGAAGTTGAGAAATTTTTTGTTGTTGTATAACTTTGACATGTTTGGACAAAAAGTACAAATCAGGAAATATTGTCTTTGTTTGATCTTAATTGGTTGTTACTTCTTTACATAATCAAAGTGTAGAACAAAAACAAAAAACTGTAAAATAACAGCTTGATTGGTTAAGCTCGCGTATTACTTTTTACAGATAAGCTGCTTAATTTGGATGCAATTTGTAAAACTTTCATATTGCATTATGTGATATGGATGAAGGTGTCAAATTAAATCATGATCACAGAAACAAAAAAGTGAAGTAGTGTAAAATACAAGACATTATAAAGACTGATTCTGTTTGCTTCATATTTACATATATAAGTGTTGTATAATGTTGTATCAGTAATAAAACAACATTATATTTTGTTTTATTGGCAATAATTTCATTTTAAACAGAAATTATTCCAAATAAAATTATTCAACAATCATAAAATTTAAAAAAGAAAAACAGCAACAGTTAGCCACCAAAATCAAATACATGGGTTGCTATGTGGTGCTTCCAATTGTATTTAGTGACAGATATGATAGTGTCAGATTCAACCATGATTACAAAAGTAAAAATAGTGATTTAGTGCAGAGACCTAATGTAAGTAAGAATAATTCATGCTTGGGTATTTCTATCAGTCATTGTATTAGCAGGCCAACAAATTTAAGAGCTTACACTTTCCTTCCTATTTCTCTAAGTTAGTGAAAATAAAAACATTTTCATTGATTATTAGATTGTGGATTAGTGTTTATATTCAGTTTTACTTGGTTTTATATAACACAGCTGTTTACTTTTGCTTACTTACTAGCTGTATACTGAACTTTTAGATTGGAATAAGTTAAGTAAACAATAAATTGGTTTTTCTAAAAATACTGACGATTGACTAAAACAAACCGGTTATATGAGCCGCTGACAATTTTAATTGAGTGTATTTATTTTTGTACTGTTTATATTTTACTAATATACAAAAAATTTGCCAATTCAGCGGCTAATAGAACAGTTTAATCTTTAGTACCTTTTAGCACTCAGTAAATATAATTAATTTTACTTCTACTAATTACAATAATTTTTCTGATTTGCAAAAAAATGCAATTAGTACCCAGAGACAGTTGCACGAGGAATAAAACTAGCACCAGCAAAGTTTTCTCATAAAAATTCTTTAAAGTTTTTATATTTTGTTGCACACTGGAAATAGTTTTGTTTGCTGTAATCCCAATTCATGTATTTTCATCTATGTATTTACTAACTTGTCTTTGAACAGTTTTAATTGCTCGACTACAGTTGGCTGAACAAAAGATTTAGCATGAAAAAATTTAAAACAAATTAATATAGAAGTAATTATAATAGGATAAAAAATTAATGAGTGGTTAATGAAATGATGTGTCTATAAATAGTTAGCTAAGTAATAGGCACTTTTTTATAAGCACATGCAATAATTATAGTTTGTTGAATACTTTGAGACAAAATTTTTTAGCTATAAACAATAGAATTATGCTTAGAAAACCATTACTACAGTTTAGCACTTACTCAGTATTGGTCTCTGTAGGTTGATATAAACATTGATCGAGACAATCCCTTCAATAGGTCTTGGTGTGCTGCATTTAACATTGTTGATTGCAAAGACAAACCTGCAACATTCTTCTGAGCTTGTCAATACTCCAGCATCACTACTCAAAGATAGCCTCAGACCACTGTTTGTGTAGAGTTTATGATAATTTCCAAGATCCTAAAGTGATATACAGATGTGTCTCATGTCATGAATAGTTTAGTTCTAGTGGTATATACAAGTTGAGACCAAATAGAAAAAACTAATATATCCCATTTACTTACCAAAACTAAACCTTCATCAGTATCGACATGCAAATTAAATGCACTAAATATAGGAACATTCATTTGAGGAAGTCTGTATGTTTTGCCATGTGCTGCCATAACTGAAATAAAAGAAAATGTGCTGCGTTTAACTTTGTAATTGAGTTTACTGAGCAGTTAATGTTCATTTTGCCTGGTGAAGATCAATAAAAATATTTTGTTTTATGTAAATTCATTGACGACTTGCTTATACAAGCTGCAAAAAAATGTTCAAAAATTTGGGCAGTAATAAAGGTTCAGACTAGGAATTAAATATAAATAATTAGTGGTATTTAAATATTGCCTAATTCACATGAAAATTAGGATTAAATTTACGAATGGTGAGCAAACACAATTATTTTATCTATAGCTATTTTGCATTGAATGGCTTACCATTGTAGAACTTTGTTCTAAAATGTTTCATTTGAATTAATTATAAGGTTTTGGAAAAGGAAGTTCACTACACTGAACATGTCAAGAGGGATAGGTACAATCTATTTGTCAAAGTCAAAGCTACAAAACTAATTCTTTTCGTTTAAGGAAATTATTGTTTTTGGAGCAAATATGAACCAACAGAGACCAGCTGAACTATATGCAATTAGATCCTTACAAGTGAAAAGCAATACATACCTGATTTGATGTTTGACTCAATTTGATATTTTTCTATAATAATTCGCTGAGTAGTCGTACTCCAACCAGTGTAAACTCCACCTAATTCAAAACCAGTTGAGACACAGTTTGTGACGTAAAGAGAGATATCCAGCAGATCAGCTGTTATATTGCTGCAGTAACCTTTAACTGCAATGAGTTCAAACTACACCTTCAGTATAAATTATAAAATACTTTTTATGTTAAGCAGTTCTTCTCATGATTACAAAGTTTTTACTAAAATTACACGATTAGCTAAGGCTACCAGTTGCAATGCTAATGCAGCAGCCCGGAAAAGATTGAAAGTTTTGATTGCAATGAAGAAACTATAATGTCAGACATCACAGAGAATCTGGAAGTATGTCATTAGTTTATATTTTAATCATGTGATTATTAGTTTTTTAAATTTGAAATGAAGCTAAAATGAACATCTTTAGTGAGTTTAGTAACATTGCTACCAACTTGAAAATCTCAAATAAATTTGCAAAAATTCTATTTAGATAAACATTGACTTTTCTCTCAGAGAATATCATGTGTATGGTTGCACAAGATGATGTAATATTATTGCCAAGTATGAAAATAGCTGACGTTCAGTTTTGAAACATGTATATTGAACATAAGTAATGGAAAATGTATTCAATAGAACCAGAAAAGCAAACAAGTAGCACTAGGTATAAAAGCACAAAGTAATAGCTCGTAAAATGGAGAGTACTAGGTATAAACAAATAGAACTGAGTGCAGGCCCGTATGCCCTGGGGTGGCTGGCAGGTTGAGCCGCCTCAACTTTTTAAAAAATCTCTGCGGTTAAGTACAGTCAAACTTGGATAACTCGCCCTCGGATAAAATGTAGCATTTCCTCTCGAACACGAAGTTAACTCGAACGGATTTGTTTGGTCCATTCACATGCATTGACAAATGGCTTCAGATAACTCAAGCTCAACATCATTTACTCGAACAGTTAATTGCCCAACTGCTTTGGAGGCGCTTTTTATCGCTGTAGAGTATCACTTTATTCTAAGCCATAGATACAAACATCGAATTTTAGTAGTTCTTAGGCATCATTATTATCATCAACAGCAAAAGATTCTTGTTAACGTCTTTTATAAAGGTTTGCAAAAGGTCAAGTTTTACCAAACATCCGCTTGGCTATGTCCCTTTGAAAGAGTGAAAACTGAAAACCTCTGGATGAACTTAAATTAAAATCGGCAAAACTGGGTCATTTTTCTGAGCGTTTTAACTGTGGTCAAGTTTTGCCTATTTCAATCAAAAAGCTTTCCGGCAGACACATCACCTGAAACAAAATAAATCACAAAAATTAAATTTTTGTTAAAACTTCACATGAGAGGCCCTACATGAGAAAAATCCGTTGGGGAGCTTACGCCGCCCCCTTCCACATCCTCAGGTGTTCATAACTAGTCGCCTAACATTAGCTGCCCCAACTTGCAACCAGTGAATACAGGCCTGACTAAGTGAGAAGGTAGATAATACCATATAGGGAGGCAGGTACTACTAGATAGGAATGTAGATCGTTCTAGGTAAGCAAAGCTATAGCATCATGCAGGAATGTAGATACCACTAGGTAGGAAGGGCGATGGTAAAAGATAAGGAAGTAGAGAGTGCTACACTAGGTAAAAAACATAGAGTACCACGCAGGAAGGTAAATTGTATAACATAGTAAAAGGGAGAGTCTTAGGTAAGCAAATGCCATAAAATCTGCATTTGAACACCCACCCCTATTTGAAGGCTACCTCTAATCAAATGCCACTATAGGGAAAGGTTTGAAAAATAGAGCGCCACCTTTTATTTGAAGGCAACCTTTTATTTGAAAGCGACCTTTATCTGAAGGTCACACATTTGAGCGACACTTTGAAATTTAGCTACATGTAATTGCTAATCAAAAGTGCCTAACTAGGCATACTGTACTAAAATACCAGTGTGATCTTGCAATATTACATGCATTGATAACGCATCAAGCACGGGAATAACCACACCTAGATCTTGAGTATTCTTAGTTTGGCCTCGTACCCTAAAGTCATGTGTTAAACTTCCTCGGAGCGCAATGAGACTGTACCTATTAACTTTCACCAATAAGTCGAGAAAACACGAGCCCATAGATGCTAATCATCAAAGATGATTAGCTGAGGACCAATGCTGGCATTACCAACAAAATTGACATTCGACTATTTAACGCTAATGAGCAAATTCTAGAGAATAACAGAGACTGTCGCAATAGCGATGTGTCATTTGATTTTCAACAGCAAAAATGTTTTATTACTTACCAGTAAATTACAAGATAAATAATACAAATAACATGATGATAACAGTTATCATCATGTTATTTGTATTATATGCCTTTTACTATATTCTTTGTATTATAATTGTAAGTTGGTTATTATTTTATCGTTCGTTATTTGTTAAACTATGTGGTGTCAGGAATTTTCTGATAGATATATGATATATGATAGATATTATACATATACATATATAGATATATATCTATATTATACATATACATATATAGATATCATACATATGTATGATAGATATTTATGATAAATTATATTATCAATCGTTGTTTGTTGAATGAAATTTAACTTTACAAAATTCGTAGCAGCTAGTTGAAAAGTTGAATACCACACTTTAATTGAAGACCACCTCTACTTAAACGCCACCATAAAATGAGATTTGAAAAATAGAACATCATAGCGTTCAAGTTAGAGTTTTATGGCATATATACTAGCTAGAAAAACAGATAACATTAAAAATGACTATAGATGGTACTATGAGTGAATGTATATATTATATAGTTTGCAGGTGCAAATACATATTTGTGAGGTCTCTATAACATAACGGAAAGGTAGATATAGCTAGAAAGCTAAATTAAGGCTACTAGATAGTTAGGTATAAGTATGATAACTCTATGATAAGTTTTATGATAACTCTATGGGTATAAGCAGCAAAGTACATAGGGCGGGTTAGGAAAGTTTGTTTTGTTAGGTATTATGGGTAGGTAATGTTAAATATAAAAGCGGAAGAGGATTGTGCAGAAAGAGGCTGTAGTACGTACGAAAGCATAAAGCGGTACATTTGATTAGAAAGACGAATAAAGTGACATAGAATATAAGGTGCACATTCTATCACTACAATGTTCACACTTTATTTATTTCATACATGAATTAGAGGCTGGAAAATACCTATTTTTGGTGTAACTTTTTGTTCATTAGTTATACTTCTTTATACATGGAACATTTCAACGCATTAAAAGTTGGTCTATGTTGTAGCTTGTTCTTTTCAGCATTATTACTCTGTACATATATGAGTAAGAGTAATGTAAAAATCGAACTTGCTTTTTAGTCAAAACTATTACAGCAAGCTACAAAGACTATGTGAATGATTGAACATGTCTAATGTGGAGATAACACTTACTGCAACCCTTTCTCAATCATCAAGATTTTAAGTCAGTGCTTTTACTGAAGCTTCTCAGTTTTATGTTTGGAAGTTTAAGCTAGCAGGTAAATTCCATTATTGTCTATAAAGGTACATTTATTTTCTTTCTTGTTTTTAAGGAGCCAGAAAACAGATAAAATTACCAAGGTAATATCTTAAGTGCATCAACCATCTTTTATAATCTTTAAAACTATGAAATTTTGTTATCTAAATACACTGCTTCTAAGCAAATATTATTAACAGGGATGTGTAGATAGATAACTGGAGTCATTTCACAATATAAAAGGTTAACAAGACAAAATAACTAAAAATTGTTCATGTAAGGTTAGATTTTCCAAAGTATTTTCCAATACGACCATGAAAATATTGACTTATTGTCAAAAACATATATGTTCGGTCGAATTTTAAATCAACCTTATATAAATTTAAATATTGAGTAAAGTGATGTGTTAAAATTGGTGGTTAACGTCTATATATACACAATCAGACCTGACCCTATTAGACGTGTCATCAACAATCTTGGAATGTTGGCCAAAAATTTCTCATGAAATTTTTTTGTCAACATTTTTTTGCCTTTTTTTAAAAGTTTGTGTAAAAAGTTATAGGAGATCTGTTGCAGTGAGCAAAATTTAAAGACACAAAAACCTTAACTTAAGTTTGAAGGTTGAAAGAATTTGCAAAAACTAAAGGTCGAGTATAGTTTTTCACAATATGTCTATTGTATTTCATGTTGCATATAAAACTTCTTATCAACTTGCTCGAACAACTTTATGTTTCAGTTGTACTAAACCTTTTTCCTTTCACACAATAACTATCTCCAAAAATGACCACTAAAATGGACTCATTTTGCCTATATTGCTGTACACATATTTTTGTAAAAAAGTAGTGTACAGTGCCATCAGTAATCTATAAGCTTTTTTAAAATTATCTGATTTTCTCAGAATGTTGCCAAGGCTGAAACTTAAAAGGGTGGTATAAAGTTCTGCTCAAAGTATCAGTGTAATACCATAGAATTTAAATTCCCAACCATTTGAAAATAAAAATATATTAATGACATAGCAACACTCTTCGAAACTTAATATAATGTTTTTATTGATGATGACTCATGCTATTTATTTAAAAAAATGTGTATATAAATAAACAATTGAGGCTATAAAAGCTAAAACAAAAAACTGCTGATTAATAAATAGACAATGTGAATGTAAATCAAAACAAGTACCAAAATGTTAAATTCTCCAATAAACATTCTTAGTTAGAATGATGCATTAAATCAAAAGTACACAAATATTGACCGCCAAATCTTGAAACCTTTAGTTTGCGATTTTAAGAATCTTTAAAACTACTTTATGCATCATTTCAACTGCTTTGATAAAACCTATTTGTTTGTCATCTAGATATCATCCACCAATACCAAACCCTAAGAAGAAACAATGTGTTTCGCTGAATTTTGCTTTTTTATCATAATACACTACTGGTGTCAGTAATTCCAAATGAAGCATATTTTAACTTGCTACAAACCATCTCAATTTATTTTCATTAGCAAATTACTTGGGAACATCAGCTCTTTTTTCAACTTATTAATACCTGAGATGTTGTCCCAAGTGTGTTTCAACACTGTAGATGAATCGTAAATCCTAATCCTGTGTCATTTACCATAAATCTGTAGTAACAAAGCAATGCAGGCTCTCCACCTTGCTAGCATCATACTAGAAACAGTCAGATGGAAAACAATCACAGGTATTCTCTCCCAAATTGTGTTAAAGAAGTGCGATCAAATGAAACATCAATTAAGCATGAAAGTTTTGAAATCTCTATTCTATGTTAAACCGTGTCATATCTAGAATGAGCCATGTACAGATAGACATAAAAAGAATAACAAGCTACACCAACTTTCCTAACAAATCCTCACGGAGACAACATATACAAATTCCAGAGATGAGAAGATCATCATTACAAACTTATTTCTAGTTCCAACCTACCCATTGTACTAGTAAAACAATGAGAACTTGGCAAAAGGAAATCTCAGATAATTGTCAAAAGATTACAATCTTAACACAGACTATAATAACGTGCGTCATACGATAGCAAGCTCCATATCTGATACCGATCTATACCAGATCTAACATTATGATTAGAGGTTACACATTTTGAAATCTCTGCTGGTGGACCATAACAGGATGTAGCCAGGAACCCTAAAAATGCAATACTCTGAACTGAAGAGTTGAAATATATAGTTCCACTCTTGTACACCAAGGCTAACTCTTAATCCATATATAAGGATGCATAAACACTCATATACTTCCCTCTTTCAATACAGCTTTATCATGGTAGACAGCCGTATCGGCAGATTAAGTAGAAGAGTCAACTTTTGGAGAACAAAAGGGTGGCCTATATTCTAAGTCTCTAGAAATTACTCTTATACTTTTATAAGATTTGTCTAGAGTGCAACTTATTATATATTTTCTTGTTCTTAAATAAACATAAGGTATTGTGAAACCCCTCTTTGCATTCGGACTTACCTCTGCTACAGCTATTTTCCATAGGTTTACAAAGTGGGTAATGCATTGACCAACGCTGTTATTCTACTTGGATGACATAATAATCATTGCACCACAATTTGACATACACTTTCACCGGCTCAGAGAGGTAATTCAGCAAATAAAGTGAGCAAGACTCAAACTTAAGCCAGCAAAGTGCAAGCTTTTCAAATTAAAACTTTGCTACCTATGCCATTTTGTCAGCACTCAAGGAGTAGTTACTGTCCTTGCGAATTAAAAAGAATTCAAGAATGCCTAATGCCAAGTGTGCTAGGAGAGCTGCAAGGTTTTCTGGAAACAGTAGGTTACAACCGTCAGTGCATTCCAAGCTTTGTTACAGCGACAGTCATTTTGTACCAATTGATTGAAAAAGTGGGAAATAGATGTGGGTGAGGAAGATCACAGTCTTCAAGTTGCTGATGGGGTGCGTTTTCTTGGCACCTGTTTTGGAATACCCCAATCCGAACTGCCGTATATACAGACCACAAAACGAATAGATGTGGAGTGAGTGCACTATTAGCTCGAGTTCAGGAAGGCATTGAGAAAGTGATTGCATAATTTAGCAAAACCTTGGCAGCTGCGAAAAAAGAACTAGTGTTTTACCCAAAGCCAACTGTTGGTCGTGGTCAAAGCCAAGGTCAACTCTTGATCTCACTTCACTGGCAACTTAGTTTGAGGGCTCTGGCCCCTACAGAAAAAAGAGATTTTTAACATAGTTCCCATGGCAATTCAATTTAGCAAGATGGCCAAAAACCCTGCTAAAATTCCAGTACACTTTAAAGAACCGAGCCAGGCTGCACCAAAAGAATGCTAATGGACTCAACCAAAAGAAATGTGAAGACTGCTGTCAATCTGAGCTGATTGAGCTAAGGTATGGCAAACCACAAAAACCATATGAGCTCAAACCATATGAGCTCAAACTATATCAAACCATATGAGCTCTCCATAAAAACACCAGACTGTGTCGACTAAACTAGACAGTAGTACAACAGACATGCTCAAGGTCAGCAGTACCACACACAAACTGGTGCTTGCAAAACCTCGTCTGCTGCTAATACCGTAACTTGAAAATTGGCCCAGAAACAGCCAAAACAATTCTGGAACTATGACATAGTTCGCCAAAAAACTTGAAGCGACGTCGATAAGGAGCTTGCTTGAATGCAGGCTACAAGCTGGGGACCTGTGGCTATGATGTACCAGACACTCTGTCAGGTACAATAACTGACTACGATCAGGTAGAACTGAAAGACTAACAGTTCCAGCAACTACACCAAATCTGTCCCTTTCTCTGAATATGAAAAGACAGCGTTTTCCCGGTCAGGATATTTCCTCACAGCCTGTCTTGTGGGTGTGCAGTCTGCCCGTAAGCCACTGTAAAGACAACCATGTGGCAAACACATGCCCTTGCCTACTGTTGGATGGAAATGACAACGAGCAGGCTTTGCTTTACATGGTACTAGTTGGAACCGGCATCAACAGTGATGAGGCTGGACAAAAGCTGTAAAGTATGACAACGGCCAACCATAGAAGATTGAAGACAGTCGTCAATAGGCAGAAGATGTAAGTTGCACATTTCTGGCAGAAAGTATCGGGGGCCGTTGTGGTACCATTACCAATGCCTTGAATTAAGCAGTGGAGTTCTCTAACAACAAACAATAAAGAGACGGTCTTGATCAGGTCGCCTCCTTAAGTGACCCTGTTACTAATAGCAAAGAAACTTATGTCAAGTACACCTACTAAGCGCTCGGACTTTTACTAATCGGCCAAAGAGATCTCAGATTATGCTTTATGACGAAGTAGCTTAAGTCACGAGCCAGCCAAGTGAAAGTAGATTTTTTTCACTTTCAGGTTAACAAGGAATTCAACTGGGTGAAAGTAGACAAAAAAGCCGAGCTTGCCGACACGGCTAAGATCTCTTGCTGAACCGAAGTTGATGTGACTAAGGAGTCAACTACAACTTTGACTTGGGCTAGAATCAGGACACTGGTAGTAGAGCTAGATAAAATACCTGACTAACACGCTAAAAAAACGAAATCAAATGGAGTGGTTCGTTAGTGACCCCACTCAAACAAAACTCACCAAGGCCATGCACTTGCCTACTGTGCTGTATACTGTATACTTCATACTGTATAATGTATGCTGTATAATGTATACTGTATAGCCTCGTCACTAACATCTGAATATGTTGACAGTATGTTGTGGCACTTTGTCCTCTTTGCTTGTCTCTGTTGGTAGCCACCTATTCCGTGTGACAAAGTGATGTCACACTAAAGAGAAAAGGAAAGTTGACGATGTTCTTAAAGGCAAAATGATGGCTTTGACTGCGGCTCACCAGCCTCGTATGAGCTGGAAGTCAAGCCGGTCAGGGTGGACAGGCGTGAGTCTAAGGAGACATTCAAACCAAAGCGGCTGATAGATTTGCTAGAACCAAAGCTGACTCAACAATCCCAAGTGGTCTCTCCTCAACTGAGTCAGTTTGATTGATCAAGTGGTCGGATCGACCTGTACACAGCCCACCACCATTTTCATCAAGGGAAAAGCCAATAAAAAAACCTAACATGGTTCAGGTCATGCTTGGAGTGCCTTGTTCAGATCTTACAAAATCCTCTGCATACCAGCCTCTAGACCACTACCCAAATGAGCAAATTAGATAACTATTGAAAGACAGCAGCTGTTGGCAAGAGTTGGCAATGCTAAACTTTAACCTGATGCAATCTATAGGTCAGCAGAGTCATTAGTCTGCTGCCTCAAGATTGGGGCTCAACAGCACCAGCTTTCGTCCAATCCGATATCTTTTTCCGGCGTTAAGTGGGTGGCTTCAAGGCCTTCCTTGCAAAGGGAAAGTGCGGTAGCTAAATGCCGGACTAGGACACAGGGCAAGAGAAAGGACGCTAAAGTGGTCGACACCATGATCGAGCCGAACTCCAGCCCAGCTGATGACACGGTCTTCCTTAGAACTTTCGGTCAGCTGAGAATCAGCTACTAGGCTGGCCCAGGCACTGAGGAGCAGAGGTAAACTAGCCAGAAGCATACATCTATAAAGAGTCTAGGTAACCAATAGAGAACAAAGCACATGGAAGTCTATACTGCGCAGTTATTTATATGTTCATTGCATATTCAACTGTATCCATTTATATATTTGTAAAATATACACTCTCATTGCTTTGTACACAAGTGGCTTGACTTCTGGCAAGCAAGTAGAACAACTTGGTCAATTCCTTTACAGTTTGAGAAATAAAAGTGCTGCTCTTAAAAATCAGTAAATATATAATATATGTTTATAATAAAAGCAGAAATAATACACTAAACTTCTGTACAAATCCTGAAGTCCTTTACAAATGATATCACACTGTGGTGGCTATTGTGAAAATATGACAAACTGACTAAGTTCCTTTGCGTTTGATTAAAGACTAATTAAAACTGATATCGGTATTAAACATTTCCGCCAGGAGATATAACAATAAATTTTTGAAGATTTTGCTCCTCTCAACTTGATGTAAAAATTAATGCAATGATGGTCTATAAAATATGTAAGATTGATCTACAAAAAGGAGAAGAGTTGTCAATGCAAACCAATAATAATGTGTTTATGGTACTGCCTACCAATTAGAAAAGCTATGTCAAATTTTTCTTTTTTGTGTGGCAAAATGAGTGAGTTTTAAAAAATCTTGGAGCGGATTAGGCAATTTATATGTATAAACATATAAATTGTTTGTTCTGCTCTTATAACGGAAGTTCCATATAATGCAATGTTCCTGGAATGGAATATTTACTGTATTAAAAAGGCTTTGCACATGCCATACTTTAATGAGGTTGAATTGCTTGTATTGTTTTAGAAAAATTTGCACAGAACAGTTTTTAGGTTCACAAAAATACTGCACTGATATTTACCGAGAGCAAAAATCAATATTTACTTGTTACTTAATGTTATAAAGTCGTAAGCTTGTTTCTGTGGCATGAGGAATCTCTCTATTAGACTAAAAGCTATGACGGCTAAAAATAAACTGCTGTTGTTATATCAAGCAAGCGTAATCAACTCGTATATGCAAAACACAGAAATAGCAAGCAGCAAGTAAAAACAACAGGGCATTGGGTGCAACCAAAGTACATCATGAAATTTCAACCAGGCATTAAGTGTGACTGAGCCATCTCATGACATCCCATCTGTTTTCCAAAGAAACACAAAGTTGAATCAAGCTCTTATAACGTAAGTTCCATATAATGCAATGTTCCTAGAATGTATTATTTATTGTATTAAAAAGGCTTTGCACATGCCATACTTTAATGAGGTTGAATTGCTTTTATTGTTGTAGAATAAATTTGCAAAGAACAGGTCTTAGGTTTACAAAAGTACTGCACTGATATTTACTGAGAGCAAAAATCAATATTTACTCATTACTTAATGTTATAAAGTCGTAAGCTTGTTTTTGTGGCATGAGAAATCTCTTTATTAGACTAAACGCTATGACGGCTAAAGATAAACTGCTGTTGTTATATCGAGCAAGCGTAATCAACTCGTATATGCAAAACACAGAAATAGCAAACAGCAAGTAAAAACATCAGGGCATTGGGTGCAACCAAAGTACATCATGAAATTTCAACCAGGCATTAAGCGCGACTAAGCCATCTCATGACATCCCATCTGTTTTCCAAAGAAACAAAAAGTCGAATCAAGGAAATAAAACTGGCATTGCTACAAGCACAAACCGTCAGAACAAAACTGGGTCTGCACAAAAAAGCTTATTTGTAAATGCAAAACTACATGTATGCTTTGTATTTAATGGTAAAGTGAACTAAAAGTGGATATAACCTGTTACTGTCTACAGTCTACACACTACTTCACTATCTAAATGTTTTTAACACTAAATGACATGTTACTGGTCCCTTTGGTATCATAGGCAACTAACTGACATCCTTAAATACCACCTAGTTTTGAATAGTTCAGTTTTTGGACAGGTTTTGTTGCTCTCTTTGATCTTCTGATAGGTGCCAAAATAGCGGGTACATTTGGAGTGGTAGCAGGTCCAACCGAATTTGTGCCAACACCAACAGCATTTGCTGTGGCCACATGACTATGGGTGGGGCTGGCATAGAGTCGTCTCTCTGGCATGGTCTGTGCTGATTTCCGCTTGCTCAAGTCTGATTGAATGCGCCTATATGTCTTTCAATTCATATGCAAATAAAAACTCCGAGGTGTTGCAGCATGTTTTACTATCTCCTCTGGCACCCATTGTCTATGGCCAGTCTTTACCGAAACCAAAGAGCCTGTTATATACTTGAATTCATTTGGCTGAGTCGATTTGTTTGTGCATAACCCTTGTTGTTTTCTGAATGCCTCTTCTATCTTTGTGAGGTCAATGTTCTGCATTTTAAACTGCTCTGCACTGAAGTTTAATTGATCTCTAAACAGTCTGCATTGTAAGAGTATGCAGGGTGCCGGTAAACCATTCCCTAGAGGTGTTGTTCTAAGCGCTCTGACCGCATCGCACAGTGTCTGCTCACTCTGCTTTGCTTTCACTAGTCATGATTTTATGGTTTGTATTGTACACTCAGCTAGCCAATTTGATCGGCTGGTGTATGGACTCACTGTGATCTGTTTTACATTTATCGACTCTAAGTATGACCTAAATTCAAAACTGCTGAAATATGATGCATTGTTACTCACACATGATTCTGGTTGACCAAAGTCAAAAAACTACTTTTCTAGTATGCCAATGACTTTCTTGGCAGTACATTGCTTAAGCTAAAAGCAGCTGGGCAATTTTTCATATCGATCGGTAGTAAGCAGATAATCCCTCCCATCCAGGTGGAATATGTCGATACTCAGTGTTTACATTGGGTATTGGGGTATCTCATAAGGCTGAAAGATTTTCGTGTCATTTGCTTTCAAATTCTCTTGGCAGGCGGTACAATCTTCCACCATATCTGAAATTTGTTCCTGATACGCTGGCCAATAAACTGCCTATTTTGCTCTTTCCTGGCATTTTTAAATTCCCAGATGGCCATTATGTATATCTCATAAAATTTCCTTTCTCATCAATAATGGAACTACAAATTGACTATTTCGCGAAAAAAGCTCCTTGTGTGTTACAATATTATTATTTGCATTCCAGTAGGCACGGAGTGGCTCTATGTATGCTCGTTTGCTCTCTGGACATCTCCCTACTATATAGGATTTAGCACATTCATGCTGTGATCATCACATGTGGCCTGTTTGAATTTTTCTCTAAATGATGGCTTTGCCAGGATACCAGTTACTACCGTGTGCACCTGGTCATGACCATTTGCAACAAATTCATCATGTGACTCACATAAATTGGTTAGGTAAACTCTTGACAGTGTATCAGCAGTATATAGCTGTGCTCTAGGTCAGTGAACCAAATTAAAGTCATATAACTGTATCCTTAACCTTATGCACAGTAGTCTAGGGGTAAGCTCTCCCAAAATTTTTTTGCTATTGTTAACAGTGGCATATAGTCTGTCTCTACAGTCACTGATTGACCATAGATACTGGTGGAATCTAGTGAGCCCATATTGTACAGCCAGAAACTCTTTGTCAATTTGCGCATATGCCTCCTGAGTATTTGTCAGAATGCAACTAGAATACTCTATGAGTCGGCCCTTTTGCATAATAATTGCCCCCTTGTCATTCTCACTACTATCTACGCTTATTGTCACATGGAGGGCAGGGTCATAAGCTTTAAGCACTGATTTTGAAAAAAGTGTGCGTGTTATAGTGTGGCTAGCGCGTCTCGTTGCAACTCTCCCCAGACCGAAGGGTTGCCTCTCCTTGTTAAATGTCGTAATAGTGTAGTTACCTCTGATAGGTTCGGACAAAGCTTAGCAAGACATGTAGCCGTGTCTAGCAATCATCTTACATCATCAGCACGCTGCTGTTCAGGCATTTCATTTATTGCCTTAATATTAGCTGGGTTCGGCTTGATTTGTCCGTTACCAATAATATGCCCTAAGTAGTTGAGTTCTTTTTGTTCAAAATTGCATTTGTTGAAGTTCAACGTTAGACCAGCTTTTTTTGCATCACTCCAAAACCTCTCTAAGCATTTTGGCTTGGGTTTGCTTATCTGGTGCATGAACTAGAATGTCATCAACATAGGTCTTGACATGCGCCATACCGCTAAATAGCTCTGCTCTCTGGTTCAATGAAATTCTTCAGCAGCACAATTTATCCCATATGAGGGTCTCAAAAACCTGTAGCGGCCAAATGGTGTAGCAAATGTGGTCAGGTGACTAATCTTTTCATCTAACTCAAGTCGAAAGAGTCCTGACCTAGCATCTAACGTGGAAGACACTGCCGCATTGGAAATATCTGCAAATATTTCTGTGGCAGTTGGGAAAGCATAATGCTCCCTTTTTACACACCTGTTCAATTCTGTTGGATCTGGACAAACCCCAGATACCCATCCGGTTTTAGCACGTTGACAATAGGGTGGACCCAATCAGTCGAAATCGTCACCTTAACTATGGCACTTGATGTTTCCATTTTTAGAGTAGCTCGTAGCTTATCTCTGAGTCTAAATGGCACACGTCTAGTGCTTTGTATCACTTGATTAGCATTACTTTTTAGCCTGAGAACATGCTTAGTGCTTTGCTTGCCCAGACCTTTAAAAACATCTGAATGTTGTGACGCCACAGTAGCAGATCTTACTGGGTTGACCAAATCCATAGACACACAGCTAGGAATCCCCAGCAAAACTGTACTGCCAGTATCAGTGACAGCAAAATCATGTACAGGAAACCTATTGCTTTCTCAAGTAAATGAGATGCATTGCCCATTACACATTTAGATTATGTCCACTATACGACATCAGTTTTAAAGCATGCTTCCTTTCAGCCGGTTTATCAGTGAGATTCTCATAGACTAAGGAAGGCATAGTGTTACAGTAAGCACCAGTATCTACTTTGATAGTGAGCAGCTCATCATTGTGTTTTGCTTTGATAAACCAGTTTTTTTCTAGAACTAGCATTTTCAACAGTGTAGCATACCACTTTATTGGTGTCATCATCAGAAATGATTACAGCATCAGCAGTCTCATCAATGAGCTTGTGAGTTACATTAGAACTTAATTGTTTCAGCCTACCTTTAGTCTTGTAGACTTTGCCGGAATGATTTTCATTCCCACAAGCCTTACATGTTCTTCTATATGCAGGGCATTGTCGTCTTGCATGATAACCTTCACAGTATTCACAGTTCGATATTTTATCATCAGAGAACTTATTCTGGAGGCTGCTTTTGATTTGTGGTCAGCTGTTTTGAAAAATACTTCATTGACATTGATGGGCTGATCTGACATCTTCGCCATATATGGTTTGGCAGCTTCCGCACGTCTGCATATTTGGGTCGCTCAAGCCAGGGAAGGGGAACATCCTCATTTAACAACTCCTTGCTTACTGTATCGGCATTGATGCCTATTACAATGCAGTCTTGCAGGGCCTTGTATTTCTCTTCAGCATGAAATTTGCATGTGCCAATCAGTTCCCAGATGGCATTAAAAACAATTAAAAAACTCGTCTTGTTTCAGGGTGCAGCAGTAAAAACGGTATCTCTCAAATTCTTTCACTGTTTTGAAACGTAGTTAGTGAAAGCTTTCTTGACTTTCGTTATATCTTTCCAATCATCATCAGACAAGATAAAGGTTCTGAAAATCACTTGTCTCTGAGCACCTAGTATAGTAAGCAGTGTAGCCACTTGAATATCCTGAGCCTTCTTGCTCTTTTCTGTTTCCAGCATGTAAAAGTCATATTGCTGCAACTAGGCTGTCCAATTTCGAAAGGTTTCACTTGGATCTGTATTACCCTCTGACAGGAAAAAATTTGCTGGTTGCTTTAAACCACCATCAGCCATCGCCTTAATTGTGTCTCAGTCAGCTTCAAATGATGTTAAAGTTCAGACTTGTTCAGTATGTACAATAAGTACATTTGACGTGGAGTACGAAATCGTGACACCATGTTATAAAGTCGTAAGCTTGTATCTTTGGCGTGTGGAATCTCTTAATTAGACTAAACGCTATGATGGCTAAAGATAAACTGCTGTCGTTATATCAAGCAAGTGTGATCAACTCGTATATGCACGACACAGAAATAGCAAGCAGCAAATAAAAACAACAGGGCATTAAGTGCAACTAAGCCATCTCATGACACTTAACCTGTTGCAAAAAACTACCTACTTAAAAATGGAGAATAGCACATCACTGAAGATGTACATAGATTTTGTAGTAAGTATGTCTACCACTACTGCTAAGTGTGTCATGTGGTATATTTTGGTAAGTAATGATACAAGCAGGATCATCTTAATTATTTTGTTTGGACTTGCTACATCCATAATTTTAGTTCTCTTTTCTATTAAATACTCAACCGAATTTCAGGAAATTTAAAGTACATTACCTCTGACAAATAGGTAACACAGACAATATTATACTTGAAACACGCATATTTTGGCACAAAGCCATGTGGAAGTAAATGCAACTCATGAATTACGAACTCTCTAAGGTCATAGTCTCTAATCATATATTTGTTTTCTATTTACGTCGGTTAGTTGTTGCAATATTCTTATATTGGTAGTTGATCATTGTGCATGAGTAATCAGGATTAAAAATCTGAACTTTAGATGCATATATGCACAAGGATATATAATAAATATGTGATGTGCATTTGTGCGTGCATTTGTGTGTATGTGTGTGTGTAAAATGCATATTTTTAGAATTTATGAATGTGTGTGTTGGTTTGTTGTTTCTTTTAAAAGTAGAAATGATTGTACTTAGAGAGTTAAAAAATTATATGATGTAAAATAGATTTAATAGAGGATTACCAGAAGCAATGGTTTCTTAGAAAGATGGCTACTTATGCTAACACGCTAATCTTAGCTTGAAAATATAGAGAGTTTTTTGCTTCCTGTTCAAGCTTGGACTTCAAATTTTTAAAAAGTGTCGCAATAATGTCTTAAGCAAAAATAGCGCGATAATTGAAAGTGCGACAACTTTTACATGAACAGCAATAAAACTTTGAAGCTTGAAGTTTAAAGTTTGAACTTACAATATATAAAATAACCAAAAACTAAGTACCTTTTTTTATTATAGTTATGAGAAAAAACATTGAGAAGTTCACCTAGTTGTCCGCTTTAACAATCAATTTTAGGACAACAGAAGACTGAAATTTAGCATCAAATTTACGTTTTTGTGTGGTTACTTTACTATCATTTCTGCAACAAAAATTTAAATAGAAAAAAATAAATGTTTTCAAGGTTATTCATGCTCTTTTGAAATAAACCTATAACAAAAATGCGCCAAAGAAAATAAAACAATTAGCAATAACTCCAAAGGCTTTTAGAACCTTTTTTCAAAACTTTTACAGCGGCACCATCAAAATAACTGATAACTGTATTCAGCTAATATTTCATTAGACAAAATAAATCTTTGTTTAACTCAATGTGATAACTCAAGCTTTATATAAAAAGCATTATTTTCCCTTTCTTTATTTGAATGTCACCTCTAATAAGCCCGTGTCTTGAACAAAATTGAAATTATAAAAGCCGCAAACATTAGATGTGGTAAACCACATTAATTGCCGTGAACCAAGCAAGTTCTTTCATGATTTAAGTCTTTATAATTAGGTTTATGCCTATTGACCTGTAGATGACTTTGTGTATTTGTTCGATCATCATCTGATGTTTATGCAAAATAATACTGCTAGTTGAAGAGAAAACATACGGCTCTACTCAACTCAAGCTGCTTAAGCCAGGAGAGCCACCATATCAGCATACAGAATCAAAATTTATTCACCTTCAACAGATCCTGGATTGCCGCCCTGTTAGTCCAGTTCTGGGCATACAGCAACAAAAGATAGCTCAGCGACTCCAAAAGATATGGCTACGACGCCCACGACCGGCATAGCAATTGACACTAAACTATCTAACATGGACCATGAACTACTGTGCTTTGATGCTCAAAACCTAGGATATGAGGCCGGCCAACACTATCTGAGATCAGCTGGTGTTATAGCCAAAAAGGACATTATAGCCCCATGCCCTCTAATAGATGGAAATGTGTGTGAACCGCTGGCAAGCGCACTTCAACGCCGGTTTGCCTAAAAAAAAATACAACTGACCGACAAATTAGGCCAGTCAGACCAAAAAGCTAACAAATTGACCCAACGACAATGGTTGTTGAGAGACCAATGGTTCATCCCAACTGAACCAAAAGATTGAACAACTCAGTTGAGCCAGCCTAAGAAAATGAAGGCCTAGCTAAAAAACAAACAACAGCCAAAAGGAGCCAACCAGAACAAAATGAACAAACCTGTCCTCGAACCGGAGCTCTAACTTAAGCCTGTTCTGAACATACACAAAAATTTTCGAAAATGAAGCCAACCCACTCCTCGCTGGAGTTTTAATGCTATTGTTGCGCATATTGTAGACAGTTTGCTATAATGTTATAATTATATACATTATATAAGATATTACAATGTGCTTGAAATGTTATTATAATTATTCATATATACATTTATAATCCTTTATATTAAAATCATATAATTATGCATACAGTATAATATATTATTATATATTTTATGTTATATGTATCTATTTTCGCATAAGTAAATATGCAAAAATATGTATGTACATATATTCATAAGTATGCATGTATATATATATATATATATATATATATATATATATATATATATATATATATATATATATATATATATATGTACATATATTCATAAATATGCATGTATATATATATATATATACATATATATATATACCTATAAATATATGTTAGGAGTACTACTCGGCATTGCCCAGGTAATAAAAATGTCAATAAAAACCTTTCATGTAAACTACAAAACAGATGATTTTTTAATGATACAATTGGTACAAAACTGAGAAACCCCAATAAAATCGTTATTTCATGGTAATCAGAACAACAAATGCTAAATTTTAAATTCGAGATAATCTATAGTTGGTATCGTTTTGCCAAAAACCAATTAGCACTAATACAGCGAGGAAAAAAAAGCATCGCATTTCATAGAGCTAAAAGAGTTCATAGAGTTTAAATTAGTATGTCATTTTGATGCAAAAATGGAAAAGGATGTATATGTTAAGTAGCAAGAGCGAGCAATGGAAAGAGCTTCCGTTGTCTCCTGGTTAAAGCGGTGGATTAGCAAACTGCGTTGGCAATCTTCGTTAGTTTAAGTCCAGCAAAGTGAGGAATTTCCATTCCTAAAATTTAATAGTTATAGAAGGACATACCAAAAACAGACAAAAGACCGACGACAAACTTTGGAAAAACTATATATCCATATATTTATACATGTATATACACATTATATATACAGTATATATACTGTATATATACATATGTATATATATATGCTATATATATCCATGTGTATATATATATGTATACATATTTATATGTATATATATGTATATATATATGTATACATACATGTATATATATACATGTATATATGTATACATATATATATATAAATATATATATATATGTATTTATATATATATATATATATATATATATATATATATATATATATATATATATATATATATATATATATAAGGTTAAGTGTTTCTAACACCATTTTCAATGGTTTAAAGTTAAAATCACTTAGTGGGACTATATATGTCCCACTAATTTCTTCAGTCCCAATAAGTGTGGATGGATAGTTATATATGCCCAACAAAAGAACATTATGGATATATATATATATATATATATATATATATATATATAAGGTAAAGAAATATCTCCCTCTTGGAGAAGAGATTAAAAAATGCTGGAATGTAAGAACAACTGTAATCCCAGTAGTCATTGGGGCACTGGGCGCAATAACACCGACGCATAAAATATGGCTTGCCCAAATACCAACAACAATCAACTCAGGTGAGTTGCAGAAAAGTGTGCTTTTGGGAACAGGTAAGATCTTGAAGCGAGTGCTCAAACTCCCAGGTCTCTGGTAGGAGACCCGAGTTAGAGCAGAGTTTACCACCCATACGGGGTATCCGAGGAAAGGAAACAATTTTTTTTTATATATATGTATGTATTTATATATATATATATATAATTTAGAAAATTAAATAGTTCACTTATCTTCTTTTTAGCTACTCACAGTTTCTTGCTAGTGCATTCCGCAGGTTGTAGCCTTCTACTGGAACAAAATGGTGACTTTTCAAAAATCCCACTCTTTCACGTGATTAAGGATTTTGTCGCACTCTGATTAACTTGTTACTAAAATTGCAGAGAAGATAACTCTTAGAATGAGGACAGAATGAGGCAATTTCTGCTCTTTTATTAAGTGTTGACATGTCAGGTTCTTAATAATGCAATATTTCTCCGAAATACATACATTGCGCATTTTCCCTAAGTTGCTGTAGGATTTAGCATGTTTTAGTATAGTCCAGTGAAGTTTGAAATTAATGTCTCGGTCTTTCAGTGCCCATAAGTGTTTGCTCAGTTCTGTAGCATTTCTTTTTGAGCTATTATTTATACTGCTTTATGGTTAGGGTATCTAATCTCACCACCAAATGAGCGGAGCGAATGTTTGAGAGTTTTTATGATAAATGCATGTGCACACCACTTACGAAAATTATTTATCAACAAAGTCGCAAACCCTTGTATCGAAATCTCATTTACAAATTTGACCATTTTTTGTAGAGCCGTTGAAGTATAATAACAATACAAAACACATATAAGCCTTTTTAAATATATTACCAAGTCATTGAAAAGTGTCGACAGTATCTTAAAACTTACCCATCTAATTGGATTATACATAAGTAGACCGATAAATTTGGCCAAAATTCGCCAAAAAACGCTTGAAAAGCTTGGATTAATTATAGTTTAGACTGGCCTACGATACGCCAATAAAGCAGTGCGACAGAAAGTAGAACTAATTAGCAGTGTGCATTTCATGAAAAAAATGTGCTCATTTCACCTGTCTATGGCATTGTTTACTTGCTAAGGTTTCTAATAATTTTGTTAGATTTATTTATAAGAATAATTAATTGAATTTTTCCAAAGGTTTCTGAAACAAACGTAGACTATTTGAGGCGTAGACCGATTTAAAGGTACGAAGTTGTGGTACACAGTTTATAAGCCTATGTTTTTTTGGCCAATTGCCGAAGGTTTCATTAAATTATTTAAAATGTTAGCCGAAATTCTTTACAACTTATGTACAAGCTAGGGCCGAACTACAATGCCTCTTTATGACGAGACCATTTTTTTTATTTTGCTCCAGTTTGCAGAAAACTTCCAGACGTGTGAACGCTCATACTTGCTTTCTGTTAAATATCGCTATCAAAACCATTCTACATTCAACACAACCAACTTTCGAACTGTGTATAGTACACAGTAGCTTGCCATTTTTCTTTTAATTTTGCATTTGAGAGTTATAATAAACATATTTCCTTTTTGCTGCTGTTAAATTACATACAATACAGTAGGTTAGGCCTACAGCTTTAATTAACATTTATTTTATTGTTGTAAAACATAGGTTTGAGATAGTAGTAGATTAGAGGTGATTTTTTGTGATTAGGTGTGATTTTTTGTTGTAAAACATAGGTTTAAGATAATAGTAGATTAGGTGTAATTTTTTGTGTGATTAGGTGTGATTTATTGTTGTAAAGCATACTTTTTGACAACTATTTTTTCAATGACCAGCACTGCCATTTCTCTTTTCTATTATCATTTATTCAATTATCACGTCGTGGGCTGTATGACTGGGGAATTTCTAGTTTTAAAGTCGGTTTCACAAAGTCTGACGTAGGTCTCGGCAGTGTTGCTGTCTAGTCTTGTTACTTGTGCTTGGTACAATATGCTCTTCTGAAGATAGTTTTGGTTGAGCAGACAGTCCGATTTTGTTCTGCGGTTGAATTTTTTAATTTCGGTTTTTGGTGGATTTGAAAGTGCTAAACATAGGCTCCATCCTATTTTGAGCACTCTGATTTCAGTTTTCAGTATGATACATATAAATATATATATACATATATTTATATATATATAGTGTATATAGTGGTATATGCTGGATTACACATATCCTGCAGCTTCATAGTTTAATGCCAACAAATACATCAGAATCACACTTCCTCACTGAACAATGATGTTCAATGATTAGTTTTGGTATTATCATAAACTGATGTGTACACATGTCTAATGGTGAACTTTATAGACAGTTAGCTTCAAAGCTCTTATTTTCTTCTATGACTTCAGGGATAACCAAAGTATGCAGTTTTTGACAGTATTTCCTTTAGTAGGTTTTGAAAAAGATATGTTTAAAATCAAGGAGGTTGTGACGGTTTCACAGATTGATGGAAAAGACTGTCAATCATGGCGATTTGGAAAAATCTGGAGTTACTTGGATGGAGCGAGTAGTATTGTTGGTAAGCGCAGATCTATTTAAGGTCAGTAGTAAGAATTTATGAAATCAAAACAATGCTAATATGTTTTAATAGTTAAAGTTTATGTATGACTTTTGAATATTATCATTGATTTCTAATATGTGTTGTTTTGTATTATTGTTATAGCTTCTAAAATTAGAATAAAAACATTTTAAACAAGAGTTTAGAGCTGTTTTTACTACTTTTAAGTCCACAAAAACAATAATTGATGCTATGATGAATGAGCGCAAACTTGTACCTTGTCAAATTATTCTATTCAGGACAAATGTAAGGTTATAAAATAAGTGTATTTGTTTCCAGACTGGTAGTGAGTATCAATATCAATCATCGATATATCAATACATAAATCAATAAAAAACATCAATACACCGATACATCGATACATCACTACATCACTACATCATTCATTGATACATCGATCTACATCCATACATCCGTACATCCATACACCAGTACACCCGTACACCCGTACACCCGTACACCCGTACACTCGTACACCCGTACACCCGTACACCCGTACACCCGTACACCCGTACACCCGTACACCCGTACACCCGTACACCCGTACACCCGTACACCCGTACACCCGTACACCCGTACACCCGTACACCCGTACACCCGTACACCCGTACACCCGTACACCCGTACACCCGTACACCCGTACATCCGTACATCCATACATCCGTACATCCATACATCAATATAATTGAGTATACAGATAATTTCATCAAAAGTAAAATGTAACATGCTTAAGAGACTACTACATAGCTGAGTAATATAAGCATATGCTTTAATACATAAATCAAATTGAATGTTTTTTTCCATATTCATAACCTGGTTGGTATATAAAACAAAATCAGCAACAACGTAACAATGAAAATTGTAGACATGAAAAATTAAACAATCCCATACTTTAAACTTATAAATCAACTATGGTTAGTTCCCTTCACATCTTGACTGATGCAGAGTAAGCAAATTTAAATTTCAGGGAATATTTTTGAACACAATTGACTCAAAGTGTTTGTCTGTACCAAACCAACCAGAAAGAAACAGATTTTGATAAATAGTTACAGTCTGTCTATACCAATTGCCCAAACATTACTGGAATTGTAAAGACAAGTATTACATGTATATAGGGAAGTATTATTAATACATCTAAATACTGTTATTATTGTTCTTCAAATACATATTGCAAGACTCAAAGCAATCTTATTAGTTAGCTTCAGCAAATCTTATGCCAAATTCCAAAAATAAAACATATAGATAAAATAAGTTTTCCCCAATAGCTATGAGAAATTCTACTTTTTTCTTGCAACATAATAAAATTGAATAGCGATTAATATAAAATGGCTAAAAGCAATTATATACTATGTGAAGGTTTCATAAATGATGTTGTGAACTGTTCCATTGTTGATTTTGAATGTATATGAACAGTTCGAGTACGACCTCATAAACCTCAACAAGCAAAATTAATAGCCTTTCATAATCTGTTATTGTACATTTATCTGTTATGTTACTGTAGTTTATCAACTGGAAATATGACCTGTGGGAGCAAACTTAGAGATCATATAACATATGGTAATAAAACAATAAAAAATATCAAGTTGTTCTCATATGTCATAATATTATATTCATACCATATAAGTTATTCAGCGAAGTGAAAGATAATATAAATTATTCTAACCTCAGGAATACCTTAATTATAAAAGTAACCATGGATTTGATATAGGCAAAGACAGCTAAGAGACCATTGAACTGAGCTGATAGTGTGAGCCTATGATAATCTTACGTAAATTGTTAGCAGAAACATTGCAACATTATATAGGACTGCTGAGTTTCTAAAGTATTATGTTGAAGTAAAATTATTCTTTGAATTTATTCCAGGTGAAGAATACTGCAGCAGTATGCTAGCTGGTCGATTAGAAATCTCTGTCTACATCACAACTTGTGTCATTGCTGATTTGGGATCAGATGGTGTACAGACTGATTGGTGTACAACTACTCAGCGACTGATTAGAGAAGAATATCAAATTGAGTCAAGCATCAACTCAGGTATATATAGCTGCTTATTTATAAGGCTCTTATTGTATATAGGTAAGTCTTTATCTGTCATTTCATCATTTCTCCTAGTATATAATAATTGCTCAAATCAAAGATAATTGTTTTTGTAGTCATTTTGCTACCAAATAGCTTGTTTGCATTTTTAACACAGTTACTAGTGCATTTAGCTAATATTTACATTATTATACTGTTGTTATTAGTTTTATAAATATTCAATTTTATATCTGAATATCGGAATTCAGTTTGTAAGATTGGAAATCTACAAACTTAATTAAAACAATTATTCCTAATCCTAATAAAAAGAAATTGACAACTCAAAACTTTTAAAATAAAGATTAAGTAATTAAGTAAACATACAGTAAGTAGTTACATGTACTTACATGTACTTACATGTACTTACATGTACAAAACATGTTAATTTTAACTTCTAACATCCATTAATATTTATTTACTCAGATATGACATTTTGTTATTATCCAGCTTGTCGAATTTTCTTGTGCAACTCTATCATAAAGCCAGGAATTGTAAGTTAATAATGTTATATTGTACGAACTGTAATGAACTGTATGCCTAGGATGTGTGTAAGCAACTGGCAAACATAGCTAGCCCAAACATAGCTAGCCCAAACATGGCTAGTATAAGTAATCTTATAATAATAGGAGAAGCTGACTTGGCTACTGTAGGGCTAGTAGAGTCATTAGCATTCAGTGTGAGCACACACTCTGACAAACTAGTGGAGCAAGATGTCAGAAAACGTTTACAAAACCAAATATATCTAATTATTTTAACAATAAATAGTTTGAATTAACTGCTCAGAAAAGTGTTTGTTGAATAGTTTTAAATACTGTTCACTTTTTTCTAAATCTAGTCATGGCATCAGATGGTAAGACAGTCTGCAGACTTCCTCAGATGAATGCCGCTACATTTGACGCTTTTCATCTGGATGTAAAAAAAAGGAGTTGTCTGGGTAAGTACTTGTACCATTAACGTACATGTAATCTAACTGCCATAATTTTCAATGTCCTACTAGGATAACGAGTATGTTTGCCTACTTAGGATGTTGGAAGTTATCAAAAACTCTACACAAACAGTTGACTGGGGCTTTCATTAAGCGGTGGAGCTTGAGCATCGACAAGCTTAGAAGAGTGTTGCAGAATTTTCTTTAAGATCAACAATGTTGAATGTAGCACTCCAGGACTTATCATGGAGATTGTCTGTATCAATGCCGATTTCAACATTCATAGGCCAATCCTGAGTATGTGTTAGCATACCATTCTATCTCGCTACTTTTTTTTAGAAGCCCCACGATATGAAGCACCAAAGTTTTTTTATATCCGATAACATCAGCTACCTACTCTCATTTTAAATGCTTGTAAACCATATAATAAAAAAAAAGTAGATATTAGTTAGGAATCACATTTTAATTGAAAAAGCAAGCTTGACATAAAATCCACTTAAAAAAAATAAAAATTAACTTTTTTCAAGCATTTACAAGTTAATGACTACTAAATTGAATTCATAAATTAAAAGGAAATTTCTCTTGACATGCAGCCAAGGCTTTATAGCTGAACTCTCAAACATTTTAACAACAGATTTAACAATAATGAATAAAGGTTTCATTACTTGGCAAAATAACTAACTTTCAAAGTTCTTGCAGCCCACAATTTCTCTGCCTCAACACAAATTTCTAAAACTAGATAAAATTTAAATAGCAAAACCTTCCAAATTAATTTGTGAAAAGAGAATTCATTGCGGTTAAAATACTCGACTGAATAAACTTAATTAACCAAAGCAAACTTTAATACACAAGCTTTATTACCTTCGTTCTTGAGAAAACACTAAAAATAACTGTTCATCTAAAATGCATCTTAGTTAATATTTGTCAGGATTGATTTTAATAGAAACTATTAAGGATTTAATCAAATGCATCTAAACAGGCAGGATGTCAATCTTTACATTTAGTTAGCCTAATGAAAACTGTTAAATTACTTTGGAGTTATCCTCTACACAATACTTTAATTTTCCAACTATTTATTATAGCTGTTTTGGTAAAAAGACAAGCATTAGAGAGCTGTATTGTATGCCAGGATAAAAAATATTCAAGTAAAATGTTCAAAGATGAAAGAATTTTTTAGATTGTTTATTTATTGGTTTGTTCAAATGTCTATTTTGCTTGCATTACAATCTCAAGACTAGGTTGAGTATTATGGAAAAAATCAGCTGTTTCTTTGGTTCGGCTGAAAACCCAGTCGACTGGCTGACTACAGCAACCTTTCTGTCACACAACTAATCATGATATTATTTCTGTGGTTTGGTTTGTTTGTTCCCACAGCCTTTTTATGTACTTGAAAAACTTCATCCTTTAGTATAAAATGAGCTCTGCTGTTATATCTTGAAGCGCTTTATATCATCTCAATATCTTATATCATCTCCTTAGCGCCTAGCAACACTTGGTAGCTTGCTTTCTCAGCTGGGCTTGTCAATTTTTCTGTCAGCCTGGTGTTTGCAAGCTTACTCCTTCTCAGCTTGGAAGACATTACCAATGACCTTGAAAGTTTTGCAAAAAGCGGCTGTCTGCCATAGCTTGGTAGGCCCTTCTATTTCGCTTTTGCCTGAGATTTTGGCTGGCTTGTCAGCGTTACGGAAAGCAGACAAGGGTGCTATTTTCTGAGGCCTCTTTGGTCAAGTTCTCGGACACAGATGTGCTGTCTTTGATATGAATAGTTGTCTTCTCATCAGAAGGCACTTGTCTGCTGTCCATAAATTGTCACTGAGGCTGCCTTATGCGAAGTCGGCCAGTCTTGGTTAAAAAGGATGTATAGAGCTTTATCTGCAGACTGGGGCTCCAACTTTCAGTGTGCCAGACCTTGCTTTTGGTCTGAATTACGGACGGCCTTGACGGTTTGATATCTGTTATGTTTAAATGTGTTTCCAGGGTTTTGGGTACCAGAGTATATCTATAGGAAAATGTCAGACTCTCTTTGCCTGTTTGGAGTCAATCTCAACCTGGCTGGTCCGGCAGGCATTCTTCTTCTCTCGTCATACATTTTTTGAGCAAAAGTTAGTTGGGTGAAGGCCTGGCCAGCTTTGATGTCATTCTGGCTTCACCAAACCCAGAGTATGGGAATGGCAGTTTGAACTTGTTAGCCTTAACCACAACTCTATATTTTTTTCTGCACTTCCCTCGGGTGGAACAGATGCTTGTGTTTGCAGGTTCACTCCAGCACAAATGGCTTATAAAAGACTTCACGTTACCGATATTTGCGTATTGAGACACTTTAAACTGATGGGCAAAAACTGGAGTCCTCGGCACCATTATCAGTTTTTCCCATATGTCAGTCATGTGGCTCTGTCTCAATTTATGCTCCGAGCACATGGTGACCATGCTGAAGGCTTCCTACTTAAGACTTTATCCTCTGAAAGATTAGAGACAGTCTGCTACTTCTAAGGCAACTCATCCTAAACATGTTTTCAGAGTTTCTTGCCTCAAGTCACTTAGTGCCTCTCCTGCTGATAGTTTAAAAGTAGTTGCAATAATCTTTTCTAGAAGTTTTTTGAATCGTGTTGAGTGAAAAACTTTAGCCCTGCCACCAATGTAAGGATCTCCAGAGACATTCTACTACGCCACTTAAACCAGCTGCTTGTTTTAATCAAAATAATGTTTTTGTGCTAAGGTCTTAATGTAGTGTATAAAATGGAACATGTACAAACAACTTTTTGTATTTAGTTGTGCCCTTTCTTGCTTGGTCCTGACAGTGTGTACGCATATATACTGAAAGCTCCATTTGCCCTTTTTTTAGGAAGTCAATCAGTCTCTTTAGCACCGGCAGGGTAACAATTGGTTGCTCTTTTAGCAGAGCCAGTTCATCTGTCTCTTTATTCAGGAAAAGCTGAGGTCGGTTGAGATGTCGACTGTGTGACCAAGATGGTCGTTAGCCGATTTCTCTCTCATCATTACAATGATTTCAATAAGATTACTGGTTATCAAGTTTTGCTCAAAGCTACCTAAAATCAGCTGCAAATAAAAAAAATTGTAGCAAGTGAGTTGAGGAAGTATACAGGCATGCTGTCACCAGTTTTAGATAGTCACAAGTTAACGGTAATTAATGGAAAGCTTAAAATAAATTTTGGATTTTAAAACCTGTGAAGTCACAACAGAAATGATCTGCTCTTAGCACCTGGTAAGTGAAGTATTTACTGACTTAATGTGAATTAATGCAATAAATGTTTTGCACAATTTTATCAAAATAAACTTAACTGTAATAAATCAGCTGCAATTGATCAGCAAATGCAAAAGAAAATGCTTCAAGTGGGCTATTATTAGGCTAATCTAGTTCCTTAACTGTTGGCGTGTTAGGTAAACTGTTTCTGGTTCCTGTTTCAGTTGAAGGAATGTGTGAAGAAATCCTAGCCGGAGATGTCAATTTATCTGTACATGTTGGCTACTGTCAAGATAAAATGTCGGTAGCTGATTGCTATTTTGGATGGAATAGCTATGATTCTGTAATGGCTTCTGAAATGTATGCAGCAAAAGAAATCATATACTTTTGATTATATGTTGCTTTGCATATTGCTATATGTTGTATTATCCAATTTTATTTCCCGTTTTTGGCTCATGCTAGTTAATAACAAGAAGTTTGTGTTTGTTGTATAATTTTTGACATGCTTTAATCAAAGTTACCTTTGTTAAAGTGTATGTAAAGTAAAAGTGTCTTTGTTTGATCTTAGGTAGTTGTTAAGTTAGTTTGTTACACATTCAAACTATAGACAAAACTAAAAGCAGTAGAATATCCCCTTAAAGAATTAATTGGCACATTATCTCCTACAGATAAACTTTTTAATTTGTGTGTATGTTGTAAATTGGTCTATTTATGTTGAGTTACAGGTTTGAGAGCATCAGATTCAACAATTATTATAAAAGAAAACATATGATTCAGTGTGAAGTACATCAAATTACAAAGACTGATTTTGTTTACTTCATATTTACAGAAATAAATGTTGTATAATGTTGTATCAGTGATAAAACAGCTTTTCATATTACCTTCTTAAAAAAGATTTGATTTCAAACAGAAATTTTTTTTAAATAGTGCTATCTGACAATAACAAAGCAAAAGAAAAAAAGAAGGGCAATGTGTAGCCACTAAAGTCAAATAAATTGAATGATGTTGTGCTTAAATACCTTTGTTTGTTATGAGAACGGATATTAAGTGGAAAAGGTTAAAGCCGCTACCACTGATATTTCCAAAGTAATTGGTACATGTAGAAGTGGTATGCAATTTGTTCATATCACGTAAGTTAAAATGAGTTGAAACCTTCAAACTGCCTAGTGAGAAATAAAAGCACAAACTATGAACAATCTTGAAATCTTTAATCGATGCAAAATAAACATTTAACATAGGTTAAGTAAGAAAATTCAAGGATTTGGAAATTTTTTTCTTTGAAATACCATAACACTGGCAGGATTGACATACCTTGTACCAGCATAACAAAAAAATTTATCAGTAATATTAGTATAAATTTTTTATATATAGTTTTCATGGCTAGCTAGAAGTAGTCCAACATTGCCTATGGTTATTCTTGTTTAACTTATGAAACACCAGATTGTGAGAGCTCAATGAGATATCAAAGTTTTTGGAAAGTTTATTATTGCTAAAAAGCCAACACCTTATAATGAAGACTTGACCTACAATCATCTTTATACATCAGATGTTCAAGATAATTTTAGATTCAAGCATTTTTAGATCAGAAGTAAGTTAAATAAACTATAATTTGTTCGTTTAAAAACCTTGCCTCAACAAACAAGAATTTGAGTCAATCCAAATATTTAAACCTACTGACTTGGTACCTTTTGATTTGGTTGTTCTTTACATTGTTACTGCTTCAGGGCTAAAGAAAATACTGAAAAGACAAATAGCCTTCCATATAGCTGATACATACCAGCAGACAAGCTACAGTTAGGAAACAGAGTGCTATACATTCTGAACACCCTTTGAATTTGGCCAGATGAACCACTGAAAGCTCGGGTAGACCACAAAATATCTAAGATAGTGCACCAACCGACTTTCAGCTCTTCAGGTAAACCTTTGCGTTGCAGACATTTGCAACAGCCAATTCCGGGCTAGAAAAGAAAACAAATCTGCTTCCAGGTGATTTAGTACTCAAAGTCAAAGTAACAAACTATATGTGGGCAGTGAGCCCACATATAATTTGGCCATCGTGACCCACATAATACATCTGGTTACACCATTCCCAATCAACCCGAAAGGCAATAAGTAAGTGTTGATCCTTATGAACAACTTCACCAGGTGGATGGATGCCCTAGCCTTGCCAAACACCACTGCACCAGTGGTTGCCTGCACATTTGACGAAACTATGTTCTGCTACCTTGGATGGTCAGTACAAATTCCCATGAACTACGAAGTGCCGTTTAAAAAGCAGTTGATGGCTGAGCTGTCTCAACCCTGAGAAATAGGAAAAACAGGCATCACTCTGTATCACTTCCAAGCAAACATGATAGTGGAGAAAAACAACCATCCCCTAGGAAACTCACTGCAAGCACTGCTGCTCGCTTGAGGGCAAGACGAGTATAACACTGCTTCCCAAGTCTATGAATGCATACCGAGGCACTTCTTACTTTGCCACCTAAGGAACAGCAAATATGCTGATGCCGGGGTAGAAGCTGAGATTACCAGACAACTGGATTGGAGCAAAGACATAATAGAACTAATTCCTACTTTAAAAGTGGAAGAGCAACCAACGCTATCAATTACTGAGGCCTGCCAAGTAGCTGCTGTGGAATATTACACAACAAGAAAGAGAGGGCATACTCTCCTTTACTCATCCATGCACTTGTAAATGTACATCAAATCTACTAGGAAAAAACTGACGGGGAGCGACGGACTTGGCTGCGAAAAAAAATAGTAAAGACAGTGCAATATTGTAAAGGGTTTGTGCGCTACCTTCACTGTTCCTAAGTACAAAACTTAGTGCAAGAGTTCATACAGACTGTATATTTGATCTGCTTTGTTAATAATTAGTTACAAAAAATGACATGCAACAAGTTTAGAATTGGCACAGAGCAGCTCTGCCATCTCATCTGAGTGCGTGCTCTTATATAGCAAGAGGCACCGTTTTTGTTGTGGCTGGACTCGGCTCGGCTCAACATGGCTTGCACAGTTCACCGCACACTCCCCCCATCTGCGACTACGGTCTCCAATTAACGTTCTGGGGAAAAGAGAACTTGGCCAGAGCCTCGTGTTGGTGGGCGCCTAGGCGGAGGCACTCTATTTCCTTGCAGAGGAGTTCCTGGTCGCTCCTGATTTTCCAGTCTTTCTTTCCAAAGCTGGGTCTGCATGGCCTTGGCCGCCTTATCCCAGTCTTTATAGGAGCCACTCGGCAGACTTCATCAATTCTTTCAGTTAAGGTTTCCTCTAGTAGTGCCTCCTCACCCTTGTCATTCATCTCTAGAATGGCTGATTTGGAGTGGCGTAAGCCAGCTCCGTTCGTGGTTTCACTTTTCTCCCATCTTCCCTTAAAAGCTGTAATATTTGCCGGCTTTTGTCTACTTAGTGCTTCCTCAGCTTCTTCCAAGCTTTCTGTGACTGAAGTCAATAACTCTTGTGAAGATGTCTCAAAGGCATTGTTCATACTTTTCAGTAAACTGATAGCGTCCGGAGTGAGCGAGTGCTTTAATTGGAAAGCTTTGGTAGCGGCTTCGAGAGCCGCTTTCCTTTTCGACCTCCGGACAGCTTTCTGGTGAATCTACTGAAAAGCATATCCTATCTCCGTACCGATCCGATTTCCTAGTGGCTCAGGCCAGCCCGGTGTTGTGCCAGACCAGTTTCATAGGGACTATTTCAGTTGGTACTTTTTCGGTTTCAGCTGGAGATGTCATGGGTTCTGTTGGAGTCCTCTCGACTCCGGCCGGATTTTCTGCTGGAGTTGGTTCTTTACTATTTTCCCTCCCCGGCTCGACTGCTCTTTCTGCAAGAGTTATCCTCTGCTCACGGTTTCTTGCTTTGATGAGCAGTTTCTCCCAGTCGGTGAGTTGTAACACTGGCATAGGCTTTGTCGGAGCCTCTACTGGCTTTTTTCCTGGCCTTATTAATCTGGCCCCCTTCATTTTTGGCCCCCTTTTTGGCTTTAAGTTGGCTGGGGCCTATCTTAATTTTTCTGGACAGGTGTGGTACGACTTTAGTCTTGCCTCACTCTATTTCGACAACTGATTCTGCCTTTCCACCAGATATGTGTGGTTGTTCCAAGCTTCAAGGACCTGGTACGGCCTCATGAAATTCGCTTACAACATGAGGTTTTTTCGGTGTTGTCTGCACTTGTTTGTGAGCCACATCCAGTCACCTGGTGCGTATAGCGGAGGTTCCTCCCTGACCTCCTGCTGGATTTCCATCTTGTTTTGCCACAGAGTTTCATGTGTTGTCTCTAGCCATCTTTGTGCCCTCAGTTCGTGTTCATTGGTTGGAAAACTCTGTGGGTGGGGTAGCTTTCCAGTTGGTCTGGCAACCTTAGCTCGCACTCCAGCATCGGCATTTTTGCTGTTTTCCTGGCTGCAGAGTGGGGGTGACTTGGTATGCCCTCATCAGCTGGGGAAGTAGCACATCCCAATCACCCAGGATAGAGGTTGACTTGCAACAAAATTTACATTACAGTTATTTGGTATCAAAAGATTCAACATGTCTTACTTTGCTGTGCTGTAGGTGCAAATTATATGGAAATGTGATTACAAGCTTTTAAAAGCTAAAAAACAAACAGTTAATCGCCGCCATCATGAAACCGCCGTCGATCGGAATCAGTTTTTTTCTCTGACGTAATCAATCCATTTGGTTATTCTTTTGACACGAGATGTTCTCACGTGAAATGAAAAGCCAATTAAAGGCTCAAAATTAAACTTCTCCTAGCACTAGCTTATGATGAACACTTTGGGTTTTACAGAAGGCCCCGCATCAAATATAGATGCTCGTTACTTTACACTTTTGTTTCGGCTTGGTCTAATAGTTTAGTCGTAATCTGATCATGGGACCCATTTTTACTGCCAAGCAGCACAAATAATTTCTGCAGAATTTTTCGATTATCTCAAGTGACCAACTGGCTTGTCACGTTTAGCAGACAATAAGATGTACTTCCCCAAGCTAAGGTTAAAAAATTAAACGAATTTTACCGGTAGGTTATAAGATATCATTGCTGAAAGTGATAGCATTACCATGATGATGAAATAGGACGCATAAGAGCAATATACATTGTTTTATTGGATGCGTGAAATATATTTGTGAAAATATTCGATGAATGGCATTGCAGGAAATTGTAAACAGAAGCTATCTCGTTCATTTACGTCTCAGTTGATCCATTTTATAAAGATATTTTAATCTATAGTGGTTTTGTGATGGAAGCGATTAACTGTTCGTTTTTGAGCTTTAAGAGCTTCTAATCACATTTCCACATATTATGCACCTACAACACAGCGAAGTAAAACATGGTGAATCTTTGGATACCGAATAACTGTAATGTGAATTTTGTTGGGAGTAAACTTTTAAGATGAACAATGCTGAATGTAACAGTCTATGACCTACCGAAGGGATTGATTCTAACAATGTGTATTCCAACATACATAGGCCAATCTTGGGTAAGTGCTAGCATGCTATTCTAGCTCTCTGCTACTTTGTCAGAAGACCCACGACAAGAAGCACCTAATTTTTGTGTTTTTGAGACATACCATCAGCTACCTCCTCTAAATTTACATGTTTGTAAATTCTATAATAAAACAAAGAAAAAAAGAAATGTGAATAATATTTAGAAATCACATTTTAATTAAAAAACAAGCTTAAAATAAATTTCATTATAAATCATTTCTTTTTTAGGGAGTTTAAAAGCTGATTGCAACTACATTAAACTTGTGAATTGAATTGCAGTTAATTTTTACCTGCAGCCAAGTTTTCATAGTTCAACTCTCAAACATTCTAACTACAGCTAAATCAATGATGAATAAAATTTCAATACCTTGCCAATTAACTAGCTTTCAAGATTCTCACCGCACATCTTTTTTGCTACTATTCAAATTTCTCAAATTAGATAATTTTTATATAGCCAAACCTTCCAAATTAACTAGCAATCAGACAATTCTTAGAACCTGAATAATAGGCTGAAAGTATTTTAATTACGCTAAGTGAATTTTAATTATCTTTGTTCGTAAAATAATACTAAAAATAACTATTTATCTGAAAGTATTAATTTCCACATAAACTATCAATGATTTAATCAAAAGTATCAACAACAAAAACGACAATTTTAGGATTTAGTTAGCTTAAGAAAACTATTCAATCACTTTGAAATTATTCTCTACACAAGGTGGTAATTTCCAAATTTTATATTACAGCTGGTTTGGTGAGAAAGAAGCGTTGGAAAGCTGTAATGTTTGCCAAAATAGCAAAATCGATTAAAAAGTATAACGATTAAAAAAATATTCAGATTTTTCTATTTATTGACTTATCCAAAAATAGGTTTGGAATGCATTACAATCTCAAAACTAGGTTGGGTGTTGTGGAGGAATCTAGCTGCACTTCTGGCTTGGCTGAAATCCCTGTCGAACCAGCTGGTTACAGCATCCTCATATTGAAAGAGAGAGAAAGACTAAACACAAAATAGAATTTTAGTCTTAGTAAATGTTGCTACCAACAGTAACTTTAGTATGTGTAGTGGGTATGATCTGCAATAAAATGCAACGTTACTACATTGCACCCTCAGAATATGATTAGCCCGATATACAACTTTTTCAGCTTATAACGCTGAGCATAATGATTTTTACCTTATCATGAGAACTTTGATTCACCATACGAATTCAACCAAATATTTGCTCAAGTTCAAATTTGGCAGTTGATGTACCTATTATGTAGGTTAAAATAGAAATGCTGTTTGCTAAAAGCATTTTCAAATTTTGCCTGAACGGGACATGATTGCCGATTTCTCTCAGTTTAGCATTTCTTGCGTGGAAAACAGTGATATTTTCTATTGATTTATTTATCTATTTTTATTTATTTAAAAAGAAGAAGATTTGGAGTTACAATACCTTTAAACAGAAAATTGGTGGTCAGACGGCTTCTATTAACCTGATAACAAAATCCCCTCAATTACAAAAACAGCATTATTCAGGCTTTCTGGCCAAGGTGGGTTAGAAAATTTTTTAATGAGAGCCAGTAAAAGCATATTAAAAATGATGCCAGAAACTAATAAGCCCTACAAATTTAGTGATAAAAGTTGAAATTCAGTAACATAGATAACAAAACATAGTAAAACTTAGCTTCAAGTGTGTGTTTAATAAGCTAAACTTATTTAAAGTGAATTCAAAGGCTATGCTATATGTACATGTAGGTCTGCCTCGAACATAAAAAATCTCAATGGTACGTACTGCACATTGCAACATTACATTTAATTGCCGATCATAACCTATAAATATACTAAATGTACTTAAGTTACTGTAGGTAACTACATTTACTAAGGTTAACATACTATTTTCTTACTAATCGTTATGATTTACTGTAACAGTACCTGTATTAAATTTTGATGATTTTTACTAAAGGTCTTCTGTATTATATAACTACTATGGTTTCCATACCCCACTATACAAATTTTTTCACCACATGATGCCAACCATCTAACGGATTAATATTGTATTCTGAAGGTGCACTGTATGTAAAGTACATGCCATGTGGAGCTCTTACTTTTGAGACAAATGTTTGATATAAACTTTAAATTAAACATTAATAAATTTATCTTACTAAATGCTCATTTAAAGCTAATTCCAATTGTGTACTTGACTAAAATAAACTTTAATTTTTGCATGGTTATAATTTTCAGCACCTGTTACTGGTTTTGTTTTTACTATAAACCACAACAAATAATGCCGAGCTGAAAAATATCAACAATCGTATTTTCCAGTCATTGTTGGAGAGATTTTGGTGTTTAGCATATTGATATTTTTATTGTTTCAATGCATTCAGCACACCATGTGCCAAGTTCAAATTTTGAGAGGCATTTTCACTGATGCCGTGTGGTCTGGAAGGGGCAAAAAACATTGTTTTCCTCATAGTAAGGCAAACATCAGACGATGATATCGTAACTGGGAGGATGCTCTTTGCAAGAAAATCCCATGATGAAAGATGACGATTCTTTTCAAGCTCTTGTCTTAAGTAGTCCGAGTATTATCCTTCTGAGGTTGTACATGTTTTGATAGATTTTACTGGTCAGATGTAATCCCAACTTTTCTGCAGAGCTATTTTGATTTTCTCTTCATCTATACAATGTCACGATAGACAACCTTTACATACCAACCAAAATGAATCTACACCTGAATATTAGGATTGCACACTTAACTCCAATGCTATTAATTTATTGTTCGCACACTGACTCTTTTTTTACCCTGTACATTTAAGTTTACTAATAGTGTATTAAAACCCTTCAAATATATTTCTAGCTACTTGACAAGTATCCAGTGATGCATAATATACAACGATGCCAAGTCTGAATAAAGCAACATTAAATATGAAAGAGTCTCTATAGATTGTGGCTAAGTATAATGAGCGTAACTATGAGATTAAGGAGCCAGTATTTATATTATCTATTATTGTCTTTATATTATTATATTATTTGGTTAAAAAAGAGATTAGTTAAATTAAGATAACTTGCTCTCTATGTACAAGCTATATAAAAAGCTATATAAAAAGCTATTTTTCCTTACAGTATTTGTTTAGCCCTGAATAGGTAACCATGTATAAAAACAGCCAAATCAAAGTATACACAGTTTATGAGTTTCAATGTTTAGATTGTTTTTAAAACTCTTGTATGTTGAAGGGAATGTTTTAAAAGAACAATTTTGAAGGTAATTTAGCTTGTTTTGATCTAAAATGCAGTAAACAGCTTTGTTGTAAAACTAAAAACTGAAAAGTTGTAAAACTAAATATAAACACTGAATCAACAATCAAATAATCAATGAAAATGTTTTTATTGTCGCAAACTTAGAGAAACATGAAGGAAAGTGTAAGCTTTTAAATTTGTTGGTCTGCTAATACCGTGACTAATAAAAACACCCAAGCATGAATTAATCTTACTCACATTAGGTCACTACACTAAATCGCTTTTACTGCTTTTGTAATCATGATTGATTCTGGCACTCTCATCCCTGTCAATAAATACACTTGGAAGCACTATATGCCAAACCATGTATTTGCTTTTAGTGGCTAATTGTTACTTTTTTTTCTTTTTTTTGTTTCATGATTGTTGAGTGGAATTATTTTAAAGCATTGCTAAAATTGCCAATAAAGCAATATATGATGTTTTTTATTCCTGATACAAAATTATACAACATTTATTTCTGTAAATAGTAAGTAAAAGAATCAATCTTTATAATATCATATATTTTACACCACATCACGTTCCTGCTTTCATAATCATGACTGAATCAAACATTTTTATCGTTATCAAATTTTGAAAAATGTTGCAAACTACTCTTGAATTAAACAGTTTACTCACAATAGATAATGCGCAAGCTTAACAAATCAAACTGAAATGGTACTGTCTTTTGTTTTGTCTACAGTTTGACTACGAAAATAGGTAACAACCAATTAAGATTATAAAAAGACAATATTTGCTGATTTGGACCTTTTGTCAAAAAATGGTAAAATTATACGACAAACAAAAGTTTCTCATAATTAATGAGCACAAGACCAAAACTGGCAATGAAATTACATGAAACAACATATACTAATAAACCAAACTACATATAATCAAAAGTATATGATTTCTCTTTCTGCATACACTTCAGATGCCATTACATGATCATAGCTTTTGTGTCCAAAATGGCAATCAGCTATTGAGACTTGATCTTTACAGTAGCCAACATGTACGGATAAATTGACATCACCAGCTGGAATTCCCTCACATATTCCTTCAACTGAAACAAAAACCAAAAATAGTCTACGTAAGCCCACCAACAGCCAAAAATAGCCTAACCTAATAACGTCAAGCTTGAAACATGCATCTTGTTAATATGGGCACAGTGCCTTTCTTTTGCATTTTCCGATCACTTGTTGCTTTTTTCATACAGTTAATTTTCTTTAGTTTAAATTATAAAAAAGACTTCAATGTATTAATTCACAACGAGTCAGTGAATCTTTTACTTACCTGGTGCAAGGAGCAAATAGTTTCTTTAGAGGGTTAGTAAGTTTTATTTTCTACATTTATTTTAAGCTTTGTATAATTTGCAATCATTTTAAAACTGACTTAAATGGGAAACAGCATGCCTGTAAACTAAACCTACCCACTCGCCACGAATATTCTGACTTGTATCTGATTTCTTTGAGTTTTAATCAAATTTTGTTCACCTGTTACAGTAATCCAATTCCTTTTACCAGAAAACTGCAAACGACATTGGTCAACACACATTTTGGCCAAACACTCAACACCCATAATGGCTTCAGCTTTATCCGGCTGGCAAGGAGACGACTCGAAACCACTAGACAAAGAGAATGAGTAACTGGCTTTGCCAAAAAGAGTGACCAGTGTCAAGTCAGGAAGCGCTAGAGAAGCCTGTCGGCTTTGAAAAAGAGGACAAAAAAAGCCTTCAGTATATATAGACACAGTTAGTGACAAGCAAGCCAGAGCATGAGGAAAATAAATGCAAAAAATTGTGTGTACATGTTCCATTCTTTACAGTGCATTGATATTATGGCATACATATATTATTCTGATTCAAATTGTTGACTGGTTTTAATTAGAGTCGTAAAGTGTATCTCGAGATTTGTAACATTGGTGGCAGCAGTGGAGTTTTTTTACTTTTAGCTCAGCTTGATGCAGCAAACTTTTAGACAAATTTCCTAAATTCACCTTGAAAGCAACATCGAGGTAAACACCCAGTGATATATTGGAAGCTACTCTGCAGACCTGTGGAGCCTGAGTTCCCACAAAAATAGCAGATTTCCCTGATCTTCTTAGGGGTAAATTTGCCAGTGCACAGCCTTCAGCATGACCATCACATGCTTGGAGCATAAATTAAGACAGGGGCTGTCTGACTGCCTCATGGAAAAACCCAATAATGATTCCAAGGACACCAGTTCTTGCCAATCAGTTTAAAACATTTCAGTATGCCAGTATTGGCAAGTTGGAGCGTTTTATAATCCATTTGTGAGAAGTAGCTAAAATGAACCAGCAGCCAAAATCATCTGTTGCACTTGAGAGAGTTGCAGAAAAAAATAGGTAGCTGCGGTTAAGGCAAACAATTTGGACTTGTAACTTACATGATCCCATTTTGATATGGTCTGACTCCCAAGCTGGCCAAATGGGCTTTCACAGTTCCAAAGCTGTAGTATTTTTCTAGCTGATTTTTTTTGTTCTCATTGTTGATAAGAAGATTTTGTTTGTTATTCAATTTGGACGTGTGATAAGCAGATTTGACAAAAGATACTAATCAGTAAATATTGTATTTAACTGATGTTAGTTGAGTGTTTTTTTGTTTACTCAATCAATGCGTATTAAAAATAACAAGCAAAAAGAAATCATTCTGGTAAGTCTAATTAGAGCATTATTGGTCATGGGTAAGCTGATTAATTTGGTGGAAGAGTGCTGGTTTGATTGTGGCAGGTGTAATTGTGTGATCTTCAATGGAGTGGCTGTCTTCATCTAAGATAACAAGCAAGTCCCGTAAGAACTGAAGAAAAAGCTCACTGGCACAAACTTGTTTGTTTGTATTCTCAGATGTAAACAAGCCAGCCAGAGAGTCAGGAACTGGCAACCCAGAAGGGCTGACAAGTTTCTGACTGACTACCAACTATGGGTGAATGATGACAATGTCAACTTTTATGTTTAGCTGATGTCACCTCTAAACTTGAACTGAACATCAAGGATGAATGAATTTTGAACCGGGAGGGACAGCACTTCAAACATTGGGCTCAGAGCTCAGTACATGCCTCGGAATGTGCCTATCACCCTTCCGGGACATACCAATAAGTAAAACAGTTAGTCTGTGTGACTTATAGTAACCTGCCAAACCCACACCTAGCCAACATGTCAAAAGAAAGGTTCTGTGATTTAACAACGACATCTGTCCGTAACATCATTTTCTGGCCATACGCGCTCCTACCATGATTGACATGATGAGAAGCCCGACAAACCAATAACACTTAAAGGTTGACTTGCAACAAAACTCACATTACAGTTATTTGATATGAAATTATTCACTATGTCTTACTCTGGTGTGTTGTAGGTGCAAAATATGTGGAAATGTGATTACAAGCTCTTAAAAGCTCAAAAAATAAACAGAAAGTCGAAACCACACGAGAACGCTGTAGTTTGGATTCTCTTTCCAAAACGGCTCAGATGTCATGCTTTGTGAGAGATGGTTTCTGTTTAAACTTTCATGCAACCTTATTCGTCAAAATATTTTCACAAATATACTTCACACACTCAATAAAACTATGACTAATGTTCTTACGCATCTGTTTTATCGTCATCGTAATGCTGTCACTTTTAGCAGTGATATCTTATAACTTACCGTAAAATTTTGTTCAATTTTTTAGCCTTTGCTTGAAGGAGTACATATCATTGTCTGATAATTATGACGAGCCTGTTGGTCACTAGTGATAATCGAAAAGTGCTGCCGAAATTATTTTCGAAGTATTGGATTACATGATTAGATTACGACTTGCCAATTAGACTAAACTGAAACAAAACTGTAAAGTAGCAAGCATCTATATTTGATACGGGGTGTTCGGTAAAACCCGGAGTGTTTGTCATAAACTAGTGCTACGATAAATATATTGGGCTTTTCATTGGCCTTTCAATTCACGTGAGAACATCATGTGACAAGACAATAACCAAATTTTATGGCTACGTCATCGAAATAAAGAGATTCCAATTTACGGCAGCTTTTTGTGTTTGAGCTTTTAAGAGCTTGTAATCACATTTTCACATGTTTGGCACTTACAACACAACAGAGTAAGACATGGTGAATCTTTTGATACCAAATAATTGTACTGTGATTTTTATTGCAAGCCAACCTTTAAAAATAATCAATCCATTTGCCAAATTGCAAACAATAGGCAGCAGTTAAAAAAGCAGGTCTGACAGCTTCAGAATAAACAGCACAACTCTGAGTAGGTGGCTCTGGCCAAAAGATTTTTGTGCACAAGCTGTTAAAAAAATGTTATGTCTGACAAGACGGCTTGAGTAAATACATATGATTCAGGGAAATGACTGGTTGCTGTAAACCTTAACTGCATGCAACTCCAGCAACGAACACATTGATTGGTGGTTGACCGGACCATTTCTGAAGATGTACTCAGCTTGGCAAATCTTCGAGATAAGCACCATAGTATAATGGGAAAAAACTTACCATAGTTGCTCACAGCTGCCAAAAGGCTCTAGAAAATTTGGTATTCAGATCCTAAATGTAACCCAACAAAAGAAAGAAAAGGAGCAGGTGGATCCAACACAGATTACTCTAGGCATGGCCATGGTCGAACAAGAAAGGAAAAAACCAGCAACAGACCAAAGATTTGCCTCTAACATGGCAAGTCTCTAATATAGCTGCTTTCAGTCTGCTGACTAGACAGGTAAATCAGACAACTATTTCAAAATGGCCTGGTATCTACCTCATTGCCTTTCAGGATAAAAATGCTGCAAAACCAATCAAAACACTGGTATGAGATTGGTTCAAATCAACTAGTTACTTTTCGTTAGTGAAGCTAAATGTACGACATAAACAGCTCCTGATCGAAACAGATTGAACCAAAATTTTGCTGATTAAGCAAGCATTTGATCAGCTGCACAAGCCTGGACTAGATCAAAAAAAGTAGACTGATAGGTATGGCCTTACGACATAGTGGCTCGACAGCCGTTTTACAGGGTAAAAGCAAAATACGTCTTTTTGCTGAGCCACATCAGCAAGGATGGCATCATGAGGATGTTATTACTGGTGGCCGACTGGTGATCCATGTAAGTTCAGCAGTTGGTGGCTTCTGTAAATGGATAGAGATAGGCGCTGAATGTTAAGCAAAATGCAGCTATTAGTGAACATGATAGGACAAGGCTAGACTGAGATGGCAGTTGTATGCCATATCGTCATTGAGTATTTCTTCTTTACCTGCTTGAGCTGAAAGACTCAAGATGCAGAAGCGTAAAAGTCAGAAGTGCTAACCCTTCAATAATATTTCTTCTAAATAGCCTGAAAAAAAACTGCAAAAAGCCGAGTAAGCCAAATGACTTGCTGACCTTTTGAAACAGTATCAAACCACATTCAACATTACGAACAGAGATGTAGTATAGACTTTCAAAGTAGAACACTACCTTGCCTTTAAAGAAAAGACTCGACCTATGCAGCTCTCCTACTTGTTGATTTAGACCAAAAAGAGATTAAAGCAGTAGACCATCTGCAAAATCTCTGAGAATACTAACCCATAGAGCTAGCTGGAGGCACTTAAAACCCCCTGTTGTGTTGGTGTAAATGAAAGATGAGAAGTTGAGGTTCTGTGTTTACTGCGGTCATCTAAACATGGTATCTGAGATAGAGGCTTTCTCTGTTTTACCATTCAATGAAAGTGTTGAAACTCTGGCTTAAAACAGAGTCTTCGGTGCATGCACGGAGGACCTCACTTTCAGATGCCTTTGATGTTGATGCACAAATGCACAAAAAAGTTCAGCGATTGCTACCTTGTTCCAGACTTCAAAAATGTAAGTTTAGTTTCTGACACCTACTAGAAACGAATGAAGAGGGTACTGCATGGCCTTCAAATGAGCACCCCATTACTTTACCTAAATTAGTACATTATAGTCTTTGCATTAAATTTTAACCTCACCTGCTTTGACTGGTTGAAAGGTTACAAAGGCTCAAGAGACTCAGCATCAAACAAATGAAGTGTTAACGTTTTGGCCACAAGTCGTTTATTTTGCCCATGTGATTAATAAAGAGGGGTGTCTACGGACTCTAAAGACACAATGGCTATTCAAGACTGATTCATTTAAAATCAGGCCATTTGGCTCAATATGCTACAGGGCTTTTTGGGCATGATTACGTTTTACTGATAATACATTTTAGGTTTCGCTACCACAGAAAAGCCCTTGCGCAAAGTGACAGGGAAAAAAGAGAATTTAACTTGAAAAAGCCAAAAGCATTAGTTTTTGAGGGCCTGAAAGAAAGCGTAGCCTCTCAGCACTTTCTGGGATATTCCGTTCTGAGCTAGCCGTGGGAGTTGGATATAGATGCAAGTGGATACAGGGTCAAAGAAGGGCTGTTCAAAATGACAGGCAGAGCAAAGTAGGTGACTGTCTACTTTAGTGAGACCGAGACGCCTGCAAAGAGGAACTATTGCATCAAAAGCAGGAATTGTTGGCAGTAGACAAAACCATCAAGCATCATCAACTTTACTCATACAGGTGACAGTTTTCACTCTAAACTGACCATACCTTGTTCCAGGTTAGCAGGAATTAACCATCTAACCAAGTGGCTCATTGGCTATAAATCCTGGCAAAATTTAGTTACATCTTAGGACCGAGCAGGGTTAGGCTATGGCCAAGCCAATGGGTAAAATCAGCAGACTTGTAACCCTTTCTGGCAGTGCAAACTCATTGTGCTGAAAAAAGGTTAACCCACTCATAAGGAGCTAACAGAAAAACAGTCTTTACCACGCAGTATTGATCGAAACCCAGAGAGTGGATAAGAAGTTGCAAGGAATGCATGCCTGCAAGATGTCCAGCCTTTATAGCCAACCTGCTGCTTTAAATTTTACAGCTAAAAAGGTTTACTCGAGGCTAGCCAATGTCATCCTAGACCTAACATCTTATGACGGGGCATTGGAGAAAATTTGTAGTGTCATTGGAAAGAAATTGACGTCACTACAAGCTACCAGCTTTGGACAGTAGAAATCATCAGCCTGGTTATCTAGAATAATAAAAATGTTGACTTGAAAACAGTTGGATTGAGGGGACAAGAGCACCAAAAACTGTGAAAAATGGGCAATATTTTGGAACACGATCTGAAGAAGTGTTAAAACTCAGATATCTACTCACAACCAACTCAGATGATGAACCGTCTGCCTGATATCTGTTTAAAAATCAATGTGCCGTTAGCCAATACTAGGGTGTGCAAGATGACCAGTCTGTTCGGTTTGATCTGACACTGGTTATGTTTCGTAGCAACAGTGAAGAGAATGGTCATTCAAGATGTGTGCCAAAGTTGTTAAACGCATTTGAGCAAACACAACGAGCAAAAAACCAAAGTTTTATGCATTCCGGCTATGGTAGTAGGTGGTCATAGACTTGGTAGGCACTTTACCAATTATGTATAAGAGAAACAAGTCGGTGTTGAGTATTGACTAGATGCTTCATCTATTGGCAAAATGCACTCATTTCTTAAAAGGCTAGTGCATCATTTGTAACCCTTACTCTAAATAATTGAGTGCTTCGCTACATAGTTTTGCTGGTGCAGATCTTCACAGACAAGGAAGCATGTTTGAGAGCTAAAAAAGGGCAAAATTGTTTTAAAAGTAGCATGTCGTGAAATAACACATTAATCCATATCACCTCAGGCATACAGCCTGTTGTACCACAAAAACAGTAGGCAGACCAAATTGCTCGTAACGCTGCTACTAAACTGTGGCCAAAAATAGAACGTGTTGCTCCCCTAGCTGATCAGTGTGCACTGAGTTATGTCATTTACAGCCATGCAGAAAACAATCACAATGCTTATGCTTCGGCAAGAACTGCTACTTCCCGTTCAGTTAGGTATCGACCCTATCCTAAAGAGCTACTCTCACACATGAATACATGGTGGACCGACAGCAAAAATGAAATGAAGAATGTGGCATGCTCTGCCAGGTACAATTAGTGAGCAAGCAAAATAAACTATCCCTCTGCACACCTGGTGGCTGTGTTTGAATGATAAACAAAATGAGGTTGGGAGGGAACAACCGCAAGCTGCCATCCAACATTTGAAGCCATACCAGGTATCAAAGCATTGACCAAACCAAGCATATTTAGTAAACTAGCAGAGTCAGTTGTCTAGACTAAGCAAGGGCAAGCTGAAGCCTATCACTGTAGTTAGGTAATCCCCTAATTCAATGATGCCAGTAAAGAACCCAAATTCGAGCAGGTCTAGGCTGGCATAAAGAGAGTCAAGACTCCAGCCGGCAGAATTGATATAATTTCCATTTTCTAAGCCAAATGTTTAGGACACTTTGAGGCCAAATCACAGGCTCCATATTGTTTTAGAAGTATCAAAATGGAAAAATCAGCATTGGTAACCAAAAGAGAAAGCGACATTATTTTGGAACAACCAGTCTGGTCAACAAGCCGGGAAGAGCTGTCCCAGCTTCAATACAACATGACATCTGATAAGCTAGAATGATTCAGAAGCCAAATGGTCATAGGAACAACTAGCCAGAAGTCATTCTGCTAACCCAGTTTTGCCTAACCAAATGTATGAGAGGAAATAAAAGATTCTCGTGGACCCAGCCAAGCTGAGACTGACATCAAGAAGCCAAAAGAGCTTTGGAGATTTTCTGTCGACATTTCTGTGCTAAAAATGCTAAAAATATAGAAACGAATAGATAATAGGCCCAAAAAGTGGTCCACAATTTAGACCAAAATATATACATGTAGCTTGCAAAAAAATAATTTTGATGAAGTGACAGCCTTCGAAAAACAACAGGACTGGTTTGACATCTGCGGCTAAGAAACCGGCAGCTGAAAAAGCCAGCACCACATGCTTTAGCACTTTGATAACTCTGTTTGTTTTTGCCTGTGGCAGTATGTGTCAAAAGACCAAGTGAAGGAACGCTAGAAGAAGCACAAGGGCAGCCAGCATAGTGAAGGGGGCATACCATACCACATTGACTAGCCCAAATAGAGCAAGTTCCGGCACACCAGAGGTTGGAGCGCCAGCCTGAAAAAAGAAACAGTGTAACTCCTCCCTAACCATGGATCGTCGACTCCGCAGAGGGCAGCTACAGTGGCAAGAAAGAACGAGCCGTCAAAAGACTTCAAAATAAAATACAATTAATTCTATTCAGGACAGCACGCATGTTTTCGTGGAATTGAGCAAAGAAGCCTTGCCAACCATCATTATTTTCTGGCTCCTGTAATGACAATCAACCTGCCAGATTCTGAGCCAATAGCAAAATAAAAAAAACTGAAGAGCTTAAGGCTGACAGCCAACTTTGTCTGGACACTGCCAATGGTCATTGGCAATGTCTCCCAGGCTTAGAAGGAGATGGCACGACACCACTTGAATATGATAAATAGTTACTTGATCGAGCAAGAAAGCAAGCGACCAGATGTTGCTAGGCGCTAAGGAAATGGATCTACCTCTAGAGATAGTGGGCAATACTCTTTATATACAAATTAGTTTAGATGATTTTCCATATAAATTTTGTATAATTTTAAAATCTTTTTTTGAGGCAGACAAAAGATGGATGCAAAAATCTTGAAAATGAGTTATATTGATAATCAATGAAAAATTTAGTCGGTTTTGTTTGAGCTGTGGTTAGAATGTTGGAAAGTTGAGCTACACAAACTTGGCTGCTAATCAAAATAACTTGCACTTCGCTTCAACAATTTTAGGTAGTAGTTGGCTTGTAAATGCTTTGAAAAAAAGACATTTGTTTTATGATAATTTTATTTTACGCTTTCTTATTTAATTAGTGCTTCCTAATTTAATTTATTTGCTTTAATTTGTGCTTCCTAACAATGAATTATTTTTCCTTGGTTTCAATACATGGTTCACAAACATGTAAACTTAAGGAAGTAGCTAAATATACCTGTTTTCAAAAAGAACAAATTAGGTGCTTGATAATGTAAGGCTTCTGATAAAATAGTACATGTAGAGAGCAAAAGTGGTATTCTAACACTTACTCAGGATCGGCCTATGTATGTTTGAATTCACATTCATAGAAATAACTCCTTCAATAGGTCCTGGAGTGCTGCAGTCAGCATTGTTGATCACGAAAAAGAATCTGCAACACTCTTCTGAGTCTGTCTTTGCTCGAGCGCCACAGCTTAATGAGAGCCTCAGTCCACTGTTTGTGTAAAGTTTACGATAGCTTCCAAGATCCTAAATAGACATGCATATGTCTCTCAGTCTATACAAACGGTTGTCTTAGAGGCATATTGGAATTAATAGCGGGTATATTTAGTTGATGGTACAAGTACTTACCCAGACAACTCCTCTATTAATTCCCACAGTCAGATGAAAGGCACCAAATGTAGCAACATTCATTTGTGGAAGTCTGTAGAGTGTCTTACCATCTGGGGCCATAACTGAACCAAAAAGAGAACACAAATTACACTTGTTTCTGTAAAGAACTTGTGCTGGCCTCTTAACTAACTGCACATACAAAAAACCTCATTGGGATTTGAGTTTAATACAAGTATTTGCTGCACTTATAATCATAAAGTAAGACATTCAGATAGCTCACAAGCAAATGGGTTCTGCTCTTGTAATTTTGTCAGCACTTTTTTATGAACATATAAATTGTTATAGAAACATTTCTTATAGAAAAAGTGTCACTTCATATCATAGGATCTGTGCCATGCCGGGTCAAGCTAGCTGGAGAACATTAACATGTCCTCTGCCCTTTCCTCTCTGTTGATGACCTTTGGCTCTAATATCAACTCTGAAAGAAGAGCAAGCTGGACCCATGCTCGGTGTTAGCAGGCCTCATGATGCAACAGTTGCATATACGATTGTACCAGTCTTCGCTTAGAAAAGTTGAGGGGTTTCTTGTCTAGTATTTTTTGCATATTTGTGTGACTTTGCCCAGTCCACTGCATCTTCTGCCAATTGCTGTGATTTTTGGCAGTGGCACTCTTTGAGTGATTGACTTGCGGCTGACACCCCACAACAAGAACACTTGGATGGTTCCCAGAAGCTGTCCTGTTGCTAATCAGGAGGGTAAGTGCGTCTTGTTTTGGTGGCACACTACCACTCTGGTGTGACCTAGTTTGGCCAAAATACTCCTTGGCTATGATGCAACGATTTTGTTGTTGTCAGGGTGGATGAACAGAAACCCAACCTTGATCTGGCACCACAGCCTTGTTGGGTGATGAATACCTTTTATACAACGGGGTCAACCAAATATGCAACTGGCTCCTTTTCCTCTGGCTGGTATGTTGTTTAGTGTTGCAAGACCAGGTTCCTTAAAAAATGTAATCAGATGGAAGGATAGACGGGTGTATTGAAGTGCTGCAACATGCGATACCTAAATTGTCTGTGGCTGATAACAAATTGACTAAAGCTGCACTGGTCTACCCAATCACTGAGTGTCTCGACCACATCATCTTGTGTCATTTTGGAAGGATGGCGTGTTGCCCCTACTTTTTTTCAATTTGATCAATTGTCCCTTGTCAGCTTGCTCTCTGGAGACTTGGTGTATTTTTTCAGAAGGTGTCTAAATGGGAGACTGCGAGATTGCCCTCTTTTTTGTCACAGAGGATTCTACAGCAGCTACTTGGCAGACCTCAGTGGTCAGTAGCGTTAAATCCTCTGCTTCTTTGAAGATAGCAATTGTTTCTACCATTTCTTTGCTTCTATTGAGTTTTTTGTGCAGCTTCAAGGGGTAGCCCTTTGTCAAAAAGTTGTTTAGAACGTGTTTGCTAGTTTCTTTATTTGTTACTATCGTTGTTATTTATGGCGGCGTTAGAATGCATTCGTTTCTTTTGGTATCCTCCAAACTGGAATAAGTTTTTGCTAAACTCCTCAGCTGTGTTAAGAGATTTTGCAGAAAAGTTTCTTATGCATCGACCACTTTGAAGAAAGGTTTGATAACATGCGATGTGTATGGAAACTTTAAAAATGATACAGTGGCTGGGCCGCACTACATCTTTCTCCTTTTACTCATGCATCCTTCCACCATACTTACATAATACTCACAAATTTTGCTTGTGTTTGTTCCGGAGCTAAACTAAGTCACTTTGCGCAATAGAAGAAACTCTTTCCCGCATCCTTGTCAAACTTCTATCTAGATCTGCTATAGAACCTCAAGCATAGTTTGGAGTCATTTCTAAAATCCTCCGTGCTTGCTGGCAAGAAAAACTTAGTTGGCGTAAACTCTCCAGCTGGTCTGGCAACCTAAGTTTTAACCCTAGAATCAGGATATATGCTGTTTCTTTGGTAGCGGATTATAGGGTGTATCGATATGCCTCATCAGCTGGAGAAGCAGTGGGCTCTATATTTCTTACCTTTAAGAAGCAGAAACACTTGCTTTGAGTCTCTCAGACCAAAGTTGTCTACGCCCCTATCTTGTTTCTTTAGAGATGGCATAAACTGGTTTGTATTTTTCCTGTTTTTGGGGAGCTGGGATAGCTCAGCTATCGATTGGCTTTCAAACTGCGCTCTCGGGTTTGTATAAATCTGCGCTGGCAATATTACATAGCAGAACACCATTCCATTGGGTCTGTTGGCCCAAACTGGCCCGTCAGTGCCAACACACATTGGCTCTCTGGTGATGGAAATGGTCCAACCAGATCAAAGGTTACCTTCTTCCAGTGTCTGCTGGCATATAGTATCTGTGTTTTACCGGTTGTCTTGGTGCCATTGTGCTTAGTGTTTTGGGTTATTTCAGGGCGGTTCACTAGCCTCTTAACTCTAAAAGTCAGAACTGAACATTTTTCGCAAGGCTAGAGGGCAGATGGTGCACCATCTTAGATGTGTAAGGGAAATGGTCCATTCCTTTACTCTTAATAACATAGTCAATTAAACACACCAAGTGTTAGCCATCAAAATATATGTTTGAGCAATATAGGTATAACATAAATATATAATAAGCATTTATACTTATATAATATATATTATACACGTATTTCTAATAAAACATTTATTTATATAACAAAATTTGTTTATTTTCCCCGGATAACTAATATGGGTGGTGATTTCTGCTCTAACTCGGGTCTCGTATCAAAGACCTGGGAGTTTGAGCACTTGTTACAAAATCTTGGCTGTTTCTAATAGTGAACATTTTGGCAACTCACTAAAGTTTATTGCTGTCGTTACCTGGAAAAGCCAAAATATTTTGCAGGTGTTATTGTTCCCAGTGACCCAATGGCTACTGGAATTACAGTTGTTCTTACATCCCAGCATTTTTCAATATTTTCTCTAAGAGGGTGATATTTCTTCACTTTGTCTTTTTCTTTGATGGCTGTATTGTAGTCATTGAGTACTGCTAGATCTATTATAGTAGCCCTCTTGTTTTCCTTGTCTACCACCACTGTATCTGGTTGGTTTGCTGGGACAGGCTTGTCATTCTGGATGTAGAAGTCCCAAAGGATCTCAGCTCGGTCATTTTCATTGACCTTACCAGGAGCTTCCCACCAGTATTGTGGTTATTAAGGTCATAGTCATGTCAAATAATTCTGTACCTACCCCTTGTGACTCGATTATGCCGCTCAGTGTATGCGTTTTTGGCTAGATGCTCGCATCCACTGATGATGTGTTGGATGGTCTCGAGTTCGTCTTTGCACAGTCTGCATTTCAGATCATTTCTAATGCGATAGATCTTTGTTTGAAGTTGCCTTGTTGGGAGCACTTGCTCCTGAGCTTCTATGAATAGTGACTCTGTATTGGCCCTTAGGTTCCCTTTGTTCAGCCACATATAAGTATTGTGGAAATTGCCAACCATGAATAATTGTTGGTGGTAAGCACCATGAAGAGGATTGATATGCCTGTCAAGTTCCTCTTCATCACTGCGAAGCTCAATTATCAGAACAGCTGATTGAAATTTATCTAGCAACTTATTTGTGGTGACCAGGAAAGCTGCATAGGCTTTAATACCTTGTTCCTCTTTCACTGTCTGCTTTCACTGGTCCCTATCGAGATACAATTTAGTAGTATTTGATTTTGGGTGGAGTGCTCCGTATATTATAAGCATTTTGCGAGTTGCTATATCTGCTTCCTTGATGGTTTCCTGAGTCCACTTTGTTATGCCTGTTGGGCAACTTATTGCTGATAGTGCGTAGGTATTTATTGCCATGACTTATACAGTATTTGTTACGATATATATATAACATATATATAGTATATTTAATATACTATATATATATATATGTGTAGTATATAAATGTATATATATATATACATTTAGAAATGAAATCAACATGCATAAATTTAAATATCATCCTACGACCAAACAAGCGGAGAGAAGTGTGGGAGTTTTTATGATAAATGCATGTGCGCACAACTTACAAAAATTATTCATCAACAATGAGACGAACTCTCGTCAAAAAATTTCATCAGCAAATTTGAGCATTGTTTTGTAAAGTCGTTAAAGTATAATAAGGATACAAAACACATTTAAACCTATTTAAATATGTTACCAAGCCTTTGAAGGGTTACTGCAAATTCCTAAAACTAACCCATCTGATCGGATTATACACAAATAGACAGATTAATTTGGACAAAAATCGCCGCAAAACGCTTGAAGAGCTTAGTTTAATAAAAGTTAAGACCGGAAATTGAAACGCCGATCGACAGATAACAAAACGATAAAGTCTTGCACATTTCACGAAAAAATAACGTGCACTTTTTACCAGTCTATAGCAATGTCGACTTGCTGAAGGTTTTGGCAATTAACATAGGAGTACAGAAATCGTTTCATTTTTGCCGATTTCCATTTTTTCATTTTCATTTGCCGACATATTTGAATACTTTCGCATTCTAACTGATGTCCAACGCAGAGTATTAAAGCAAATGACGATGATATTTTTTTATTGTTTCTTATGAGACTATTACAATAATTAATTATAAATTTGGTTGACTACAGAACAATGACTACGTAGTACAGATTTTCTAAAAATCTATATAAATATCACAACTTTGTGATATTGTTAGCTATGCCGTTATGAAATGTAAAAAATGTTTTTAAATGTAAAAAAAATTGTGCATTGGTTTTATATTATTACTACAAAAATAATATTGGTTATTCTAATAATATCAGTGCATTTTACTTCTAATAATGGCCAATATTGCATTTTTCTTTTTGCAGAAGGAGAGATATAAACATATAATCTTTTCCTATCATTATTGCTCTTTGTTGTATACAATAACACCCACACCCAGTACATTACAGCTACTACTGCAGTTATCCTATTTGACTGCTAATATTGCATTTCTCAACCATCAGTACCCTTTCTTTTTTCCAATATCACTTTGGTCGTGGGCTGTATGACAGTGGAATTTCTAGTATAAATCTTCGTTCTTTTCAAAGCAATTACTAGCCAACCACTACTACCTTAAATTGTTAAAATAAAGTCCTTCTTTTAAAACTCTGCATCCAAGTTTTTATAGCTCAACTCTCAAACATTGTGACTTTGGCTCAAACAAAAAAGACTAAACTTTTCTTTGCTTGACAAAACTCAATTTCAAGATTTTCCCAACCTTCCTTTTTCTTCTTCAAAGCAAACTTTTAAAAATAAATAAAGTTTGTATTGCAAAATCATCGAAATTAATTTGTTATGTATACATATACACAAATATACATGCACATGTATATCACTGTACACCAAATGGACACGCATACAAAGAATTTATGTGCAGTATAACCCTGCTGTAATGATATAGGCATGCTCCTTTTGTATGTTTTTTTTCATAATATGCTTAGACCATCTTGCATGTGGTTTTGATGACCCTTGGCACAATGGAAGGGCCTCTTTCAGGCCTTTTGGACAAATGCTTTTTTTCCAATGCAAGATCTATGTAAGTCGATCCACCATGCCTTATTTCAATGTGCTCACATTGCCGACAGTCTTCACAGTTCTGCTGGCTAAGTCCACCGGCATTTTCATGACGGATAATAGTTTAGTGCTCCTGTGTGTAATGTAACTCAGCCAGAAACTGTAACCATCAGGTGTCTGGGTTAAAGGTTTTTTGCCCAAACAATCACTGCAAAAAGGCATGATTCCTACATAGGAGAATCTGTGAGCTGTTTAAGTATAGCCAAAAATATTTTACTGCTTTTCTCACAGCTAGCAGCTCTCTCCAGGTCTTATAGTATTTTTTCAAAAAGGTGACATTGTCTTTTTGAGAATGGCTATCACTATTTTAGCATCTTCTTCCACTACAAAATGCAATGCATCCATGTTGCAGCTGCTATGATTTGTATCTAGGATACCTGGCTGGATCAGATTAGATGGCCCAGCACAGGGGCCAAAAGGAGAGTCCTTTCAGCTCGACAAAAGCCTGTCTGCTCTGCCCCATCCCATATCTTTTTTTTCCCTTTGCGTGTCAGTCAGTGTAGAGGCTGTGCTATAGTGGCAAAACTGGGAACATAATTGCTAGTAGTACCATACCACTTGTAGGAAACCTTGTAGCTCCCAGAGTCCCTTGGGGTGGGCCAGTGACGGACCACCTGAGTGTTCTCTGAGTCAGTAGCTACCTCTTTTGCTCTCACCACTTGGCCTAGATACTGGACTTGTAATTTGAGGAGCTCGCACTTCAAAGGCTGGAACTATAAGCCAGCTTTTTTCTACCACTGTTGCACCTCTTCCAATCATTGCAAGTAAGTGTAAAAGTCAGAGATGATGACTAAAATGCCATCTAGGTAGAGCAGTAGCATCTTTCAATGCATGTCTTAAAACACTCGCTCTATCAATCTTTAGAAAGTTGTCATCGCTGATGTAAGGCTAAAGGGCAAGACCCTTTACTGTCAGAGACCGGAAAGAGTAGTGAATGTCGATTTCTCCTGCGCATCGGCATCCAAAATTACTCTCCACTAACCTCTGACCAGGTCCAGTGTGGTTAACTACCTGCTGCCAGACAACATATAAAGGCAGTCATCAATTCTGAAAGAGAGTCGGCATGCTGCTCAATTTCTTTAAAATTACAATCACCCCATTACTTTACCTAAAATAGTATAGTCGGCATTTAGTCGTTAGTAATCAACGCAGAAACCCTACTTGCCATTTTTCTTCCAGACTAGCATCACCAGAGAGCTTCAAGAAAAACCGGCTGGCTTGATGAGTCCCCTTTCTAGCAGCTCTCAGACTATACGCTCGACCTCCACCTCTTTCTCTGGGTCTAGACATTGTGGTAGCTGTCAGATAGAACAAGGTTCCTACTTAAGTGGAACACCATGTTCTACCTTGAAGGCTCGACCCAATATCTCCTTCACCGGTGCCTAATGTACTTCAGTAGCGTGTCAACTACCGTGCCAGTTGCTCGGCCTGTCTCAATGCATGCAGTTATGTCTTACTGCCACCTCATATAGATATCATCTGAATGGGCTGACAGCCTTTTATTTGAGGGTATCCAATATTGTGGTTTTTGAGCCAAAAAGGGTTGATCGTCTTTCATCTGGTAGTCCTCTACTCCTGTGTATGTGCAATCTGTACAAACGGTTTGAAGGAGGCATCACATGGCTACGATAATTTTTAGGCCAAGCCGATTCAAGCTTATATTTGGCGGCTGCTCATCCGGACAGCCTTTGATCACTCTGAACGAGCAATATTTTGTTGTTGTCGCCATAAATAGATTAGTCATTTCGGTCCTGGCTGACCCCACCACTTTGGACACAATTTGGATTTTGCAGAGCAGCAACCAGCTATGTTTTTCTGTACATGTCAGAGAGTTACTGTTCACAGATATCAGGGGCGGCTGAAAGTTGATGGTGCACAGATAGGCCACCAGAAATTGTAACCCAAAAAGGCAATGTCACTGGCATGCCTCACCACTAAGAGTTGTTTGTTTTTTACATCTCGGAGTCGCGCGAGCAGTAGAATTACCCAGTATAATGCAGCATGTAGAATGCTTTTTTAGTTCATTCAGTTTCAATTAGAAACTGGACAAGTGGACTCTCCAAACTCTGGGGGAAAAGTAACTAGTAGAATAGGACCAGCTCACTGTCGGTTCCTAGAATGGCTTGATCCAGGCAATCTTGACATTGCTTAAAAAGCACTCTGGGGCGCTTGCAAAGTGTGACCGGAATGCATACAATAGGCTGGTCTTGCCGCCGTCCAAAAATTAGAGAGCATACCAGCTCACCATTTTCTTTTTTGGTCTTGGGACTTGCGCTGGGAAACCACACTTATGAAAAGAACATCTGAAGTGTTCGATTTAGCTAGACAAACAACAGAAGACAATTCTGTTCAGTCATAAAGGCGGGTATCCAACATTGTACTAGCAGGTTTCCTTCCATCTGACCTTAGAGCACGCTTTGGGCTGTGCAGCTTGGTGTAGCTTAGATCAAACTGGACGGGCATGCTAGAATGCGGGGTCCATCTTTTAGGAGTCATGGCTCAAAATCTTTCGAAGCCTAGTAATAATTTCCAAGGGGAGCGGCTGAAGTCTCCTTACTGTCAGTGCTGCAGGAGCTGAACACCTCCACTTCAGCTTTCCGTACTGATGCCAGAAGGTCTGAACTTGAGTCCCTTTTGGCCAAACTTCCAATGTTGGAATTTGGTTAGTTTGACCAGTTTAACAGGCTTTCAACACAGCTCCATTTAGTTAACCTTTGCTAAAGAAGATTGGTATGGTTTGGGCAATCATATTACAACAGGTAGTCAGCACTCAGATTGCAACCTGTTGCGATTTCCCCGATGTATCAGATGTTTTGGAACAATGACATTGCATATGCCCAGGGCCCTTGCAACCCTAACCCTGCGAGGGTTGCTTCTATTCTCTGCTAAACGTTGGTTGATTTTTCTTTTGTTGCAGATGCACCTGTTGAGTCAGCTAATGCATGAGCAGGGCCAAGTTGTTTACCGTGTGATCTTTGACTGCCATGGTTCTCTCCTAATGAACCACCTCTAAAGTTCCGTCGTTAGATGTTGCTGTGCTCTCTGTGGAAAAAACTATTTTCTCGGTGCATCCAGCCTTTGTCAGAGTAAATATAGGCATGTTCAAAAAATGCCTCAGTAGGCCATCATGATTCACCAAGCCACAGAACAATTATCTTACCGTGAAGCCTTAGAGACATGCTATTCCGATGTGGGTTAGGCCAACTTTTGTAGGCTACATGGGAAAGCCTTTCCTACTCTATAGGAAGTTCCTAAATGATCATTTTTTACTCCATGTCTACCAGGTAAATAGCTGAAATTGACCCTTAAAGGGATTAACAACGGCCTCAAGGTTTCTGGTCTGTTTACAGTCTTTGGCCTAGTTGTGCAATGCTTTCCTAAGACACAGCAGGGTCACAGCTTTGGTCCTGTGATTGACGTTAGCTACCTCCTCAAAACAAGGAATAACGTATTATACATCTCCAGTTCCTGTGTACTGAGGAGTTGAGCACTGTTGTGTTGGCTCTTGAGCTCTGGGGATCCATAACACACAGGTCATGGCTTTGACCAAATGTGTCGTGATCTCAGTAAGTTGAGTTAGGTCGCACTAATGAATTTTGTAAGTAATAGCAATAGCAAGTTAACAAACTCAATGCCAGGTGCATTTGTTGCGTTTTAAAAGATACCTTTATTTGGGCAAATAACTTATGTTCTTTTAAAATCTGAACTTTGCTAAACTAATAGAAGCAGCAAACAGCTCAAATGCGCCTTGCAAAGCCGCTGCTATGCAAACCGGGAAATAATAAAACATGGCACCACATAAGTCAAACATGCATTTTTTTCCTTGACACGATAGAATATAAAGATATAAATAATACTTTCAAAAATATTTTGGCATTTTAATTGAATCAGAATTATTTCATAATAAAGCTTTTGATGTAGGTAACTTTCCATGTTCAATTGATGCCAAAGATGATTATGAAGAAATAATTCTACCATTTGAAACCATTGAAGTTCACACTACGCTAGTAAATTTGTTCAAGAAAGTGAATTCACGCTGGTAACAAAAACTTCGACCTTCCTAGTCACTCTCTATTTTTTGTAAATGTTTCGGTAAATTGGGTCCAGGAGGCTGCAAGTGTATAACTCAATTCAAGAACAATGAAATCGTTCTCTTCAGATATGTTTGCTTTGAACTATTCAGTAGTGAGTTGGATATTTCTATCTTAGCAAAGATTGAATGTGGATTTCTTGCTAATAAGCCCATCGTTTCTACAAAAGAGGCTAGTAATCCACTTAGAGAGAAAGGTAGAGCTGAGTATACATACCATAGTAAGCCATTATGCAGAGTTGTGTTTGCATATATGCACATTATATGGTCAACATGCTGGACAAGATTGTAAATCACTACAACTCAGTCCAATCAAATATTCCAAAGAAGATAATTGGGGAAGCAAAACAGATATCACATATGAACAGTTTCTATGCTTTCAAACATTCATGAAAAGATTCTGCACCAGCCCAGTTTAGTCAGATTGTAGCACCTGTCAGATTGAGTGGAATATCCAGAAAGGCTACAGAAGTGCTGCTTTCACATGACTAAATAAAAAAACATTTACAGTCAATACTGTGAGGCAAGTGCTAATTCTAAATGTTTGAAAGTCAGAATCTTCAGTTTTACATTAAATGACTGTGGAAGTGGCAGTTCCCTAGAGTATGCTGCTATAAACCCATGTCAAATCTGTGCTGGACAGAAGACTGAAGAAAAAGTAACAGTAAAGTAGCCATAACCAGCAACATATTTTATCCTTAGATTTGGACTCGGTATAGATCAGAGGTGTCCAATGTTTTAGAGTGGGGGCCATTATGTAAATTCAAGCCTAGGATGGGGACCCCACATAGCTGCTATGTACATGTATATTGCAAATAATTGAATTACCATAATTTTATATATTGCAAAACATGATTCCATTCATCGCGTGTAATTCTTATTCTCTACAGTCGATGAATTTATTTTAACTACATGTAATTACAAAAAACAAATACATCTATATATTGGCTTTAACTACCATAAATCCTTATGACCAAACCGCCCGGCTGGTGGTTGGGCGCGGCTTTCAGTTCAAGTTCATAGGCCATGGCTAAAGCCAAATTTTTAAAACTTACGTGGGGCTCAGGGCGGCTTTTTGATAAATTCGGTCTCTGCTCAGTTTTGCGCTATAACCATATAATCGCGGTCATGATACACTTGTATGTACGGGGTTTTGGCAACCTACTCGTTTATTTTCAAGGTCATGTTTATGGAATACTTTAGACTAATGAAGAATGTATTGCTCACATTTAAATCACTACAGTCATAGGTTATTGAGACATTTTCATTCTTGACTCGCATCTCTTCATAAACGTGAAGCCCTCTAACAGCACAATAAAAATCTAACTGAGACATGGCAAGTAAGTTCTTGATGCAAGGGTTTAAGAATTTTAATTCAAACTTGGATGTAAAAGAAGATTCTTTTCATGTGTACTGATGTAGCTTATTTTCTTATTCAAGAGCACTGGAGTATATCGAAACTTGTCTCAACACTTTCGCTCCTGTGAAGCGCCCAGCATTTGTAATCTTTAGTTACACAGCCCATGAATACCTGTCATTGTGAAACAAAGGAACTCATCATGTTAATCAACTTCTATATTAGTATTTATGTATCCTGTCGTAAGAGCATTATACACCTCTTACGGAACTACTCATCCCCTTTTATTTAACCATTTTTGATATGAACAGGAAACAGCTTTCTGGACTCTTGGTAGCCTGACACGACGATTTGTTATTCCAACTTCCTAGCACCTGCTATTTTACTGCTTAGCATAATTGTTATCTGCTTCTTTGTACTTACTCGCTTCCTTCCTAGGAAGCTTTGCAGCGCCCAATCGTCTGTGATCTACGGATGTGATGATTGCCTGACTGATTAGGCAAACATATATAAGCCTGCGTAGATCAGAAACAATTCGAATTCCATATTTTACTCACGCTCTACGTATCACTCTGCTCTTGTATCACTCTTTATATTTTTAGACTTGCGCAATTAGTATCAGCCATTGACTTGATTAGCCTTCATGTACTTTATGTTTTTGCAATTGAAAGTTTGAATTTTCAATAAATATCTGTTTTTAAGTTTTCAGCTAAAACAAACCAGTCTAATTCTTGACATTAAATCTACACCTGAAATACAGTCCTCTAAATTCGCAAACCATACACCAACTACTTGAATCACCAATCCAGCACTTATAGTTAATAATCCTTTTAAACAGAGGGTCATTACAATGGTCCCGCGAACCGGATAGTTGGCAGAAAATTTCAATTTTAATTGTGAAAATTTTTCCTAACAAGTGTGTTAAATATCATGTCTGCTCCTACGACTGAGGATATTTTGAATAGCTTGAAAATATTTAAACAAGAAACTAATGGAAGATTTGAGGAATTGGAAGAAAAGTTGTTAGTTCAGCAAGAGCGGAGTATAGGTAAATTACGTGAGGAATTCGATGAAACTCTAAACCGACTTGATAGGACTTTTGGAGATATGGTAACTCGACTAAGCGACTCTGTGCAGGAAAGTTCGATCTCCTTCAACAACAAGTTGAGGCTGCTCGCAGGCTTTGATGCCAAAACAACTCTCGCCAGAACTCCGACCTTAGGAGATCGATCCAATGAAGCAGACGATGCAGACGGTAAGCCAATTATTTCTGAAAACTCTTTTAATTCAAATCCAAAAGACTGGCTAGAATTTTCATTAAAATGTTTTAATGGTGATTCCACTGAATTGACATGGCAAGAATTTCTGTGCAAATTTGAAACAAGTTGTGTTTTTAATTCAGTGCCAAATAGCAGCAAAACGGCTGTGCTGGGATTCTACCTACAGGGTATTCCCAAGACTTACTATGACGAGATCATTAGCGATGATAAGTCGATAGAGTTTAGTGGACTGTGCATAAGACTTAGGACTAAACTAGATGCTAATCGCGGCTCTGATCAAGCTGCGCTGGAGGTATCGGTAACTCACCAGAAACCGGGTGAGCCCGTTAAAGATTATTACCGGAGGTTTCGGCAGGTGGTAGCCAATAGTGGAGCACGCCTTTCCGACCCATTTGTATCATTACATTTTAAGCTTAATTTATGTGATAGCATTAGAGAAAATATGCTCACCGTTTCAGAAAGTTCAATGGAAAAGCTAGTGAAAATGGCATGTTCTGTAGAGACTGGTCAACAGGCAATTAATAGACTAGGCAATGGCAAAAAGAAAGCTGCCGAAGCTATGGGGTTTGACATGCCACCCCAAAACCGAAATTTTGAGAGATCTAAAAAGGGGTTCAGAGGTCAAAATAACCCTATGACGAAACAAACAGCGGAAAGACGTTGCTATACTTGTGGCTCAAATGAACATCTGCAGAAATTTTGTTTGGCATCGCGTCGTACAGGTGCTGCAACACGGTCACCTTATAACTCTGCCCAGCATGGACCGCAAGAACAATTTGGGCAAAACCACAAACCACCGGATCATTTTCCTGTTTTGAACAATGGTTGGCAAAATTCAAACCAATACTACGATGTTCCAACGTATTTGCCACCACAATACCCACAGCATCAAAGGGGGCCGACCCCTCGCCATGACCGCCAAGCGTGCCCTACTCAGGCTAACCCACCTTCCAGACGACCCCCGAACCATAGTATGGCTTTGGACAATTGTGCAGTATTTGATTGCAATACTTTTGTCGAAGTAGTTGACTCTGCCAATGAAGAGAGTAGTGACAACTCTGATGATTTGTGCATTTACCCATTTGATATAGAAAATGACATTGTGCCAGCTGAGACTGACAGTACTTGTGACCAGATTAACTTCGAGAATGCCATCACACTGACTAACCCCATAAGCAATAAATCACCTATTGTTGACAGGCGTAGAACATTTCCTAGATTTTAAAACCAAATCACTGATGCGCGAACACTACTCACACTTTTGATATTGTTTGTGTCATGTGGCGTAACAAGTGGTCAGAAACCTATGCTATGCAGAGCGGATCACTCTATAGCCAGATTTAAAATTCCTGAAATTCCTGTTTGCATACTTCCTGATGTTGGCACTATACACAAACCATATGAGCTGAACTTTGACTTGTACAAAAGAAATTTAGTACACTATCGTACCAGTGCTTTCCACTGCAAAATTGTAAAAATGGTGATTGTGACATATGCCAATTTTGTTGGCGGAAGCAACACCAAGACAACCGGCTATGAATCTCAGTGGGTTGATCATGACGTGTGCCATGCAATGATAAATTCAAAAGCTAGCCCTTACAGAGAATTAACTAGGACTGATGATGTTTTTCATACCGAAAATATTGCCGATTTTGTGTTTCACACAGGATTTCGTTGCTGCAAAGATTATTCATTTGATACAACAAACGCATATTTATCTGAAACAACTGTATTAAAAAGACACGGCGAGTCATTGATGGAAAGCCCAGTCGGTGTGGTATCTCATTGTGTGTATGAACGAGGTGCCTGTAATTTAAAAGATAGTTCATTTCTGATATGGGTAGCTGATAAACAGGAAGGTTGCGAATATGTGTATCAGCGTAGCTACAAGGGAAAATTTCAAGCTGACACATGGCTGTCGGATGATGGCGAATTAGCTTTGACCTTCTCTAAAAATCAATTACTGGAGATACCAGCTGAATGTGGTCAGGATATGCAAATGTCTGACCAAGGTATAGCGGTCAATCGAAATGGGAGAAAAAAACGTGACACTGACTCTGACAAGACTGACAGATTTGTAGCTGAATCCGAGCTTAACGTGCGATTGCAGGCATCAGAGTTACGCATAAAGGAAAATATTGGCACCATGTTTAGCTCATCTTTGAAATCAACATGCCAGTACATGAAAACCTCTACAAAATTGTTGACTACAACTCTCACTAGAGAACCCACACTAGCAACTAGATACTTGACTGGACATCAGTATATACACGCTAAACTCACTGGAAATATCATCACTGTTTACCCTTGTGAACCAGTCACTAGTTATCATGTGCTTGCCTCCGATAAATGTACTGACAAAATTCTCATGTCAGTTATTCTAGGAAATAAAAACATGACTCTGTTTATGGACACCCTGACTAATATCCTGTATAATAACCAACACATTGATGAATGCACATTAAATGTAGAGATTCCAGTTGTTCTCGAAGGTGAGCCCTATTTCTATCACCATCGCGATGCAACGCTAATGCCAATAGTAGCCACAGACTCTATAAATCTGGTTTCACTAAATTTGTCTAATACGGCTTTTCCTTTGAATGGTAGCATAATTCATGAGCTAGTTTTATATGACTTTAAGGAGTATGGCAGGAGCTACAGTTTGAATGATTTGGCAGGTGAAACAGCAAAACAGACGCAAATTTTGAAACATTTAGGTATTTCCTCGGGTTCCAACCTTCTACCCAAAAAGCAGGCTAATTTGGCTGCGGAAAATATTGTCAATCAAGGAACTTTTGCATTTCTGAAAAATTGGACTTCCCTGAATTTGAAACAGTTATGGATTTTTCTGTGTTGCCTCTACATTACTTTTGCACTGATTTGGAAATGTATCATCACTTGCGCACGATTTAGACACTGTTCTGCAGACTCAAAAGGTGTTATAGGGAGGTATATGCGGAGAGAGAAAGCTGAATCAAGCTCAGACATTAAAAAGACTAATATATCAGTTTCTGTAAATCAAAAAGTGTCTGAAAATATACCGGATGAGACTGTAATAATTCCAGTAGAAAGTGAAAATTCTGAGGCAGAAGAGATGTTGGTGTCACAAAACACACCAGCACAAATCAGATTTCCTGCTACCACAGTACCTTCTTACCCACTAAGAACTAGGCGTGTTAGCCGTAAACGAATTGTGAGGAAACCAATTTATAGAGCTCCCACAATACATGATATAGCCGTGTTAGCTGCTGACCTTGTGCACAAGCCACTGACAATGATATGCGTAAATGGAACAAAGGTCAATGCTTTGATAGACAGTGGCGCTCAGATCAGCACGATGAGTCATAAGCTATGTAAGCAATTAACCTTGGATAAAACGTTGAAATGTAGCTCTAGATCAATTAGATCCGTGACCGGCCATGTGGTAAAAGGCATAGGCCAGGCATATGCCAAACTACGCTTTGAAGATGGAATTGAAACCATTGGGACATTTCTGGTTTTAAGTGACTGCCCTTATGCATTAATTATTGGAATTGACTGCTTGAGTAAATTTGGATATGTCGGCCAAGACTACAGCTCAGGAAACCTACGGCTTAGGTTCAACAGGAAACTTATGGTTGAAGATCCTTTAGATATTTGTGCTTTTACTGATAGTGCTAAGCAGCTTAGGTCAAAGGTGGAACCAAATGTTTTGCTAGACGAGGATTTGGTGTTTCCACCAATGAGCGATACCTACTTTACTGTCCCATGCAACAAGCTTGCTAGAAACGTCATATTTGAGCCCGTACATGTACATGACCACCTTCTGATAGCTAAAACGGTCAGCAAGCCTGACGCAATGGCAAGATACAGAGTAATCAATACTCATAATGAATATGTCACTGTTTACAAGGGCACACCAATTGGAAATGTTGAGCAGCTACCTGAGAAAATGCCTGCTGATGTGTTTGTTAACAATGATTTCTTTGATTCAGATAAAGCTAGACCCTCTACAGTGATTGGCGATCCAGTGTCTAAGGTAGATTTGAGCAAGTCCGCGCTAACTACTGACAAAAGAAAAAAATTCATGAGTTTTTTGAGAACTAAATCAGCTGCCTTTGCCACTCATGATTATGATCTTGGAAAAATTAAAGGCTTATTGGGCAGGGTTTGTGACACAGGCTCATCAACACCCATTAAAAAGGCTCCTTATTGATTACCAGTTTCTCAACGCGAACCCTTAGACACTGAGATCACTAAAATGTTTAAAGCCGGGCTGATTGAGCCAGGAAATCAATCGGCCTGGGCGTCGCCCGTGCTGCTGGTGAAAAAGAAAGATGGAGGATGGCGTCTCTGCACAGACTATCGAGGGGTAAACGCAAATACAAAAAAGCTCTGTCACCCCTTGCCACACCAAGACTCGGTAAGAGAAATGTTGGTCGGTCAGGGACTTTACACCACAATCGATCTCCAAAAAGCTTATTGGCAGTTAGAGCTAGATTCTGAGGAGGACCGTGACCGATCTGCATTTGTCACGTATAACAATGTGTGGAGATATCCGTGCCTACCATTCGGTATGTCAAACGCTCCTAGCGTATTCCAACGTGCAATATCTGTTATTCTAGGTAACTTGCTATGGATACAATGCCAATGCTTTCTAGACGATGTGCTGATTTTTTCTCCACCTAATTATAATGAACACGTAAAACGAGTAGGAAATGTACTAGATAGATTTATTCAATATGGAGTAAAAATTAATCTTACAAAGTCAGTATGGGCGAGATCTGAAGTTCAATATTTAGGTTATGTGTTTAACACCAAATGTAGTAAGCCTGCGCCAAACTTAGTTGATCGAATTCAACGCTTTCCATCTCTGCACAATTTGCAGACACTACGCAGAGCTTTGGGCATGACAAACTTTTACAGAGCATATATACATGATTACTCAAGGCACGCTAAGCCCTTGCTAAACCTGCTGAAGAAAGACTCACCATTTCAGTGGTCAGACACTTGTGAAAAAGCTTTTCAGTATTTAAAAACTAAATTGACTGAGTTTCCCGTACTACGTTTTCCTGACTTCAAGTTACCATTTTTTCTACATACCGATAGTTCAGGGTTTTCGTTAGGTGCTCAACTTTGCCAATATCATGAAGAGAAAATTCACCCAGTGGCTTTCTACAGTAGGTCAGTAACGGACACTGAACAAAAATACAGCACTTTTGAGCGAGAAGGATTAGCCATCATTGCCTCCTGCAACCATTTCAGACACTTGATTTTAGGTCATGAAACAACCGTAGTCACTGATCATGCCCCTTTGCAATGGCTAATGACGGCAAACCACAAAAACTCGAGATTAGCGAAATATTCACTAAAACTGCAGGAATATAATCTCAAAATAGTGTACAAACCTGGTAAAGCGCATGTAGTACCAGATGCTCTGTCTAGAGTTACTATATCCGGCGATGAATTTGTAGGAGCTACCGCACTTTATTTCAATGCATATACCAGTGACCTACTACGATTTAGGAGCAATCAGTCAAGCGACCCTTTTCTCTTTGCTATCATAAACTTGATTGATTACGGTGTACGGCCACAAAACCTCAATCCCAACCAACATAAACACTTGCAAATGCACAAAAATCATTACTCGGTGCATGATAACACTCTTTATTTTGAGCCAGAAAACTGTGCAAGGCCCCTTTTGTGCGTACCAGAAAGCATGCAGGTAGATTTGATGCAGGCCTATCACAATGGACTGTTTGGCTGTCATGTAGGTGCCAAGAGAACTCTGAGTAGAATTAGTCTAAAATACTATTGGCTTGGTATGAATAGGATTGTTAAAGAATTTGTCGAGGCATGTGTGCTGTGTAACCAACGAAAACGTTTGGACACCATCCCTGTTTATCCTTTAAAGCCAATTGATTGTGAAAGACCCTTTTGGAGAGTGAGTGGAGATTTGCTAGGTCCACCTCCACTCACTGCCAGTGGTAATAAATACTTGTTAGGCTTCCAATGCAGCTTCTCCAAGTTTGTAGTGGCTGTTCCCATACCGAACAAGGAGACTGCAACTATTGCAAAATCGCTTATTGCTGCTGTAATCTTGCCATTTGGAATTCCTAGTATATTCCTAACAGATAATGGAACAGAATTTGCGAATTTTTTAATGAGTGAAGTAACAAAAATGCTTAACATTGAGAAGCGCTAGTGCACGCCATACCATGCTGCTGGTAATGGTCTAATCGAGCGTTGGTTTCAAACATATAGCTCGTTGATTTCAGCAATGGTAAATCATAAACAGACAGACTGGGACAAACTCACCCCTTTTGTGGTACATAGCTACAATAACACGACTCATACGAGCACTGGTTTTAGCCCGACATACCTCAATTTTGGACGGGAAATCGAAATTCCATTTGATTTGTGCATGCCAGTAGCAATGCCAAGATCGTATAACAAAAACAAAAATGTGGCAGAATTAACACGAGAGTTTTTGTCAGCTGCTTGGCGTTTGACGAGTGAAAATATTGAAACGGCCCATCACGCTTACAAGTTTTATCACGATTTAAATGTCAAGGGACATGAATACAAAGTAGGCGACACCGTGTACATATGGGTTCCGCGGACCGAACTTGGCCAGGTCAAAAAGTTTACAAGGTGCTTCCATGGCCCATATATTATTACCAGCCTTCGAGGGTTGAACGCGTATGTTAAAATTATGGATGCCCATGGCGACCCCATAGGCGTCGAATTCATGGCTCATCTGGAAAGACTAAAGAAAACTAAATCGCCCCTAGAGCATTTCACGCCTGCAGAGTATGTGTCTAGAAAGCGGCCTACCACTATAGTTCAGACACCAGCTAGCGACAAACCCGTACCCTCTGTAGGGCATAGTTACAACCTGCGCCCTCGCCAATAGATACTTTAGTTGCTAATGGAAAGTATTAGAAATAAGACAACAGTTTTATTTTTTTACTTCTAAATATATTTTGGTATAGAGATTATAGTATCCATTGAGTATTTTATTCGACTTTCTAAATTTGAATTGCGCAGTACCACAATTTTTGCTAGTATATAATTTTGTTTGTATTCCCATTTAGCTATTTTGATACTTATCAGGAATTTCCTCCTATGACATGCGAGCTGGTCCCCTAAAAAGCAAGATGATTGTTTCTCATTCTGGTACCTTCCCCTTTCAAGCATTTCGTAACCATGCTTTGAGTTTTAGCCTAAAAACAATGATAGTGCTCAAGCCATGACGCAACACATACTTTCTATATGACACCGGAGTCCACCTAACTGAGCTAGCTGGTAGCCAGAATACCAGTCCCATCCGGAGTTTGGCAGGGGTTGTGATATTTCTATAAGCAACCCCTAAATCAGGTACTTTATCCTGTACTTAGAAATGGCCAACTCCACTGCTAAAAGTTTAATGACAATGTCAAGAGACCCATTGAGCTGCAGCTGCACTGGTTACCATTCACATATAAAAGGAACAAGAACTGTTGTGCTGGCGCTAGAATGATTTATGTTTAGGAAACTACACACACATATTTGGAGGAGTTGCCTTCCCACATTTGCCCCCCCCTCTCAACTATACCATGGAAGATACAGCTATCAACACTATTTCTACGACAATTATGAGGATTGACACTGACTATAACCACATTCATTCACCTGGCGAGTTTCTACGCATATTTACTTTACTTCAAAATGCCGTCACATTAATAACCAACACTAACTACACATCTGCACAGCAGATTGCGATCGAAGGGGGAGAGGAGGAAACATTAAATTTAACTTTATATTTAACTCATGGTATATAAAAAAAAATAAATAAAAAAAAGCTATTGAGTCTATAATCTATATTGAACTATATTTTATTGAGTCGAGTAGACAACCCCTTTATTTAGAATTGATTTGTAAAAGCTTTATAATTCCTATTTGATAGCCTACCCCGTTTTGAAGTAGTAATAAAATCTTTTTGATACAGAGGTAGTGCAAAAATATGGATTATAAGGTTTACTTCTATAAGGTCAAATATAACATTACATGTATATTAATTAGTTGCATACTTTCTGCTGCTTCACTGTTATTGTAGATCTGCATGGACACAGCACCATTATTGTAAAGGAAGGACAAATCCGACGTGTCAATTACCTATAGTCCAGAAACTACCAATAGTCCAGATACTACCACTTTAAACTTCAACTACCAAGAACGAACAATGATTCTTATACAATTATTTTTTTATCCGACAATGGAAGCCACACTACACTGACATCACCACACGGAATGTGTACCACAAATTATTATACTCTAACTGTCTATATATACCTATATACATTTTTTATTCTTTACTATTCTGGGACAGAATGGGTCTCTAAGCTATATGTAGAGCTAGAGACTCATTGGCTGGGGAGGTGTGAAGCCCCCAGCATTTGTAATCTTTAGTTACACAGCCCATGAATACCTGTCATTGTGAAACAAAGGAACTCATCATGTTAATCAACTTCTATATTAGTATTTATGTATCCTGTCATAAGAGCATTATAATACACCTCTTACGGAACTACTCATCCCCTTTTATTTAACCATTTTTGATATGATTAGGAAACAGCTTTCTGGACTCTTGGTAGCCTGACACGCCGATTTGTTATTCCAACTTCCTAGCACCTGATCTCTGGATATCTTGTGAAATGTTGCTGCTGTTGCATGCTGTTGGATGATAGTGAGTCGTATTTTTTCTGTCTGTCACGAACTGAGTATTGCTCATATGCGCTATCACGAGTTATATAATGTCGACTTATGCTGTACTCTTTAAGCACCGCAACTACATGTACTTGATTGCATATTACACATATTGCTTGGCCTCTTCGTATTATTTGATAAAGTATTGCAAATTCCAACTGCTATTAAATACTCTTCCCTTGCGATCAACCTTTCGGCGAGTGGCCATAATTGTAACTGAGCAATATGTATTTCGCTAGCATCCAATAAGCTGCAGAACATTTTCCAGCTCAGATTGGGGAGTCCTGTGTGAGATGTTCAATCAGCTAATAGAAATAAAGGCGGTAATTGAAATTCCATGAAGCATTCCAAAATTTTCAATAATGTCAGTTGGTACGTTTTTACACTCACTACCCAAAGCTGCAGTCACTAACTATAACCCAAGAACAAAGAAAAACCGATAAAAATTATTTTAAATATGCTTGCATTCGGGGCCACAAAAACCAAGCCGAGGGTCGAGTGCGGTCAAAAGCCACCTGTTGGACGCGCTTGGTATAGATCATTACTAAAATGGATCATTACTAATGGAAATTTTTTAATTCAAATATTTGTCTTTAGAATTAATTTTTATTGTATTGCCTACAAGTAGAAATTTATTTTATGTTGCATGTTACCATACTCTTATGCAATAAAAAGTAAAATTTTGCCATCAAAAAAATTTGGTTATCAGCTTATAGCCCCAGGTGAATCACTCTCTTTTATTCATCTCCAAGTCTCGACAAGAACAGCATGTTTTAGGGGTGTCTTTTTGGTTGCCTCACACTCTAGAGTGTTTTTATACAATAGGGTATGTTTTTAGCTTGGTACATATATATACCCCTTTCCACACAGTGGAAAGGGGTATTCATGAGCAAAAAAGGGGCAGTTAATCTGTGGTGATAAAGTGATAAGGAGTAGTTTTTTAATAATGTGTAAGTCAGGGGAAAGGGTGCATTTTATACCATCTCAGCTAGCCCTTGGGATTTAATAGAAGAGCGTGAACCCCCGGGCTTGTAGCTAATACTATGTATAGACATGTAATAATCAGAACTTTCTAATGTAAATATTTACATTCAGCCTAACATTCTGTCCTAGAACCTATGTATTTGTACAAGTTTGACTAAATTTAATAGTGGTTGCTATGGTGATTCCAACTGCAAACAAATAGTTACATCACTCGAAACTTGAAGCGCGATTATCTCGTAATCATGTTTCAACCAGTTTGAAACGATGTATGCAGACTTTTGATGATGAAATCAATTTGGAACAAAGTAAAAACAAGATTATTTCTACATGGAATTTGTAAGCTGTCATTTGTTAAGCTGTGCAACTATCTAAATTTTGACAATTACCAACTTAGCCCCATTTTCTGTGATCATCACCAAATTGGTCTGTTTTTGGGTTGGCGCTTCTGGCTCATCTATGTGGCATTTCATCTGTGTGGGGACTCTGAGCATGCATCTGCCACTTTTACGGAAAATCTTTACGGGCTGCAGCTTTTAAAACAACCTCCTTTAGTAGCTTGGAGTTTGTGCTGCAGTTTTATACGCATGACTTACTCCAAAGTTTAAGGGTTTTTTTCAGCCACCACTTTTAAAGCAGGAGAATGTGTTTCTAGTCTAAGCATTGATGTGAAGTTTGGAAAGATACCAATCTTACTGCTGTCGTGAATTTAAAGAAGTTGCATGCTCACCTCTACCAACTTCACATGCACAAATACATCAGCACGCTTTGTGTCTAATACATGTAGGCTATTTGCCACACTTCTGATCATGGTACAACACATTCAACAAGTTCGCACACGAAAAAAATGGTCTCGGTTTTTTTGGTCTTGTCCACGTTTTTTATATGTGTGAATGCTTTGAATGCTTTGCCCCGTAATATATTTTGTTTGTGTCAAGCAGACACAGGCCAGGCTGGCTTGCGCTAGGTCGATCTCAGGTAGTTCGATAATGTCCTCCACTGTACTTTATTATAGCAGTTCACACTATTTTACAAATAGCACAGTAAAGACAATTAACTTATGTGTAAAAGATCTACATACTGCTCCTTCATAACTTAAAGTAGGCCAAGAAAATGAGTGATAAAATAAGAAAAGTTATAGACAGTATTTAAAATTATGAGAACATTGTTATGTACAATCATCTACTGTAGGTACTCATCACATTCACCATTGCTAAAGAACTCAACTCAAGAAACCTGTGCAAGAAAGTATATCTTCTTGTTTTACTGCTGTCTATAAATTACAGCTAAAATGAGTGATGAAGCTCCTTTAGACTGACTTCTGAGACTAACTTATTTGGCAAACAATGTGAACGTTTTATATAAAACATGAGGTCATTAAAATTTACATCAGCATTCAACTTTGAATATATCTAAGCAAAATTTACGTGTCTAGTCTTTACAAAAGAAAAGAAAATGGAGCCAACTTTTTAAGCCTCACTCTTTAAAACTCTGGAAAGAACCAAATAGAGGAGCTAAAAAAACATTTTAAGTGATGAGATGAAAAAAGAATAACACATGACAAGATGCAGAGTTAGAAGAAGTATGAAACTGTCTCTAGAGCAGCAGACTGTTCAAAATAAACATTTGAAAATATTAAGGACAGTATCAAGGCGTTACTGACAATCATGGCATCATGGAACATGGCACCATTATTAACAATGATTTCTTACTCTTGGAAATAAGTATATGCTATAGATAAGGAAAAACATAGCTCAGCTCAGCAACGGTGAATATTAATTTATACCTGGGTTTTACTATTTTGCCTCAATTGTTTGCCGATTATGTGCCCTATTTACCAAAGGCATCATCAAGGCAACGCGTATACTTTAGAAAAGATTGCATCTGTCAAACCTGACCGATAGTTCCCCAAGCATTCATGACAGCCTATGCAAAATGTACAACTTCAGTGATGGTGCCTGATCGCCACAGATTTTTAGAATTTTTTTTTCATGACAGTGTCTGCAAGACTACTATTTTATCAACTTCACAAGTGCATTGTATAGTGAAGATGATATGTCGCAGGTATTTTGTTGGTGTAAATGCTCATGGGCTTGAGATAGTATGAACTTTGTTATCACAAATGGCAAATAGGCAAATAGTGTGAACCAGTTTTTACAGAAGCGTTCACAACATCTACAGGAAAGACAACGCATTACAAAACTGTCAACTTTAATGCTTGATAAAGCTGAGTTGAGAATCAAATGAGCAGCCATAGAACATCAGCTGTTTATACTGAATATATTAAATAAATGTTTAGCTATTGATTGAAAATCCTTGAACCACCAATTTATTTAAATTGTGTTGAGGCAAATATATTCGTCTAATAACATATGCTGGATCTTTAGGAAAATAACTAAATGTTCTTCAATCCTAACTCCTGAAATGTTGTGAAAACAACTCATATAGATTGGTCTAAAATGAATGTGTTTACTATTGTTACAAATAGAAACAGACGTGTGATAATTATGTTGCAACATAAATATGAACATTTTCGGCAATGTCTTATTCTTACTAAACATACTCGTTATCTGTATAACTGTGTCCCCATTGTATTATACACTGTTTACTAGTGAGTACGCTGGTGCTAGCAAAGAGACAAAGTGGAATAAGCAAGGGCTTATATGAGTGTTCACTCTTTTCAGGTAGAAGTATTGGTGAGAAATTTTGGTTAGCGAGTAGACGGCCTTTATTCTTGCAGACTGCCAAGTGTATTTCCTCAATATCAGAAATCCCAGATCTTTTGGTAGAGAGAAAAGTCTTGTTGCTACACAAGAGTAGACATTATTGAAGCTGTGTGCAACTAGCAGTCGTGCTCAAAGAGCTTATATCTAAGGAGTACTATTAACGTTAAAATTAAATAGCACACTTGTCCACTTGTGTATAACTTGAATAATATACATTAGGTTTGTCATTAATTCTACCGGCTCTTTAAGATACCTGATATGTATCAGCCATGTGCAAGTATTGAGAATTGTAACTACCTGAGTTAATGTTAGTTGACACCCTGTACTCTTCAATGATCAGACGCTGAGACAGACCTGGCCATCCGGTGAATACCCCGCTTGCATCATGACTTACTGCCACACACGTTCCGATATAGAGAGCAATTTCCAAATCTCCTGCCGGAATATTTTTACAGTATCCTTCCACTGAAACAAATGAAAACTTAACTTTTATGCACAAAAGAAGACTTTGTTTTAATGATGAAGTAATGGCCAATGTTTCGGTAAACCACCTTTTTTCACAAAATTAAGTTAGATATTACTAATTAGGTTTAGTCTTTGTTGACTTTCTTTGCTGATGAGTGCATATATTTTACTGCAACAACTTATATGATTAACATAACAAGTTTATCTGATCACATGAATCCCTATCTGAACTTATCAAGCAATCACTTGATTCACTACCAATATTGTGTTATTACTTGACTCAGTGTCAAAACTCATAAAATTTTTTGATTCACTTTCCTAACTCATAGGACTATTTTACTCACTGCCATAACTAGTACTCACACGCATATCATTACCATAACTCAATGGACCACTCCATTTGCATTAAAATTGTATACAATAAAAATTAAACTAGAGATTGCTAGCATGAATCTTTGCTGGTTTGTTGTAATTAATCCTTACAACAAAAAACAATCATAATGGCAGTGACTGCAAATTAAAATATTTTTTATGTGTGTTTACATGTAGTTAAACTGTGAAATACAGTAACAGATAAAATTAATAAAAATAAATTATACTAATAAAATACTAATTCACTAATATCCACTCTTTGTGAAGCTATAAATATTTCTAATTATTTTTTTGAATACTTTGTTAGCTACCAATAAACAATGCGCTCAACGCAGGGTTGGCTCTAGCAGATCGCCAGCACACTCACACCATAGCATGTTACATTATGCTTGGTCACATATTTGTAGTATTTCACTACTCAATGCTTTAGCTGTTGATTTACCTTTCCAAAAAACAAAAGTGAAAACTATTTTATTTAAGTATTGGGAGCATCAAGGCAAATTAGCTGCTGTGACAAGTTTTTTCCTACTTATAGACTTTCAAGTTGTAAGTGGGTTAGTGCTTAATTTTATGTATACTTTTTTGAAACAACCATGAATAATTTATTTACCAAATTTTGGCAGCTGTCTTTATTTTAGCATTTTGTTTGTCATTAACTCTGTTCATAAAAAGTAAATAGTGAACAAGGGAAATAACATTACCAACGGCGGCTATAGTAGTCATTTTAAATCTTCTTTCAAAGAAAATGAGTTGAATCAATTCTGAATTTTAGTAATGATGCCAGCAATGTGTTACAGTCATGTATTACAGCAATGTATTAAAGCATTTTGTCACAGCCATGCATAGGAACGAAGTGTTATGAAACTGTGTAACAGCAATGTTTATTGGCATTAGATGACACCAAGGTTCTACAAAAATGTTCAGTGGCAAAATCTAGAAACAAATCATAAAAATCAGTGTAACTACAGCATATGCAACAAATCCAAACTGCTGTATTTTCATTGGGATGTCAAAAGCAAAGAAAGGCCATAATCAGTTTAACTACAGACCTTCAACAGAGCGAGTTTCATTCTGTACATTACTAGCTCCATCAAAGTAAATCAATACTTTTCCAAATGGCACTGGTTGACAATCATTTCCATTGATCTGCAAGACCATGAAAGCATCTAGGCATATCATGTTTGTGTTTTACAGTTAAACAAGCACTCAAAATTTTCATAAATAGCTTTGCCATTATGCTTAATACGCAGAGGAGTAGTTGTGAATATAATTATATGCATGTATGACTGTTTTTCTCTTATAGCACTGTATGGTAATTATAGTTGACAGTTTATTGCAGTTTACTAGATAGAATTGTTTTTATTTACCAATAGTGCACTATGAAGTTACACAAATGTGAAATACATGTATAGTTAATAAAGTTTGCTGCTGAAAGTGCCATATAGTTTTATGTGAAAAAATTCTGAATATATTAATAAAGTCGTTTCTTTACCATTTGCTTGTCATAGTGATAGAAAATTCAAATAAGCTCAAGTATGTGACAAAACTTCTTTTTATTATTGTTTTGCAAGCAAAAATAAAGATGATCCTAAAAGGAAACTAAGGTGTAATAATTAAGCAAAAAACACCACTTACAATGATAGACCACATGGCACACTTCTTTGTTGTTGTAGACATCCCCATGACAATATCCATGTTAATCTTTAGGAATGTGCTGTTTTCTACTTTTCTGTACATTGTGCTCTGCAAAGAAAAATGAAGATGAAGAGGCTTGACAGATATAGACAAGAGCTGCTTTTGTATACTGTTAGTATGTTATTATGTTAATGATTTTACTAGAATACTAAGATTTAATATTGTACACCAAATTTCCCTCTTACTTATTTAAATGATTTGCAAGTATGAAAGTCGATTACAAAAATTTCTGAAAAAAAACTGAACTTATAGTTGTTACCTAAGCTAGTAGCAAACAAATTTAAAGTCTATTCAAATCTAGTTGACTGAATCTTGTTTTGTAACTTTTGTTTAAAGAGAATAATTTAATTGTAGTCAGTTATATATTATAAAATATAGTGCAGTTGTTGTTTGCCAGAGGAAATTTTTTTTCTAAATATGCACACAACGTTGGTAAAAAAAGCTAAAGCAATGAAAACATAGTGCTGAGTTTCTGCTCACTACACAACGCTTGCTTATGTAGCGGATTTGTTATCCATCGCTCGCAAACTCATTGGGCTACCACTTTTATGAGTTTAGATAACTTATAAAATTAACTTCCATGTAAAACAAACTATGCCTACTAAAAGAACTTTTAAACTTAAGTAGTTTAAGAATATGATTAGTTAAACCAAATGAAAGAGGGAGTAAGAGGGATTCAGAGAGTGTGAAAAGAGTGAGATGGAGTGGGAGGGAGTGAGAGGAAGTGAGAGGGAGTGAGAGAGAGAGTGAAAGGAAGTGAGAGGGAGGGAGAGGGAGTGAGAAGGATGGAGAGAAAGAGGGAGGGAAAAAATGAGAGAGAGGTAGTGAGAGAGGGAGAGAAATAGAGAGGGAAGAAAAGAGAGGGAGATGGAGTGAGAGGGAGTGAGAGGGAGTGAGAGGGAGTGAGAGGGAATGATAGGGAGTGAAATGGAGCGAGAGGGAGTGAGAGGGAGTGAGAGGGAGTGAGAGGAAGTGAGAGGGAGGTAGGAGTGAAATAGAGGGAGAGAGAGAGGGAGGGAGAAGGAGGGAGAGAAAAAGGGAGAGAGAGAGACAGAGGGAGGGGAAGGGAGAGAAAGGGAGAGAGAGGGAGAGATAGAAAGAGGGCGAGAGAGGAAAAGAGGGAGAGAGAGGGGGTGGGTGAGGGAAAAAAAGAGGGAGGGAGAGGGAGGGAGATGGAGGGAGAAGGAGGGAGAGGGAGAGAGAGGGAGAGAGAGGGAGTGAGAGGGAATGACAAGAAGAGAGAGGAAGAGAAAGAGAGGGAAAGATAAGGAAAGGGAGGGAGAAGGAGGGAGAGAAAAAGGGAGAGAGAGGGAGGGACAGGAAGTGACAGGGAGTGAGAGGGAGTGAGAGGGAGTGATAAGGAGTGAGAGAGAGGGAAAGAGAGAAAATGAGAGGGAATGAGAGGGAGAGAGAGGGAATGAGAGGGAGAGAGAGGGAGAGAGAAGGAGTGAGAGGGAATGAAAGTGAGACAGAGGTAATAAAATAGAGTGAGAACAACGAAGAATGATAGAAACTGAGTTCGAAAATGAAAGAAGAAAGAAACTGCTAGTTAAGGAGAAATAGAAGGAGATAGATAGAGATAGAAATAGAGAAAAAAAATCACAATGAAGAAATAAAGAGAAAGGGAGAGAGAGAGAAAGGAGAAGCGAGATAGAGAGAAAAAGACTAGGAGAAAAGAGAGAGTTGGTGACCAAAAGAAAGGGAGAGAAAGAGAGAGGAGAAAGGTTGGAAAGTCGAGAAAGAAAGAAAATGAGGGATCCAGCTGAATAGGCTCATTAAAGGTAAAACTAGTTTTCAGGTGAAACAACCACAATAAAACCGAGATGTGAAATGAAAGCAGCAAAATTGGTTTGTTGCTTGAGATAATTTATAGAAGTGTAAAGAAATAAAACAGATTAAAAATAATTGTTATACATGTAGCAGGGAAATACTGTTAATGTTGGTGATGATGTCAGACCACATATGTTTGTCATTTACTGATAACATGATCTTTTTTGTTCATAAATTTTTTGTGGAATCATTAGTTAATTGTGGTTTTGTTGTCTCCGGCAGTGTTTTCATTGTCTCCCAGATATCATCGCAGCTTTAAGAATGTAGAAAACTGGTAAACATTATTGAAAGTGCTCCTCAAGTTATTTCCCGTTTTGAAGACAGTATTCATGTATGGAAGTTGAAAATGAAAAATAAATTGCACATGCGATGTAGCTAGACTGCCAAAAGCTAGTTTACGCTACCAACTTGGTCACAAAGGTTACTCCAATTTTGTTAATTGTGGAAGTAACTGTGAGCTTGTACAAGCTTGAGAAGAAATATGAGTGGTTCACAGGGGTATTATTATTGAGCAGCAATTTTCATGCTGTTAGAATAACTGGGTGTTCTAAACACAGCATGTCAACTGGTCAATGGCTATTTCTTTATTTATAATTTTATTACATGAGACTACAGAGGGTGATAAAAGCATTTATCTGACCGCTATTATCATATACTGCAAAATTGACTATTTACAAAGTACCTTACATACCTTTATAATATACAAACACAACATTATTAGATTGCATAAGACCTTATTTTTACGCCCAGCTTTAAGTGTCTGTGCGTGCATGTGTGAGTGCGTGTGTGAGTGCGTGTGTGCGTGCGTGTGCGTGTGCATGCGTGTGTGTGCGTGCGTGCGTGCGTGTGTGTGTGTGTGTGTGCGTTTGTGTGTTTATTTCATCAACAAGCAAACAAAAAATATACATAGACTAAAGTTATAATCATAAAGAGCAGAAAACATATAGTCAGGTGTGTAAAAAAGAGATAACCCAAAGAGATGATGATGAGGCCCGTTGTGAAATGGCAAAGCCAGCAGTACGAGAGCCCGAGTCAGCAGCACAAAGCAAGATAACAACGAGAGGTGGTAACGAATAATAAATATCCGTGTTGCAGTCAGAGGTTTATCTTTAGAAATACATGTATGCTGACTACCTGTGTAAGCTTATAATCGGTATTTGTTTGACTGAAATATCAGAACCATCAATTCTTTAAGAATTCCTACAAACATAAGGAAGGGACTCACCCAATATGGTTGAGGTTCATTATACTGATCAGATGTGAGAGAAAATACTTCTTCCTTTATGTTGAATAAAGAAAGACTTGGGCAGTTAGAGACAAGCACAGCTTCTGTAAAAAAACAAGTTTTGATTCAATAATAATCTTTACTACATGTATAATTAGCGCAATATCATCTGGAAACTTAAAGTCACACTAAAGTATTAAGAAAAACTTTGCCTCTCATGGCAATTAAATTCAATTGCTCTGATTTAAGCACCGCCACGCTAAACATTACGCTACTCAGCCAACTTGCACTTCACAAAGTATTTATACTAATACCGACTACCCATTACGCTCTCTCACGATGTACATGACAACCAATGGTACGAGTGACAGTAAAATTAAAACAGTTCCTCCATTCATAAATGATGTTATCATGTTAAAAGTAGTTGAGGAGTGACTGATTTAAACCATAAGAAGTTTTTCTTGCCTAGTCTCTAACAAATTATATTTATTTTTTTATATCAAAGTATGCTTAGTAAAACTTAGAACTAAACTTAAAACTAGTAACTTAGAAAAAACACTCCCTTCAATAAGCTGTGTGAGCTAACATGTTTCTATTATAGAAGGTTATCGTTAATTTGTATGAAATGCTGATTGGAACATGCCTTCTGCTTTTCCTTTGTATTAATTACATGAAAAATATTTGTAAAAGACAGGTGTTTCTTCAATGATATTAATAAAAATCACTTTGGACTGCTGCCAATTCAAGTGAACGTGAAACTGCATACAGTTACAAAAATGTGACAATTTGTTGTGCATTACAAATCAGTCTACATTTGATGAAGAGAAAACTTAAAATATTTTAGATTTTGCTAATCATTTGCCTTTAATGATGGCGACTGACTTGCTCCACAGTTGTGAATTCGCGGGTGTTGGGGCGTTTTCCAAAAATAACTGAAAATCTTGAAATTTTTTCAATAATATTTTGCTAGTCTGAAATCTAGTGCACACACCTGCAGCCACCATGCATACAACTCATATGCCAAACATTCAAAAAGCAGGTGCTCCTTGTATAAATGAACCGTTATTAATTTTGAATTTTTCAAGTATCTGTTATGCCAACTTTATTCTAACATTGGGCTAGTTCCACGTTCACTAAGATTTAAAAAACATTACCCGAATACACAAGGCCTTACTTGTTTTTAAGATTTATTATGCTATCACTTGCTATTCTCATGATTCAGAAATCTCCTTTTTTAATGGCGATTTTCATTGTCAGAAAAATTAGTTATTCAAATCAAAAAGATTGCCTTCTCCTTTAACAAACAACCTGAAAAAACCATATTTAGAGGTGAAGCAAATATAGCCTAATATTTTCAAAGATGCTTAATGAATTAACTTTTGTAGAGCTTGAATATAAAATAATAAAATAAATTATCCTTTGATCAAATGCTTTGCTGCTTTAAAATCACAGATCTTATCCCTGCAACCAAAGATTGCTTGTTGTGGCTCAGATAATAGTAAACAAACTACTAGGATTTTACCTGCTTGCTCAAACTCTTCAACGTAAAGACGAGAAGCTTCTGATAAATACCCAACTTGAAACATTGATGATTGAAAAAGGCTTGCAGTAAGACTTATCTCCACATTACCAATGTTCAAGCCTTTACAGATTCCAGTGACTGTAAAATGATACATTAGGGAGTTGTCTTCACACGATCTATACCTAAACTCTCACAAACTCCTCAATCTTGCAACATGAAACAGCTAATTAGTAGTCATCTTCCTACAGATTTGTTTTAGCAATAAGTGTAACTGCAAAAAGAATATTTGTCTGCAAAATTGATACGTAAGAGAGTTGTTTTCACACTAAATAGGTTCGAACTCTTACAAACTGTTCACTTCAAATAAAATTGAGGTCTTGAAGCAATGATGGAAAAAATGAGCGCTCTTTGCAGAAATTTGTTTTAACGATAAATATTAGAAAAAGTGGGCTATAAGTTACCTCTCATAGCAATTCTCAAAAAACAGTTTTTATTAAACTCTTCAGTAGCTAGGCTATAATAGGCTTGAGGGACTAATCAACTAAATGCTATTACGTAGCGTATCATTGAGTCAGTAACACCAGCAAAGTTTTGAATATAATTGTGGTGAAAGAAGACAGATCGGCTACAGACAAAATATAGGTATCGAAAACCAGATTTAAATGATTAAACTGCACAAAAATTTAGTAGAATTTATTGAAAAGTGTCGATACATTTTTACTAGTTCAGATTGTTTTTGTTGTGTGAAATTATCTCACCGTCAGGATGTTTCAGCATTGAAATCGACAGAGCTTCATTGCTGTTAATTTGATACATTTAGATTATGCAAATTTGTAAATAATGTGTCTATAGTTACAAAAAGCCTAACAAAAAAGGCAGGTGATACATCAACTTCAACTCAATATTTAATGTTAACTATAGCAACATTAGCTTCTGGTGATTCTATTTTGACTCATACTTTTATTTTGAGCATTTTAATCACAATCAATTTCTTGCAATTTTTATTTTGAAACAAGTTCAGGAAAATCATCTCGAACATTAGCAACATTTACAAATGCTTAAAAATGCATATACTGTTTTGTAAAATCGAATAAATTTTGTTTAGGTTCATCTTTTAGGCATAAAACAACCAACATAAAAGATTTGGGCAAAACAAGAAATGAATTTCCATAAGATTAGTGCACAGATGCATATAAACTACAATTATATCATTTGCTTCAATGTGTTGTTTAACTTAGCAATAACCATTTAAAGTAGCTTTTTGGTTTATGTTTAAACAGCAACAATAAGCTGCCTAATGTGTAGAGCCAAACCATTTCTTTTAAATTATCTTTATTTTGGTAGTCTATGATGAATAATGTGCTAGAATGAAAAAAAATACAATTTTTAAAATCTAATCATTTATCTCAAAAACCAAAGCTAATAGTTGGTATTCTAGTAATTCAAATTATAGCCAGATGTTGTTCTTTTCCTATACTGTATATAAAACAGCAGCTATTACAAATTTGCTGATTTTTGAGGCTGCAAAAATAGACCACAGAATAATGAAACAAAGTTTTGAAGATCTTTTTATGGTTTGTCCTTTTTGTTAAATGCCAATTAAAGGCTTTCAACTTGTTTAACTTATGGTGATATAAGCAAATTTCATACAACATCTAACAATCATTTTAAAAACCTTTTAAATGCTACGCAAGGTTTGATACTGAGTAGACAACTCCAGTAGCTACATTTCCATGCTCATACTAGCAAATAAATATGGTGTAAAAAACAAAAGTTTTAACTCATGCTGATCACTTACTTCCCGAAGCCCTGTGATGACTCACATCAGAGTCAGAGTTGTAGTGAATGCTTTTGATTTCTCCAGGGCTGCTGCACGAACTACCATTAAACTTGAGCTCCCAAAATCCATAACTATCTAAGCCTCCGAAGCCTCCACGTAGTGTTCCCCGGAATCTGACACGTAACATTGTGTTTTGATAAAGTTTGGAGAATGTTACTGCCTACATAAGTATATGGCAACTTTACATTATAGTCTTAAAAGCTGACTAAAAGACAGATAATTTTATGAGCGTTAAGTCATTTGACATTTTTTCTAATTTCACTGTTCATATTTTAATTCTGTTTAGTTTGACATTTCTCATTGCCAAACAAAAAAGAGCTCACATATCTAACCTTTGTTAACCCAGGAGTACTAAGTATAAAACTAAATATCTGCAGCCTGCTATTTCACTAACATAACTGGTCAAAGTTTGCAGTGCCATCTGCATTAAAACTAATAAAAACTGAAGGTCAAAGTGATCATATTATATACTTTACATATGGTGAATAATACTATAAAATATTTTATATTGGCCTGCCATTCCACATCTGTTTATTCCTAAGGTTTATTTACTAGAGTTTATACTACTTCTTTATATATTTAAGGTTTCTTAAATAGATGTCTGAGACACTCTTATCAGTTACTATTATGCATTGGTATTATAAAATATTGAAAAAAACCCATGTTAACAGAATTTTATAGATGTGTTTTCTTTAATTAAAAGCTATTTTGTTCCACAAACAAAATAATTTTCTGTTTCAATTTAAGGTGTAAACCTCTTTACAACTATTTGCATGAAACATATACAGTAATACTTCAACTTACGAGTGCTCCAACGTACGAGAAACTTGAGATACGAGCCAGCTTTCAAGCAAGTTTTAGCACTAACATACGAGCCATGTTTGAGATACGAGCACTTGAGTCAGTTACCAAGTATGCCGGAGGTGTTTTATGAAAACAGCCTCACTCTGTATTTTTCAACTGCTCAGGTTATACTGTTGTACCGTGTTTTTTGTGCACGATTTTCTGTGCAGGATTATGTGAATTAAACGTAATGTGTGTAGACCGAAAGTTTGCCAGTAAAATGAAAGATAATACAAAGAAAAAGCAAATAATAACAATTGATATTAAACGGAAAGATATGCGAAATGTGTATCCATGATTGAGCTAGCTCGGCAATATAACATAAATACATTCATAATTATCAAACAGAAGGAATATATTCAGGGCATTTAGTTCGCAAAAGGACTAACCATAGTTTTTAAACGGTGCAGCAATCTTCACGACCGCCTATGGCATTGGACAAACAATTGGCTGGTGACAGCGTAACTGAAGCGATGCTATGCGAAAAGGCCGGCACTATCTATCCAAACTGTTTAATAGACATTTGGACAAGTTGGCTAGTGGTCGTGCATTAACCATTTGTGACGACACCCGTGTTTGTCCTAATCGCCACATATTGCAAGGGCGACAAAGGCAAACGTCTTTAGATAGGTTTATCTTAAAATGGCCGGCTAGTTGTCAAAGCGGAAAAAAAGGAAAACTTTCTCGCTAACCAGTGAGAAACTTCAAACTATGAACGCCGAAGAAATTTTAATTACGTTTAGTTGAAAATGAAAGTTTGGTTTCAGGTTTGCTTATAAGTTTGCCTTTTAACACTTTGATAAAATCCAAATTTATCAAATCAACTGTTGTAACGAAGAATAACTTATATCTCCCTCCCTGGCAAATGCGAGTGTTAACTGCTATTGTATGTATTTAATTTTACATTTTAATTAATCACATTTCCTTGCATTATTTTTTATTTGTTGCGTTTTGAAAGCATGTAGTACGTAAGGACAATAACCAACATGTTCTTTCTGTTACAATATCTTGTTTTGAGTGTTTTATTTGCTTTTTTTAGAGTATGGAAACTAATCAATATATATTTAATTGTTCTATATATAAATAATTTGCACCAACATGCTAGTAAATTGACATACGAGCTCAGTCTCGGAACGCATTAAGCTCGTAAGTTGAAGTATGACTGTAGAGTGTATCGCACAGTGACACTCCATGGATGTGTCACTATGTACTCTATCGTACAGTTTTGCACCAAAACTGTATGATATAATAAATATGAGAAACAAAGGTAGCTGGTTTAAAAGATGCTGACATTTTTAAAATCACTTGTCAACTTGCACAAGGGTTTTACAACTATTAGCTAATAATCCACTTTGGCATACAAACCAAAGCTAATGCTGTTTATGCAACAATGTCTATATGTTAGTGTTTGTGACTGGTTTCGGTTATCACATGTCAATAGTATATGTATAGGTAGTGCTCAGTAAGATGTGTTGATTTTTTTCAATATTTCAACTGCTTCTTAATAAGGATAAGTTGTTTTCAAACAAAGGAACCTAGTTATTCATTTATGTTATAATCACACTCATTTGTAGGCTAGACAATTTCTTTTAAAATGTGAAATTGCAGATGTTCACATAAGGGAACTTATTGAAGTTTATTTATTTCAGTCACAAGTAGTCTCCCTTTGTAAGTCATTTTCTAGTTTGAACTTGCAATCTATTCCTTAGTTCTCAAACCGATTCCAAAAAAAAATTTAAACTTTGATAGTATACAACTCCTAAATAGTGGTGTAAGCTATACAAGGCATCACTAGTTATCAGAATGCCTAATTTTGTTGTAGATAATAATATATATGCTGGTAACAAAACTGTTAAGTCACTTTATAATGGAAGCAATCCTAATTAAGTAAACAATGACTGGGAAACCAAATACTTAGATAATTATAACATTCGGTAGTTATTGGGCTTTAATCTAGTTTTTTTACAAATCTAGTTCAGGTTTAGGAAGTTCAATATTTGAAGAAGCTAGTTGCTTCTTAGATAAGTCTTTGGCAAACATTTATTTTGATTGATTGCACCAACTGTCAAAAACAGAGTCATTGATACTGTGTGCCACCAAAGTCAAAAGGAAATTGAGTTCTCAAGTTGCCAAATTAAATATTGATTTCAGCTTCGCAATGAATAAGTGTATTAACTGTTGTAAGAGAACAATGGTCAGTCGTATTTAGTTAAATAGCAGCTATACTTAGACTCCTCAGGCACCGGGTGAAGATTGACTACTGTAGAATAGCCCATAATCTAATGCGCAAGCATACGAGTTTTGAGCAGTTTACAAGGTTGGTGGATTTGAACTTGTTAAAGCTTCATGTTACAGGCACATATATCAGTTATTACCCAGACACTTCTTTGATTAGAATGAACTATTTTTGTAACAAACAAGCTCAAATGGCGCTGATCTTACGTGGAATTATTAAACTCAAAGCAGTCAAATAACTTTTTTAATATCCTGGTTTTGAACCTAAAAAAGTACATTTATTTTATAAAAGTTTAAAGATATAGCACCCATTAATGTGATGAAAATGACCTGCAGGCGTTTTTTAGAACAAAGCTATTAAGAAAAACCCTTTTTGGGTGTCGGCTAATTTTGGCTGGACCATTATTATAAAACTATGCCAAGACCTGATTAAATTGCACTTACAAAGTAAATGTGATCGTTAGCCCCTGATGTTTCGTCAAGACCAGATAGGTAGTATTCCTTGAGCTGTGTGACAGGAGAAAAGTTACAGCCATTTTGTACTGCAAATAAGGACATTTTTGTTATATAATTTTAAGTGTGATAATGACTATGTACAACATTCCCTATTTTATTCATGCACATAAAGCATGTTGCATGTGCGCTCAATTATATTTTAAAAGAAGAATTTATTTACAAACAAAATGTAATGGTATTTTAAGGATATATGAAATTTTTAGTTTTACCACTATAGAATATTTCTTTCTATATGATACTTTTTATTAAACCAATTTCAAATTTTTATTAAACTATTCAGTTAGAGTACTTGCTTTTTATCACTTAGTGCGCTATAATAGGCTTTATAGCCAGTTTTTTCATCCAGTATTGCTAAATATTGCTTTCAACAAGCATAATCAATGGAAACTACACTCGTAAATTGTCAATTTATTTCATTAGAATAACAAACCGTCTGCCAGATACAGACAAAGGTAAATGCTTGAAAGCGTAACAAAGGCAAAAATTTATGCTCAACATGTTTATTGATTAATAAGGACTTACTTCCTGAGATATCTACACAGACAGCTTCAAAAAGTGTGTCATGGCTACAGTCAAGCAGACAGACAGAGTCTCCATCGCAAGTAAATGGGCAAATATTGTCTACAAAAGATGCTAACAGATATATTTTTTTAATCTTAGAGATAATAGCTTTAGCGATGTGGCATGCTAAAACTTAACTAAATTAGGCTACTTGGTAAAATGATAGACATATTAATATTGATAATGTTTGCAGTATTTTTATAACTATTTACTACTTTATATTTTATAACTTTATTGTGATTTTATAACTTTATTAAAATCAACTTATACTTAATCAACTCGCTTGCATAACCTACGACTAACAGCAAATCTGTTTTCTCAGTTCATCATCTAAATGCTGCCATTATTCATTTTGGTGCAGTCAAAACTGAGCAAATAAGGAGATTGTGCTAAAGTTTTAAATATTGAAACAATAATATATTAGAAAAAATATTTTCCATGAATTTCCCTGTACTCCGATTCAGTTTTTTTCAGCTCAGCAAACAACTGTAAATGCATCCAGACATTTTTTAGTTTTAATGTTAAAATTTTGGATAAAAATCAGTGAAACAATTTTAAATGCTTTAATTGTTGGTAAATTCAGATTTCTAAAGTAATAAACAGCGCAGAAGATAGAAGCGCTGACATGTTGCTTTAGAGATGAGGAAAGTGAAACCTCAGTAATGCTTAAGTTCAGTGGTAGAGTGAATACTAGAGAATGCAGCCTAACCTAGTCCCACTTTGGCTAAATTTAGTTTTGATTAATTTACTTTACGTAAGTTTTTTTACTTTCATTCCTTAGTTTTTTACAAAATTATCACATTTATTTGTTATATTTTAATGTCTCTAGAAAATCAGAACAATGCTTATTAAAAATCATTTTAAAATAAGAGAAAAATGCTTAGTAGAAACAACTGTGTTACAACATACTCCTTTCTTCAAGAAGGTAGCCTTTTGTAACCTGACTGAGGCTGACATCTCCAGACACTTTGCCATTAGAACCAATTAGATAGCATATTCTATCTTTTTTGTAGACTGCAGATGCACACTCCGCGTCAGCATGACAAAATGTAGCGCATTCTAGCACTGATCTCACATCTCGAACAGTGCTATAACTGTCAATATCTGTCAATTATAAGAGTTAAGTAACTGTCAATACATACCAATTATAACACTCATGTAGCTGTCAATACCTGTCAATTATAGCAGTCATGGAGCTGTCAATATAATAAACTAAACTGCTAGTAGTCTGGTGCTCTGTGAAAGATTATATTGTGTATTAACTATGTGCAGAATTATTTTTAAATGTGGCAAAGTGGTTGTGAGCTGCAAATAGCAGTAAAGATATTTGTCTTTGCTGGAAAATCAAATATTCAGGTTTAACTCCCGTGTGGTGGGATCCTTTTTCTAACATTCATAGCTGGGATACAGATTGACGTACAGATGAACTGACAGACAGACAGACAGACAAAATATAGATAGCCAGACAAATAGATAAATATGATTTTTATTATTGTGAAGATTAATATTTTTCCTCCCTTTTGCTTAAAAAGTTATTAAACTTTAGTGTCAAAAACTTAAGTTTACAATATTGTTCTAAAAACTCTCCCTATTAAAGGTTGGCTTTTGAAATTTGTTAGAAATTTACATAAATAAAAAAACACTCAAATCTTTAGACTTATAAAAGTGAGAGATTTTGAATATAAGACAAACAAATGCTTTATTAGCCAAGCCCAATGATGTGTTATCTTGCTAAGCGAGAGAAAAGTTCAAAGGCCAGTTTGTTTAAACTAAAATTTCGGAGAAAAATATTGTGAGTTTTAGAAATTCTGCATGCTGTCTAACACATTGCAAGGTTAGAGTAAACTCAAAAATAGCTTTTAGCATTCTAAACAACTTTTGTGTGGCCTCTGATGCCTCAACTCACATCTTCCATGTAAGCAAAGTCTATTGGTCAGTATTAAAAGTGAAATTCATTTCATATAAGAAAAAGAGTAGAATTATTGCAGGGTAGAGTGAAATTATGCCTAATAATATATTTGCCATATATTAAGAAATTTCTTCAACGCTATTAAGGCTTCCCATTATTAGGTTTTTGAGTATATTGCTATATACATGTACATACACAAAATAAATTTGCAATATTTGTTCTCCTTTCTTGTCGACATAAAGATTATATCTAAAACCATATCATGAAACGTATTAAAGGTATTAAAATAGTATTTAAAAACGCAACATACCTTGATAATGGCCTTCCTTTACTTGCATCCTTGGTGAACAGAACTGCGCTATGTCTGCACTGACATAAACCAATTTAGTATACAATATTATCTGGATTAAAAACTGTAGATGCATTTTACATAAATACCTATTTCAACTCTTCATTTGGCAAAAGCTTGCTAACTTTGCCTTGTTAACGCAAGTGAGTAATAAAGGTATTGCCACAAAACTATGTTCCCAAAATCAATAACTCATGTTGATGCAACAAATTTAAATAAGTGTTTGAATTGATTTTATGATAACATAAATCCTGCTACTTGAAATGTTTGTATAAAAACAAAGTCCTGACACCAATTAAATTTCACTTTAAATTCAAAATGCAACTAACTGTTTCAGTGGCATCACACATACATATATATACTAGCTGCATTACCCGTGTTCGGAAACAGATTTACGTAAAGCAATAGTTTTATTGGTAGTTGTCTTTCATACTGTAAAACAACTCCAAATACGCAATCTACTAAATTTTTGGTGCTGATCAGACTGCATACACATATGCAGTCGTGCATGTCAATAATGTTGGATAGACTAATGAAAATATGCAATGTGTTCTACAGGTAGTCTACAATGCATCAGTCTCAAGCCACTCAAATCGGAGTTGTCCTAGTTTTGTACAGAACTGATAATGAAATTGACATTGCCAGGCAAACTGAAGTTCTTCAAACTGGCAGTATTGAAAAGTTTTACATATTTTAAGAAAATGTAGAAAATATTTTGCTTTTGCACTGCTTAGCTATCACCAGCATTTATTGAATTGAGACTTCTACATGCTTAAAACACTAATCATGACTCACCAGTTCTTCGTCTATAGCCTGTGTTTTGACATGGTGTATACAAACTGTGCAGCAGTAACGTGGTTGTGTTGATAAAATTTATTGTCAATAAAATTTACTAAATAAACTACACATTTAGCCTCTTGCCTTTCCAACATAAGGCATTACATCTGGAGCATTTTTGGACATTCGTCCCATAGAAAAATTCAGCCCTATACTGTGTAGCAGAACTGTAGCCAAGTGGGAAGTTTTCTGCCCATACACTGCAACTGGTAACAGCTGCTGTAGTTAGTGCATCTCGCTGTTGTCGCTGTTTCATCTGTTCTGAAAATTCAGCTCGCCGAGCAGCTGTTGTAGCTAGTGCATCATGTTCTTGTCATTGCTGCACCCGCTCGGAGGCTTCTGCACGTCTGGCCAATGTAGCCGCTGCTCTGAGCCATTTGAGTCGCTGCTGGGTCGGCTCAGCAGTTTGCGCGTCTAGCAGCTGCAGCATCTATTCTGGCCTGCTCTCGATGTACCTGTGTTTGTTCAGCGGTTTCTGCTCTTCTAGCAGATGCTATTCTGTTTCGTTGTAAGCGTAGCTGTGTTTGCTCTGCAGTTTCTGCACTTCTAGCAGATGAAGTAGCTATTCTGTTTTGTTGTAGGCATAGCTGTGTTTTTTCTGCAGTTTCTGCACTTCTAGCAGCTGCAGTAGCAGTTCTGTTTCGTTGTGGGTGTAGTTGTGTTTGCTCTGCAGTTTCTGCTCGCCGAGCTTCTGCTTTGCGATTTCGGTCTCTCTCTCGACAGGAACCAATATGTTCTTGCGTTTGACCAGTAGGCTTTTTGGAAGGCATTGTACTGCTTCAAGCGTTTCTAAAAGTGAATGAGATGGTGTACTTTTTTTTGTAATATACGCTGCTCGCTTTCTTCTCCCCATCGCCTATCAGAGTGCCCGTGCAAGTTCTGTAGTAGCTGTAGTTCTGTAGCACTTGTAGCTGGAAAAAAGTAAAAGTAAGTCAGCTGCGGAAGGTAATGAACATATTTACTATCACGAACAGTGGCAAATCCAACGTTTTTTAAGCAGTGGATGTGTGGCAATTCATAGAAAATACAACATTGAATAAGATGTACTAACCTTTTCGCCGTAGAAATTTAGTAGGTAAAACGCAGTAGCAGTACCCGTGCAAGTTCTGTAGTAGCTGTAGTTCTGTAGCACTCGTAGCTGGAATATAAGTAAAAGTAACTTAGTTTCGGAAGGAAATTTACATGTTTACTATCACAAACAGTGGCAAATCCAATGTTTTTAACCCTTTCCCTGAAGTAGACTAATTTATGCGCTTTCTATGGTCGACCGCCGTAGATGCATATTTGCGACTTTCCCAGCAATTGCTAGTAACTGAATTTTATTATTCGTTGATAACGTAACCAACGATCTTTAGGGCTTTTATAGTAGTGACAGTGTTATCCGAAGAGTTCTCTATAAAATTAGCCTAAAATTTAATTTTAATATTTTGGTTGAGAATTTCCAACTTCAAAACAAACAGTTTAATTACAGTTTAAAAAAATATGTACTCACGTTGATGACATTGTAGCCAATTCAGATGTTTGCGATTACGCAGAAATAGCAAATAGCAATAGCAAAAAAATAGCAATAGCAGCACTGACTCTGATGGTGGTGGACGTATTGGTTTTGTAAGATTAAGAAACATTGTAGGGGATCGCTTCGTAGCCTCACATAGCTTTATCAATGCACTGAGTATAGATACAATGAATTTTTTGAATAGCAGTGTTTTGTTAACAGGTTGGCAAAATATACGATATTGTTATAGCTTCTTTTACTGCTTTTATAACTAAGGCAATGCTATAACAACATTATATCAAACCTAGCGTAGCTATCTCAATTAATCACGTTACTGATAAATGCAATCAATGAAATAATTCAAAGAACCTTGAGTTCAAGTTTCCTATAATTCAAATAGCGTTCTTGAGTTGATCTCGATCCCAGTGCATCCACCACGTTGGAAATCCGGACTCCAAAAGAATACCTTTTTGTCTTCCAAATCTCCCACCTCAGGTTAGTTAGAGACGCTCTGCCAGCGTGTAACAATCTTATTGGATCTTTCCTTAAACCTGACAGTTCTAGCCTGAGACGCAAAGGTAGAAAAGATGTTGAATTAGACTGATGATGTCGTTTGGTAGAATATTAATATTCTTAGACTACCTCCGCTTTCTAACTTCAGCTTAGTTCATGTTGACGTGATTGCAGCCCATAAATCAATGTTATTGAAGGTTTCTCTTCCTATGAATGTTGTGAGTCAACCTCCGCAACATTCTATTGTTCAGAATATATAGACTCCGTCTTGTTCAATTTCAGCTATCTACTACATAGAGAACAACGTTTTTCCAGTGGTCGCAAGAAACAAATGTTCACGTGACCTTCCTGGTACGCGTTAGCAGTAAATATTAATGATATGTAATTTACTACTCATTAATTTATTTAATGAGTAATAAATTTTATTTAATTCACTACTAATATTTACTACTAATTTGATTTTACTACTTACTCATATTAATTAAGTTTGCTTCGTACGACCGAATCGAAAAGGAAAAGACCGCTCTATAATCTATTTATACTACTCATATTCGGGAGTTATCGGTAACTTGATATATCGAAAAGACAACTCCAAAAGACACGATATTATTAGCATAGTATTTATCGTCCATGCCTACGATGAATAGTAGGTTACGTATTATAATAGAGGCGTGTACTAACCGGATATTCCCGTTAATGCGCCCAAGTGGAGAAAGAAAAAACCACAGAATAGCCGCGCCCTTACGTATATAAGTCGCATGGCTCACAAACCATCAGAAAAAAGTAGCGGCTAATAGTCCGAAAAGTACGGTACTCTATAAAATGGACAGACAGATAGATAGACAGATAGATAGACAGACAGACAACGATTGCCGTTTATATAATAGATATATACATATATACAAATATATATATACATATGTATGTATATATATAGATATACTTATATATATACATATATATATATATATATATTTATATATATATACATATATACATATATATATATATATATATATATATATACATATATACATATATACATATATATATATATATATATATATATATATATATATATATTGCTGGCTATACATATATATATATCTTTGCTGGCTATATTGTACCCAATGACTACAATATAGCCAGCAAAGAAAAATAAAAGGTAGAGAAATATCTCCCTCTTGGAGAAGAAATTGAAAAATGTTGGAATGTAAGAACAACTGTAATCCCAGTAGTCATTGGGGCACTAGGCGCAATAACACTGGCGCAAAAAATGTGGCTTGCCCAAATACCAACAACAATCAACTCAGGTGAGTTGCAGAAAAGTGCGCTATTGGGAACAGCTAAGATCTTGAGGCGAGTGCTCAAACTCCCAGGTCTCTGGTAGGAGACCCGAGATAGAGCAGAATTTACCACCTATACGGGGTATCCGGGGTGAGGAAACAGTTTATATATATATATATATATACATGTATATAGATATATATAGATATATATACATATATGTATATATATATATATATGTATATATATATATATATATATATATATATATATATACTGCTATTGACGTAGAATGAGTGAAACTAAGAACAGTGCATACTACTTAAAGCTAACCATATCATTGGATACTTATCTGAATTATTCAGTTGTAATTCCAAACGCACTACTCTGTTGATAATGGGACTTAAGATATCGAATTTTTCCAAGCCAGGCACTTGTTGTATATACTATTAGTTGACTAAGTTTGAGAAGTAATGGTTTTCCTGCATACATATGTTTGTCATTGAAACTAAATGCCTTTTGCTCTAATCAATAATTTCAAATTGTTTGAAAAACTTGTTGAAGACCCCATGATAATTAGTTTAACGAGGTTAGGAAAATAACGGAATTTTCAAGCACATTTTACTTTGTATTTATTTCAGGCCAGATCGAGTAATGCATACCATGGTAAATGAAATCTTACACAGTAAATGAATATGGGCCAGTGCTACCAAAAATTCAGCTTTCGATGTTTTCAAAAATTTTTGCAGTGAAATTAAGAAAAACACACAAGTCATACTTTTATGACTTCAAATTATTTGTTTTGAACATTTCACTGTTTTCAAAAACAAAAATGAAAGTTTATTTTATAAAACTAGTAAATTATCATTTTAGGCTAACAGCAATCTTAGGTTGGTGTTAGCAATTAGTAACAGCAAAAGTAAAACTTTTAAAATAGTAAAACTAACAAGATATTTTTTCATGTGGTTGTATTGTGTGTATTACCAGATGTCAATAGAAACAATGGAATATGTATTTTTAGTGTTCTTTATAAGAGAAGGTATCTAGCTCAGTGTTGGTCGCTTGTCTGTTAGTCTGTCATTCATATATATTGTTATAACTAATAACTTTTAGGAAAGCAAAGTGAACTTAACGGTGAATGTGTACTGGTAACTTTTAGGCCTGCAGACAGGCATGCAAAAAGCACTAGGCGAAGCAGCTACGTTGCTATACAAAAGAATAATTGTGGTGGCACTCATTATACCGGTTACAATATTACTTACAGTTAGCGCAATAAAATAACCTAAAAAAATACTGCTGGTTGTAAATAGCACGCTTGGAAATCTCTATTACCTGAACTATTTTTCTTGAGCAGGCTTGAGACATTGCACTTGTTATAGTAGAAATTTAAACTAGCTTAAGCTACTAGCTAAAGCTACTGTGACTTTTGGGTAATTATTATTTTACTTGTTCAATGCCAGGCATTCAGCTAGTTCGTACTTAGCATTCAGCTATAATAAAATTTAAATTTTTGTATAACATTCACACGTTAGTTACATTGCTCTCTCAGTTTTAAAATGTACTATAGTTGGTGTTCCAAACTTATTTTTACTGCAGCTCTGATATTTTGTTCCAGCTTTGAGCGATAGCTTATTAGGAAACTGAAAAAAAAATTTTTCACCCAAAACTTCACAATTTAGGACGATTTATTTGTTTTTTTTGTTGCAGCAGTTGCTATGCAAGCAAAGATTTATGTAGAAGTTGTACATATATAAGTTGGTTAACTATAGACTTGGAGCCCTCTATAAATAGCCTTTCATCCCATAACTTGACTGGTCAAGCATTTTAGTATTTTACGATCGCCACACTACTTACAGACTGTGCTATAACTACGCATGAAAGCCAGGACAGTTCTTCTCACAGATAGATTCTGACAGTTCTTTTAACAGATGTAAGCCAGAGCATATAAATAAATAAAAAAACAGAGTAAATAAACACTTCTAAGAAATTTTTTATTACAGTTTACTAACTTTTTAGCGTTCCAAGACTGCGCTGGTATTTTATGTTAGTTTAGGTTTGACACCATTTCTGCTCATTAGGTTAACACACTTCTTAAAGAAGCTGGTCACATGACTGTTCAGCAGTTTGTAGGTAGCACTTGTCAGAAACTTGTCAATAGCTAATATAAGATTGATAGCAGAGCATAACTAAGATCCATAGCTAACGTCAGGCTTGATACCAATGTTGGTATCAGGTGAGGAATTCTCTCCTTTCATCATGTTATGTTAGCAGCGATTATTCAGACAACTCCTGTAATTGCGGACAAGACATTGAATGCGTTCAAGGATTTTTTAACAAGCTAAAGAATAACTCTGTAATTGTTAAAGAATCTCAACCATTTCAAATGCAATTGGTTGAAAAGCACATATATCATATATTTATTTGATGTTAAACCTTTATAATTTTAATTTGTTCACATTTGAAGCTAAACAATTAAAAACTGTATTGTGCTTCACAAATATTTGCCAACTTGTCAGTTGGGTCATGGTTACATATTTCATGCTAATAAGGTTATTATTCATGGCTTATTCTATCACTACTTAAACCATTCCTTTGGTGAGGGTCTTTGCTGGTTAGCATTCAGGCTTCCAGCATTTAAAATGTTTGTGATGTTGTCATTCAATTTGGATGTCGCTTTATTAAGATTGTAAACTGCACTCACCGTGTTGAGGCATGAAGATATTTTGTGACTACACTGTTTAATTTAGACAACTAAACTTGTTCAATTCTATTTGAAATGATTTTAAACTTACTCTAACAGACCTTAAAGACAGCTAGGTTAATCACAGGTTCAGGAGGTAAGCAGGTATACAAATAACATTTCAAGAATATTTTGGAGTGTCCCTAAAAGTGCTCCGGGGGTCTGGGTTCTTACAGGATATTTTGGGAGACTCTAAATTAAAATGTGGCACTTCAAAGTACTTCGCGACTCTTTTCAGTCCCTGAGGCTACTCCAAAATATTTTATGGTTGTCAGGGAAACTTCAGCACAATCAATCATAGGTTGGTATATTATTGATTTCTTTGAATAGCCTCAAACCTGTTTTAAAGAGCACTGAAGTATCCAAGCAAACAGGAGAGTACTGTCTGGTGCTTAATGTAATCTTGAATTTAATCAGTGTATTCTGAAGCACTACCAAGTATACTGGTTACCTTAGACTGCTCTTAAACATGATAGAAATGTTTAGTATAGTTTTAAATAAGATATATTTTCTCTGGCACATAAGCAAATGATGATGTTACTATTTGTTTCTAGAAATATATTATATAATATCCAGACTTACAGTGAATGACAATGCAGTTTTATTTCAACTAGAAATTGCACATACAATTGAGTTAACAATAAATAGAGAGAGAGTAAACAGTTTTATTTTATTTAGTGAAAGTAAGTTCACTCTATATGGAGAGCGGATTAGAGTTATTTATATAACAGAAGCAGCTCATACTAAAATAATTAAAACATATATCATTGACTGTAGAAAGAAAAAACCTATCATTTTATTCATTTTATTCATTTCTGTGGTCTCAGCTAAAGTTTAGCTGGAAACATTGTTTAATTGCAATATTCTGCTGTGTAAGCTCCATTTGTGATGCTCAATAACCATATGATGAAACTTCACTAGTTTGATCAACAATTGTCGGAGTGGTTTTCTCAGGCCAAAGAGTTACAGAACAATTTACAGAAGTGAACAACTCTTCTGTATTTTAGGATATAATTCGTAACACACAGAGTGCAGTTGTAGTCAACTGCTTCCAAACAACAAATAAAATAACACTTAGTTTAACATTTCTCAAGCAGAGATATTATTTAACATTTATTAGTTTGTATTTTTACAGCATGTAACAACCTCTATATTTAATCAGCCAACCAACAGATACATCAAAATATTAAACCGTTCATCATATGTCGTTCAGTGGCTTTATTAGTTTTTAAATTTTATATTCATATATTTTAATAACACATCAACAATTTGTACAAATAAAAACAACAGTATTACTGGACACCAGGCAAAGACTAGGAAAATCAAGAGACACAAAACAGCATTCACTGAAAAGGATATTATTTCTTACCCCACATACACCTCAGATGCCATCACAAGGCTGCAACTTTTTCACTCAACAAGTTAATCAACAGTGAGCTGGTCATTAAATTTCTCAGCCTGTACTGACAAATTGACATTGCCAACTAGATTTCCTTGCATATTCCTTCAACTCAAATAGAAATAAAGATATACATTTAGTTTACTAAAACAAATTAGAAGCGCTTTACATTGTTTGGCTTTTATTTGTTATATATACCAGTTCCGTGGCAATAGTTTTATTTCAAATAAATATAAAATTCAGATTATGCCAAACAGCAATAGTAAAAACAGCTAGCAATGATATTTTCAAAATAATTGTTTGATGTTTAATGCAGTTTGTTTGTATGGATTAAATTATAGTGAGTACCAAAATAAACACCAACAATGGAAAGGCAAATAAAGGTATTGTGAAGGGAACCCCCATAATAGAATTCTTGTAAAAGATGTATTAAATCTTTAATTTAGTTACTCAGTTTCACTTCTTCTGATCAATAAAAAATTTTATCAAAAAATTTGTGTAATTATGGACATTACTCAGAAACTCAATGGTTTTAAGTTACTCCTACTTTTTAGTACTAAGTCAAAAAAGAGGCAGCGCTAAATATTTAGATTTCTTTTAAGTATCAGTTTAAGAAGTGATTGAGTCTCTACTTAATAGACCTCAAAAAGAGAATATTCTGTAGAAGTTCATCACCTCGCAACACTAATTACATACACTGACATATTTCCTCTTAGCGTGTAACTAAAATTTGAAATTTAATGAGCCTGCATATTCCTTCAGCTAAAATAGAAATGAGAAATATACATTTAGTTTACTAAAGCGAATTAATTATGCAACACTAATTACACAACACGCAACCCTTGCAACACTAATTACACTGACATATTTCTTCTTAGCGTGCAACTAAAATTAGAAATTTAATGACCCATACTAAAGATTCCACTGTCATACAGCCCACGACCAAAGTGATTTTGGAAAAAAGAAAGGGTATTGATGGTTGAGAAATGCAATATTAGCAGTCAAATGACACTGCAGTGCAATAGGATAACTGCAATCATTATGGTAGCTGTAATGTACTGGGTGTCGGTGTTATTATATACAACAAACATCAATAATGAAAGAAAAGATTATATTTTTTTATCTCTCCCCTTCAATAGGAGAAATGCAATATTGGCCAATATTAGAAGTAGAATGCACTGATATTATTAGAATAACCAAGATTATTAATGTAGTAATAATATAAAACCAATGCACAATTTTGTTTACATTTCAAAACGTCATAGCTAACAATATCAAAAAGTGGTATTTATTATATAGATTTTTAGAAAATATATTTAAAAATGTGTTTGGTCATGACAAACAGCATTAATGAAAGGAAAAGATTATATGTTTATATCTCTCCCCCTGCAATAGGAAAAATGCAATATTAGAAGTAAAATGCACTGATATTATTAGAATAACCAAAATTATTAATATAGTAATACAGTAATAATAGAAAACCAAGGAGCAATTTTGTTTACATTTAAAAACGTCATAACTCACAATATCAAGAAGTATCAAAAAGAATATCCAAACTTAGTAATAGTAATACAGTAATAATAGAAAACCAATGCACGATTGTGTTTACATTTCAAAACGTCATAGCTAACAATATCAAGGAGTATCAAGTAGAATATCCAAACTTATAATTAAATATCGTAATTTCATAAAAGTCGTTAGAAAAAAATATCGTTGTCATATTCTTTACTTACACTGCGTTGGACATCAGTTAGAATACCAAAGTACTCAAATGTGTCTGAAATGTCAGTTAATTTGAAATCGGCAAAAATGAAACGATTTCGGTACTTCTACGTTAATTACTGTAACCTTTGACAATGCTATAGACTGGTGAAAAGTGCACGTAATCTTTTCGTGAAATGCTCACGATTTAATCGTTCTATTCTTAGTCGCTCGGCGTTTCAATTTTCGGTCTTAACTTTTATAAAAGTGAGGCTTGACAAGTTTAAATAACGATTTTCATCCATATAAATTTGTTTATTTGTGTATAATCCAATCAGATGGGTCAGATTTAAGATAATAACGACGGTTTACAAAGACTTGGTAACATATTTAAATAGGTTTGTATGTGTTTTGTATTGTTATTATACTTTAATGACTCTACAAAACGATGGTTAAATTTGTTGATGAAATTTTGATTCAAGGGTTCGTCTCATTGTTGATGAATAATTTTCGGGAGTTGTGTGCACATGTGCATTTATCATAAATATCCTAACCAATCGCTTCGCTCTGTTTAGTCATGGGATTATTTTATTTAGTATTATTGATGTAAGTTTTACACTATTTATAATATACACATGTCCATGTAGCTAACCTGTTTAAAAACTCCTTTTCAATAAACTTTGGATTGTCATTTTAATCTGGTTTAACACACTATTAAGAAACTCAAGTCAGCTACCATACGCCACCTTTTTAATTGATGAGTGCAAAGCTTTTTTTTCAAAGATTCTAGTTTTGTTTTCGTGTACATTTGCTCTCAAAATTGACAGCAAACCTTAAAACTGTGTGTAACACCAAAAACTGAGCTCAGGGAAAGATTACTAGATATTGGAAAAGTCAAAAACTGTGACTGTCAAACATAAGAGCCTCACTTTTGTTGCTTAAATAAAACTTTCCCTTTAATAAAAATACTCCAGAGAATTTACTAAACTCCTTAGAACCACTAACATAAACATTCTTTATGAGAACACTTAAGCAACTAGCACTATATCTAAGCTAAATATATGAACTTTATCAGTAGAAAATCACATTTTTTGTGAGTACATTTTACTTGGTTTCTGATATTGTTTATCGTGTAAAAACTTATCCACAGATTGAAGGTATATCATGCCATAATCTACAGCCGACACATAACTTAAAATGATTTATATGTTGACTGTATGCAAAAGAGATCTAAAATATGTAAAAAACTTTTACCCTGAATGGTAATAGTTAGTAACAACAAAAAAGTGTTAAAGTTGCCATTATCAAAATATTGCAAAGCTTTTTCATCAGTTGTTTCATTTGTTCAATCTAAACATGAAAAAAACTAACATGAAATTTTTTTTTAGTGATATAAATGATTTTATCAGTACTTTGAATTTTTGCAAAAAAATTGTATAATTTTTGTTTTGACACGTATACATGTGAGTATATTTGTGTAAGTGTGTTTATGTGCATGCATGTGCATGTATTTGCATGTGCGGGTATACATATGTGTGTATCCACACATGTATTTGTATGTTCATGCATGCGCATGTATTTCCTATGCATGTCTGTCTGCTGTGTATATGTGTGTATATGTGTGTATATGTGTATACATATGCATATGTGTTTATATGTGTGTATGTATGTGTGCGTTCATGTGTGTATGTGTGTGTGTACATACATGTATGGGTGTTAGTGAGCATATGTGTGTGTGCGTGCGCGTGTGCAGGTGTGTGTGTCCGTGTGTGGGTGTGGGTGTGTGTGTGGGTGCGTGTGTGTGCTTGCATCCAAGTGTGCTTGTAGGTAAATGTTTGTGAAGGTGTAGTAAAGTGCATGAGCATGTGTACTTCTGTTTAGAGTTCATTTTCAATTTCAAAAGTTGTCCAATTATTTTTATATCAATCACATCGAAATACTCGTTCATAATTGCTCTGCAATCTTACGGAAATCACGGTGATCAAAAACTGAAAAAATCATTTGAGCAAACAAAAGTGTCTGGTGTTAGGTAAACAAAAAATTAAACAACTTTTTTGATTAGAATGTGAGCACAAAAATAATGTTGGCAGTACAGCTGTTTAGACGCTATTTACTAGACTCCCATGTTGCCCATTTATTTGTATACTAAATGCTTCAAATAGCCTTTTTCACTTGCTCTAAAAACCTATAGAAAGAAGGGTGATCCTTAGTTGAACAAAATATTTAATGGAACATAATTGTCCGGTATTACTTAAATAAGTAAAAAAGATGATACATTTATTTAGGAAATAAGCAAAGAACCATATCCAAAGAGATAACGTTTTCTGGCTTAAATTTGGAGAAAAATTTTGAATTATTTGCATACATACAGTATAACCGAGACTTGGCCACGTGGGAGCTTTCCAAGTACAGAACTTTGTACATAGATAATTTAAATGAAACGTATCATGCTCAATAACTGCACACGCACGTGTTATAAACTTTTAGATATTAACTTTAAAACCACACACGAGTTGTTCTTTCACAGAAAACGTACACTGACAGCTGTTTTGTTTCAGATACCAAGCTAACAAAAATAGTTCAACTGAGATGCCGCAAAGGCATGCAATACAGATTACAATACTATTTTGTACAAAAATATTTTTATTTAACACAGATGTTATGGAAACCTGTCAACAGAGAATGGAAGTGCACAGAAATTATTACCAATGTATTTGAACACTCTTAATAATTTTATATAATTGTTTAATATACCCATAGATTATAGAGGCTAAGTTATAGGAAGCAAAGTTGTCCAAAACTCTTTTTGTTTATGCTTTAGGCTTTAAGCACATTTGGACTCTTGTTGAAGAAGAATTTGTTAGGGAATTTAAAATCTGATACAATAAGAGCATTTTAAGACCACAATACATAGTCGGCTCTACTTAGAAGAGTGTCTACAAACCTTTTAACTTCATCACTACTAGTACTGCTTCATCACTACTAGTACTGATTCATCACTACTAGTACTGCTTCATCACTACTAGTACTGCTTCATCACTACTAGTACTGCTTCATCACTACTAGTACTGCTTCATCACTACTAGTACTGCTTCATCACTACTAGTACTGCTTCATCACTACTAGTACTGCTTCATCACTACTAGTACTGCTTCATCACTACTAGTACTGCTTCATCACTACTAGTACTGCTGCAAAACCTTTGTCGTAAGCATGTTTACAATCAAAGCATTAGTTTCCGTAATTTTTTCCAATCACACTAGAAACATGTCGTGACCTTTCGGTTGCCCTGAGTAAAAGTTTAACTTATTGAACTAATGTTTAGTAGACATTCTCATGCTAGGCTAGCTTACAGTAGGGATTGTATATTGGTTTAATCATTGTTTGCATTAGACGTATTTTGTTGTTGCTACATAGACTACACTCTTTATCATTGGCCATTTTCAGTCTGCATATCAAGATTTCCATTAGTATAGTCACCATTTTGTAATTATTAACAGACATTGAGGGCTACAAAACTATTCAGGATGCTAGATCAGTGTTAGAGTGTGCTACAATTTGCCACGCTAATTAGAGTGTAAATCAGCAGTGTATAAAAGAGATCAGAGGTGCTACCTGATTGGTTCAGAAGGTGATGTAGCTGAAAAATACACAATAAATCAGCATACCAGAGATAATATTCTTGAATACACAAGTAAGCCGCTAAGTTTCAGATTAGGTTATAAAGTACAGTAAGTGTTTTCTGCTTTGTCCAAATAATACCAACAATGCACCCACCAATTTAGAGAGTGTTATAATACATGTGTAGAATTATAAAATTCTGACTTCTTACAACTCATCTTGTTGGAATGGCTCGACAAATAAGATTAAGTATGAATCTGTTGTTGTTGATTATTTGAATCGTGAGTACCTTACAGTGACAATAATTTATTTGTTATACAGTTATTATTCTATTTAACAGTTTTAACTGTTGTGGGTTTCTTGTATCATGTGTTTTGTAGTTGTATTCATTTAAATACATATAGCAACACCCTGTCAGTCTTGCTAAATGCCGTGCTCACACAAAGTCTAACGATATGAAATTTTATTTTTGCTGAAATGGTTGATGTCAGCAACTAACCAATTGAATTATATATTAATAGCTAAAGATCCGTATTTTGTATTTAATTATCTTTCTTTTTTTATTTTCCAATAATTCCAACTAATTTCTTTCTTTATCTGCTGTGTCAATAGTGACTGTATTAAAAATATCTAACACTGACTTTGCAATTTTTTTTTCTCAAAAAATTCATGCTTTATCTCACAGTGTTAATTTATTCATTACCGAATTTACTTTTGAATTTACAACACATTTTATAAATAGGTCACATTCACAAAGTCATATACAATGACATGTACAAGCACTAACACCCAAAATAATTTAGAGTTCTGCAAAGCAGTTTGCGAGCTATGATGTGGCAAATTCATGACTCATACTTAAAACTATAAGGGTTTATTGTGTTTTCAAATACAGTTTAATGCCACTTGATTGGTTTAATTGGCTCACAATAATTTTTTGTTAAGTTAGAGAAATCCATATATTGATTCCGTAATGTGAGACTTCGTACATAATTGAAACGTGACTCCTACTTGTCGCCTACATAGAGTTTTTCACCACAGCTGTTTTGATTGTGCTTTAGCTTTGTTTCCTCAATTACAATTACAATATTCTTAATACGTAATTTTTGCAAATATGTCAACATCATTAGTATAATCCTTTAAATAGGAACACTAGGTGTATCCTTTTTCCACAAATATGATAAAAAGGTTTCATTTTTATTAAAAGTGTAAGTTACCAGCATAATATTTAAAAGTGATTTTGTGTTAATACCTTGCACCAAAGATCAAAAAAGAAAATTGTGAATAAGCACATATTATCTCCTAATATGTTTTTGAGAAAAGAGTAGCTAGCTAATTTAACAATCCGTTGTAATCTTCTAAAATCTTTCACAGGCAACGAATGTTCATGCGCTTGTGCTAGACACTTGATCTGTATGCTTGACTGTAGTCATGATATCATTTCTGAAGCTTTCTGTGTAGGTCACTCAACAAGTAAGTTTCTGTTAGTTACATATGTTATATACTGCGGATTTAGTACTTCAACGTTGTTTGAGACAATTCCATACATATATATTTTTTTTGGTTTACTTGTGCTTGTTAACAAAAAGGTTTTGGTGATATCTTTGCCGTAAAAAATTATATTTATTTACAAATCGACTACTCATAAGAACCTGTAGTAAAAATGAATACATAATAAAAAATAATAATATGCAATAATGTTACGAATGAGGAGTATTATAAGTTTTAAAAATTAATGCAACTTATTTGTTTGTTGGAAACTTTTAAAGGTAAAACATAGTTTATAGGCAACAAACAATTACAGCATTTACATTAATCAATAGTTTAATATAGCTCTGACGATTTTAGAAATTATATAAATATTAGCTCTACAACCTGGTGTTTTCCGGGTATAATATACCCGGAAAACACCAGGTTGTAGAGCTAATATTTATATTTATATTATAACAACATTTGACATGTAACAAGCTTTAACATATAACAAAATTAGCCATTCTAACTTCAAACTACGTAATCATAAAAAATGTTTTGTATAGTTGAAATAAATTAGGAGAAAAAATTAAAACAACTGTAAAGGTTTTCTAACTTTGTTAAACCACTGTGACTTTCATGCTTCATATCCTGAGGAAAATGGTTTGTGCAGGTCAAAAAATTCAAAAAACATAAAACAACTGTAAAGATTTTTAAATGTAAACGTGAAATAATAAGCAAGTATTAGCTACATTGAGTCTGTTTTGCTACGATTAAAATAAACCATTATTTGATAATGATACAATTGATATGACCTGAGCAAACAAAATAAAAATTCTGAACAAGTTAAGTTATTAATATAAATTATTGAATTTAAGTGTGTGTGTAAGGAAAAGAGCACTGTTCGAACTGAAGCTATCCATCAAAATCTTGAATATGAAGATACTGGTACATTTCGATACAAATGGTACATATGTAAAAAAGATATATTTTACTGGAATTGTCTAACCCCACAGAGAGAGAAGGTCGAGGCTCCTCCTACGGAGATAATACAATTGTCCGCAAGAGAAAAATTGGCTTTGACCACAGCTATAGCAATTGAAACTTACAAAAAACCCAAAATAGAAGTTTAAAGAACTCAAAAAAGGATCATGTTTCATAGAGTTAATAGAATTCATGAGGTTTCAAATAAAACATCATTTATCGTGTGCATATACTATTTGGTATATGAGAGTGGATTTAAAAGTTGCAGTTACAGTCTCTCTGAGTTCATATTCATTGAAATGTGAAAGTTTAATTCCAATATTTTAATAGCTATAGCTGGGCGTACCAAAGAAAAGACAGATGAAAAACTTTGAGAAATATAAATATAGATTCTACAAAATCCAAACTGAGTTTTTCATATTAATTTTTTATCACATACAAGCAAAACCTATCTTGAAAGTGAGTCGAAAATAAAATTACTATCAGAAGATCACGGATTCTCCATGAACAAAGTTTAATTATTTTCAGTGCAAAATGACTGTAACTTCTCTCCATTCATGCAACTAAAGGAATACTACCTATCTGGTATTGACCAAACCTCCCCGGTAAACAATCACATTTATGTCGTGAGTACATTTCGTTTATGTTTGTGATATAATTTAACATATTACATTAACTACTGCCTTTACAGATGCTAAATTTAGCTACAAGTGTGAATTTTATAGGAAAAAGTTTCAAAAATAAAGTTTCATTGATGCCAAATCTCATATTCTAAATTAAAAGTCTCCAATTAAATAACAGCGTTCATTGTAGAGGTCATTATAAAGAGATCATTGTAAGCCAGTAGAGACTTTGAAACTTTGAGTTCAATACATTCCATTACCCTAAAAAAGACTCAAATTTGATTGGCCATTTTAGTTTGGAGTGCTCTCACTTGTAAAAGGTATAAATCAATATAATGTATTCAAAAATTGAAGACTGAATTTCTTATCACCAGTTCAATGATTGCCATATCTTTTTTCATTATTGATCAATCTCAGTTCACTTGTGCAACAGCTTAAAGTTAATAATTTAAAAACTTAAGCTGAATGTGGTGAGCCTGACAAAGTTTTTTTCTGAGTTTGGCCCAGATGCATAGCATTATTTATGCTATGCTTCAAATCATTCATCAATTGACAATATCAAATCTGAAATGGTTTCAGATATGGGCGCTTTTAAACTATGTAAGTTGAACAACTTTTGATCATCTGAATACATAAATTTGACAGTGCATGACTTGTGCAATAAACTTTCCTTGAGTTTGAGCAAAATATATGCATTAGGCATTCGTTTTTCTTTCATTCAATTAGTATCTTCTGAAGATATAGGGTATCATATGGACAATGGGAAAATTTTTGATTCTTACAAATATGGCCTTGTATGAAAATGTGCATGCTTAAAACAGTTGTTGGTACCTACTTGCCTTTTATTAGCAACCAGTTAGCCTTATCAATAGAAAGCAGCATTATTTATCAAACCTGCAAGTTTACCAACTTCATCAGTTATCTGGTTTCGTTTTACTCACATAAATAGTTTTATTTAACAGGCATATTTAACTAAAAAAAAGATTAGGAAAATATTTATGCACATCGAGTTAGTCTGCTCTCTGAACTACAACTTTTCATGATTAGATTCCCATCATCACTGAGCTACAACAGTTCATAGAAAGGCTGACTTAATATTGAAGTAAAACTAGTCATAGAAAAGTGTCACCTTATTACTGAACTATAACTAGTCGTAGAAAGGTTCCCCTTAGTACTGAACTCTAACCAATCATAGAAAGGCTCACCGTATTACTAAACTATAACTAGTCATAGAAAGGTTCACCTTGTTACTGAACTATAACTAGTCATAGAAAAATTCACCTTTTTACTGAACTACAACTAGTCATAGAAAGGTTCACCTTATTACTGAACTACAACTAGTCATAGAAAGGTTCACCTTATCACTGAACTACAACTAGTCATAGAAAGGCTCACCTTATTACTGAACTACAACTAGTCATAGAAAGGTTCACTTTATTACTGAACAACATCTAGTCATAGAAAGGTTCACCTTATTACTGAACTACAACTAGTCATAGAAAGGTTCACTTTATTACTGAACAACATCTAGTCATAGAAAGGTTCACCTTATTACTGAACTATAACTAGTCATAGAAAGGTTCACCTTATTACTGAACTACAACTAGTCATAGAAAGGTTCACCTTATTACTGAACTACAGCTAGTCATATAAAGTTTCACATTATTACTGAACTACAACTAGTCATAGAAAGGCTCACCTTATAACTGAACTACAACTATTCATAGAAAGGTTCACCTTATTACTGAACTACAACTAGTCATAGAAAGGTTCACATTATTACTGAACTACAACTAGTCATATAAAGGTTCACCTTATTACTGAACTACAACTAGTCATAGAAAGGTTCACCTTATAACTGAACTACAACTAGTCATATAAAGTTTCACATTATTACTGAACTACAACTAGTCATAGAAAGGCTCACCTTATTACTGAACTAAAACTGGTCATAGAAAGGTTCACCTTCTTACTGAACTACAACTAGTCATATAAAGGCTCACCTTATTACTGAACTACAACTAGTCATATAAAGGTTCACCTTATTACTGAACTACAACTAGTCATATAAAGTTTCACATTATTACTAAACTACAACTAGTCATAGAAAGGCTCACCTTATTACTGAACTATAACTAGTCATAGAAATGTTCACCTTATTGCTGAACTACAACTAGTCATATAAAAGCTCACCTTATTACAGAACTACAACTAGTCATAAAAAGGTTCACCTTATTACTGAACTACAACTAGTCATATAAAGTTTCACATTATTACTGAACTACAACTAGTCATAGAAAGGCTCACCTTATTACTGAACTACAACTAGTCATAGAAAGGTTCACCTTATTACTGAAACACAACTAGTCATATAAAGGTTCACTTTATTACTGAACTACATCTAGTCATAGAAAGGTTCACCTTATTACTGAACTACAACTAGTCATATAAAGGCTCACCTTATTACTGAACTACAACTAGTCATATAAAGGTTCACCTTATTACTGAACTACAACTAGTCATATAGAGGCTCACCTTATTACTGAACTACAACTAGTCATAGAAAGGCTCACCTTATTACTGAACTACAACTAGTCATATAAAGGTTCACCTTATTACTGAACTACAACTAGTCATATAAAGGCTCACCTTATTACTGAACTACAACTAGTCATAAAAAGGCTCACCTTATTACTGAACTACAACTAGTCATATAAAGGCTCACCTTATTACTGAACTACAACTAGTCATAGAAAGGTTCACCTTATTACTGAACTACAACTAGTCATATAAAGTTTCATATTATAAATGAACTACAACTAGTCATATAAAGTTTCACATTATTACTGAACTACAACTAGTCATGGAAAGGCTCACCTTATTACTGAACTACAACTAGTCATAGAAAGGTTCACCTTATTACTGAAACACAACTAGTCATATAAAGGTTCACCTTATTACTGAACTACAACTAGTCATAGAAAGGCTCACCTTATTACTGAACTACAACTAGTCATATAAAGGTTCACCTTATTACTGAACTACAACTAGTCATATAAAGGCTCACCTTATTACTGAACTACAACTAGTCATAAAAAGGCTCACCTTATTACTGAACTATAACTAGTCATAGAAAGGTTCACCTTATTACTGAACTACAACTAGTCATATAAAGGCTCACCTTATTACTGAACTACAACTAGTCATATAAAGGTTCACCTTATTACTGAACTACAACTAGTCATATAAAGGCTCACCTTATTACTGAACTACAACTAGTCATATAAAGTTTCACATTATTACTGAACTACAACTAGTCATAGAAAGGTTCACCTTATTACTGAACTACAACTAGTCATATAAAGGTTCACCTTATTACTGAACTACAACTAGTCATAGAAAGGCTCACCTTATTACTGATTTATAACTAGTCATAGAAAGGTTCACCTTATTACTGAACTACAACTAGTCATATAAAGTTTCAAATTATTACTGAACTACAACTAGTCATATAAAGGTTCACCTTATTACTGAACTACAAATAGTCATAGAAAGGCTCACCTTATTACTGAACTATAACTAGTCATAGAAAGGTTTACCTTATTACTGAACTTCAACTAGTCATGAAAGGTTCACCTTATTACTGAACTACAACTAGTCATAGAAAGGTTCACCTTATAACTGAACTACGACTAGTCATAGAAAGGTTCACCTTATTACTGAACTACAACTAGTCATAGAAAAGTTCACCTTATTACTGAACTATAACTAGTCATTCAAAGGTTCCCCTTATTACTGAACTACAACTAGTCATTAAAATGTTCACCTTATTACTGAACTATAACTAGTCATAGAAAGTTTCACCTTATTACTGAACTACAACTAGTCATAAAAAGGCTCACCTTATTACTGAACTACAACTAGTTATAGAAAGGGTCACCTTATTACTAAACTACGACTAGTGATAGAAAGGCTCCCCTTATTACTGAACTACATTTAGTCATAGAAAGGTTCCACTTATTACTGAACTATAACTAGTCATTAAAATGTTCACCTTATTACTGAACTATAACTAATCATAGAAAGTTTCATGTTATTACTGAACTACAACTAGTCATAGAAAGGCTCACCTTATTACTGAATTATGACTAGTCATAAAAAGGTTCCATTTATTACTGAACTATAACTAGTCATAGAGAGTCACCTTATTACTGAACTACAAGTAGTTATAGAAAGGGTCACCTTATTACTAAACTACAACTAGTCATAGAAAGGTTCCCCTTATTACTGAACTATAACTAGTCATAGAAAGTTTTACCTAATTACTGAACTACATTTAGTCATAGAAAGGTTGACCTTATTACTGAACTATAACTAGTCATAGAAAGGTTCACCTTATTACTGAACTACAACTAGTCATAGAAAGGGTCACCTTATTACTGAACTACAACTAGTCATAAAAAGCTTCACCTTATTACTGAACTATAACTAAACTACAACTAGTCATATAAAGGTTCACCTTATTACTAAACTATAGCTAGTCATAGAGAGGTTCCCCTTATTACTGAACTATAACTAGTCGTTGAAAGGTTCACCTTATTGCTGAACTATAACTAGTCATAGAAAGGGTCACCTTATTACTGAACTACAACTAGCCATAGAAAGGTTAACCTCATTATTCATCTACACTAAGCCATCTTTATTCAAACGTGACCATGGTAATGATAACATTTCTATGTGAGATGTAAACCAATCGGAGTGTAAATAACTTGAGACATAGAAATAAAACAAATCGCTTCAAAGAAGTAGTAAAACTTTATTCATGTATTTGCATTGATTTTATTTTAGAAAAGAATTGTTTGTATAGAGACCTTACAGCCTGCTCACTTCAAAATCCAGTTAGTCTGGCATTTAGAAAAATGCTTGTTTATGCAAGAGGTGGTTTTAATAAGGTCAAACAGTTTTGAATAATTGATTGGTTATAATTCTTATTCAACAATTACTTACTAAACTTATTATACTTGTTTCTATTTCCTCGTATTTATGAACAAACTTAGAATAATGCAAATCTTTACATGAAATCAATTAATGATGAATGATAAGATAATGTACAATTGTCACTGATTGATCCAAAACTGACTTTCTTTACATGTTTATGGGTAGTATTTACCCATATACTAATTGTTGTATTTCCTAACTTAAAATACTAAATGTTGTGGAAATATGAGGCTGTGACCTGGTTATTCGTTTTATTAGCCAAAAATATATTCGAAGAAGACATTTAGTATAGGCTAATAATGTTTCTCAACTCCAAGTATTAAATACAAAAAATATGTCAGTGTTGAACTGCTAAATAAGATTAATGTTTAGCCTAATAAACTGTTTAGAATTAGATTGTTTTTGGTATTAAACGCTAAAGTAACAGATTTAGTACATCACCAAATGTCGTAAAGCTTTAGAAAAGTACTACGCAACATCTAAAAAAATTGTAGTTACACTTAAACACAAAATATCTGGTTGTGTGTGTAACAGGCAAATGGAAGTTAACGGGGCAAATTTTAAAAACACTTTTATGTATAGAACAACAGCCTTGATATTTTGTTTCTCAACATTAATTGTTGTTAGAAAAACAATAATACTGGTTTTGAAACAAAAAAATTGCCGTGCAAGCTTTAAGAGGGTAATTTTTTGGCGAATGAGGGACTATTGCTTTGTTCACGCCCACAACTAGCCACCGCATAATTCACAAGCACGTAGACTTTTGGCATGGTGACCATTCATATACATTTTTTGTATCTGGTCATTATGCAAAAACGTTATGACAACCATCCTCGACATATAATTATAGGCCTGGGTTAAAAAATATTTCACATATAATGAAACAGTTGGCATACTGTTTATAGGTCTCGCACTAACTTTTAGTGGTGATTGCAGAACTACACCAATCAGCTTGCAGCTACCTCTTGTGGGCCACTCCAGCAAAAGTTTATTTCTCTTACAGAAATATGGAGTAAGAGAATTGCTGGTAGAACTGAGCTATTTTCATACGTCAAGTGTTTACAACGTATCAAAGTATGCTCAGCTTTCCTGAGTAAACATTCTTAACCTACAATTTTCAGCTAAATTTTTTCAACAATTCAATTTTTTTAAGCAATAAATTTCAATTTAAAAATTCCTTTTACTTTTTATGGGAATAAGTACGCTGCAAGTATCACCAGTGTAAACATATATTGAAACAATATAGATACGCTAGCTGTACTACCCAGCACTGCCCGGGTAAAAAAAAATCTTTGGATTGAAAATTTATTATTATGTAACAAATAACAGCATTAGAAAATCTAAGTTTCAAACTACATATCGTGAGAAAAGTGATTTACGTAGTTGACAAATTTTTTGAAAGAAAATAGAAACAACTGTAAAGTTTTTCAAAATTGTCAAACAACGGTAACTTTTAAACTTCATAACTGGAAATAAGTGTTTTCTTGAGACAAGTTAGAAAGAAAAATGAAATTATATAGGTGTTTAAATGTAAATGAAAAATCATTAGCAAGTAGTGGCTAAATATAGTTTGTTTGGCTATGATAACAAAAAAAGATTGTATGGACTGCTATTATATTGTTATAGTTCATTTCAGTGTTGGCATGCAAGAAATGGCATGCCAATTTTCACATGCCAGTGTTGGCGCGAAAAAATCTCGTAGACTATAGACGTACATAGAGTGATATAGCAACCCATAGTAATTATCAAATGCAATCGCCTCTTGGTAAAAATAATCAAAATCATCATCATTAAAACTAGTAAAAAACAATATGTTAGCCTTAGTAACCATAGGTACCTACAATGACTGTATTGCATTTTGCGGTTACGTTTTGCAGGATAATATAACATTACAATGTACTACGTGGAGAGTTTTTACCTTAGATACAGACATGTAACATAAGCGCTGAAACTAACTTGAATGACTTCATCTTACTAAACACATTTTTAAAGGAAGTTTTAGTATGTATTTCAGTAGACTTCAAACTGTAACTAAAGCATTACATTTATTCCTTTGCAATTATTTTTTACCTAAACAGCTAACACTGAAATCACCATGGCAAAAAGCGTATATCGTTTGTTAACATATATAATCAGTAGACAAATTGCCAAATTTTAAGTTTAGCATAAAATATTGTTGATATTGTGGATAATAATAAAAAACAAAGAGGCATCGTGTTGCATATATCTAGGTCCCAAACTATTTCTTAACGTGAGCATTGTAACGCATAGGCACAATGCTACAATAATTAGTGTGTGCATGCATTGTGCGGAAACTGATAAAGTCTTAGATCAATATGCATTGCATGGCTTAGAGGTCAAGGGCCTGGATTTTGAACTTGCGGTAGCAATCTCTAGAGTTCAAATCAATCAGATTGCAGAATTTTAATCCTGAATTTTGAATAGCTATATATGGACATACACAAAAAGGCATACACACACAAACAACTTTGAGAAATTTATATATGTATATGTATATAAATATATGTATACTGATACAAATGAAACTAATTTTTGTGTATACAAGTAACCACATGCAGAGAAACTGCCACTATCTCCCCTCACATCTTGTCTGTGGGCTCTTTATATTGGCACGATAGATTCTGCCCTCCTCTGCAGGCTCATCAGGTTGATCCTCAATGGGCTACCCCGTTATTAAATGCTTCAATAACTAACTCGGTATACAGAGTTGGCTTGTCGACCACTGAGTCTTTTGCTGTGATAATTCTGTCTGATAACTGTGAGACTCGGTTGTGATGTTGATTGTAAAATCAATTCGGCAGCCGACCGTGATCTCGGTGCTCTGATTGTTACACAAGCAAATTTAATGTAATTATATAGCCTAAACACTGTTTTGGGCAATCGCTTGTATACATTACAGCTCTTTCTGTTTTTGCCGACTTAAAAGTGTTGATTGAACGGGATATTTTCAAAAGTGCACAAAGCCATTATGTAAACAAAAATATGTAACTTGATATGCTATGGTTTTTGCACTAAAATATTTGCTTTTCGTTTACCTTAGCTCGATTTTTTCAAACTCCATTTTCCCTTTTATATATATTTTAGGCAGTAACCTCTTCTAAACTTTCTCCAAGCACAGTACATCTTGTCAATTTCCGTGGAACCCTTCGAGAAGACTTTGGAGGATTGAACCGTTATGGAATGTGGGAACTCAAGTTTAATGGAAGCTCATGCAGCAGCCCTGGAAAGATTGAAAGTGTTCATTACAATTATGAACTTCATGCCAGTCACCACAGAGCATCTGGAAGTATGCCATTTAGCAGAATTATACTCAGAAGTGGCAAAGTGTCTTTGCATCGTCTTTCCTCATTAGAACATGTTTAAAATAGCTATCATCTTTTCACTAGACGTTAGACAGACTGTATAAAAAGATATTGATTTGGTATCAGAATTCAAAAGATCTGTCTGTAAACTTCAGCACCTTGGTAAAATTAAACTCTGTCGGTAGTTTATATGTAGCAAACTCACTTTCAATTTGGTTTGTTAAGACACTGACCAAATAGCCCAAACACTTGCTTTGACATAGCAAAAATACATCTCCTATAATGTTTTAACACATATGAGAAGCATCCCAGTGCTAGAAAATGCAGCCACACACAGTTTCACAAGTGACCGTCAGACAAATAAGCAATTGAGACTTATTACAAAAGCATAATCAAAATAGAAAAGTGTAGCTAAGACTTTTCTATTGACTAACAGTTACTGTATTAGACAATTGGGATATTTGAAAATGAGATGTGGCAGCTAAAAATAAAAATCGGCTAACTATACGTATAAGTAAAGCTAGATAGACTCTCACTTTAAAGGTTGGTTTCCAACAAAATTCACATTACAGCTATTTGGTATCAAAAGATTCACCATATTTTACTTTGTTGCGTTGTAGGTGCAAAATATGCGGAAATGTGATTACAAGCTCTTAAAAGCTCAAAAACGAACAGTTAATTGCAGCCACACGAGACTGCCGTAGTTTGAATGCACCATTAGCCCATCCAAAGGTGCATTGGATGTTACCATAGTTTTTTTTCGGGTCATAAATTGGCTCTGGTTGCTCTTTTTAGCACATATCTTAACATGTGCAACTAGGGCCTTTGTTTTATGATAGTATCCAAGACAATATTGACATGGAAGCTAAAAATCAGCAGGCACTTCCTCATGATGGCAACGAGCAACCACCTACTCTCCATGACCTCGCGAAATAAACTAAATGCAAACTCAAATATAGCATCAGAAAAAATAGTGTGCCACTTCTGCAACAAAAATAACTTGAATTTACGCCTTTATCATGGGCTAAAACAACACTGAGTCTCAGCCTCATCATTAACGTAAAAAATATTTCCTGTGTCTCGACTAAGGAGATCAAAAAACAGTTATACATACATGGTCACAGAAATGTGTATACACTGCTAATGCATGCCATGCATGAACAAGTATTTGCATTAAAGTTCATAGTCATACATCTTACTTATATTGTGCTGTGAACCCAAGTTTAGCAAAGAAATTACCTCCGTGTTATGTTGGTGTTCTCCAAGGTTCTGTAGAAGAGTCACTAATCTTCTCCGAACCTCAGAATTTGTACAATTCTTGATTTCCTTCACTTTGATTTCCTTGTTGTGTGTGTTTAAGTAATGCTTCAATATCTTCCCAACATACCTTTTTTGCAATAGAAGCACCAATGCAACTTTTTGCACTTGTTTTCACTTTGATAAACAGGAACAACAATTGCAAATAAATAAAATGTTGAGTATAAATCTATGTATTGTCAATAGGTCTATCATTGCACGCTTATGGTAAGTTATCATCATAGTTATCATCGCGCCTATCATAGTTTTTATGTCTGAGGTTCAAATTTCTTTTATTATTTTGCTCAAGACGATAAGCTTTTATCTGCATAACACTTGGCATAAGTAGTGTTACTACATCAAGCCAAATCAGAGATTTTTGTTGGGTATTTGCATTGATTATCTAACAAAAAAAATCTTAAAGCATGCAAATGATTACTTTGTTAACAATGACGCTGCGATGACCTATATAAAAATTCCAAGCGGTCGAAAAACCCCAAAATTAGTGAACAGGACCAAATCTCAGCTAATAGTAAACCCTCTTATCAAGATGAAAAAAGCATATGCTGAGACCGTCTGTAAAGTGAGATGGCTTTGAAATGTATTTAACTACCATAACTGCAGTTTATAGGATGAATGGGTGACTCAGAATTGTTTGCCACAAGTGACATATTAAAGAGACCTTATGAGTGTTATTCTTATTAAAAGTTGTAAAGTTTTAAAAAACAACTCCATAAAAAAGGCAAATGACTAACAGACATTTTAGGTTATTATGTCAATTAGTTTTAAGCCGAATGCTTTTCTTTTTATGGTTGACCTTGCTGTTTAGGCCTAGAGTCTTCAAATTAGCAGTTTCTCAAAAAACTGTACAGCTACATGCATAAAATCTTCGACTCTGCTGGTTATGGTTAGTTTTTTGTATGATGTTAAAATGAGTAATGTTAGATATGTAATGAAACCACATTCAACCTAGCAGAAGAGTGTCACATGCTGAAGTTAATGGAATATTGTTTAAATAAAGCAAATAGATTCCAAACTATAGTTGGATAGCATATATGCATTCAATTTGACCATGTTTTGTCTAGACAGGTTTTACTAGGCTTTACAGGCTATTTAGATTAATAAAATCATATTGGCTTGTTTCTGTGACAGTGTAATTGTAAACAAAACCTTGACAAGCAAGAAATTATTTATAAAAACAACTTATACCATCTTTAACATGAGCAGCTTATGAAGCAAAATTAGCGCCAGTAAAGCCACTTTCCTCATTTTCTACAAAAGTTGTTATATTCAACTTTTATACAAATAAGTCCAAGCTAGCAATTTTTCCATAGAAAAACTGCACAAAGATTATCAAAATTATCAAAAAAGTATCATTTCTTTGAGAAAAATGCTTGGTGCATTATTGATCTCAAAACGATTAAGTTCTGGAAATGCAACTGCGTTGATGATGTACCAAAAAAACTTACCGCTGTCAAAATTACTAGTGATGCTAGCTGTGCTGTCTCTAGCTGCTGGTGCCTCTGCTGCCTGCAAGGTTTCATCAAGTCCGTTATCTATTTGAACTTGGGTTGCAGGTGACATCGCGCAACCCATATTTCTCTCAGCAATTATCTAATCTGCAATCAAAGGTTAATAATAGTTCTTTATATGTATCAAAGGTGTGACATTAGCTCGCCTGATCGGCGTAACATTTAATTTGAGCAAGAACACATTACATGTATTTTCAATTAAAAAAAACTATCATAGTTTCGATATTCCTAAAAAAAGTGGTAAACCTTTACCAACTAAAAATGAGTTCGTTTATTCAGTCATGTAGTTTTAATTCTTTTCTCTTACAAGTTGCCTTTTATTCTTAATACAAAGTTTACAAAGTTATAGCATAGTTTCGGATCGTAAAATCATATGATCTGTTAATTCAATTAACTAGTTTTCAGCTACAGTTAAACCTTTAGTATTTAAGTTTGGCAACCCATCAAACATTAAAGGGCTTTCATTTTTGTAACAAAATAGAAATAACGTCTGAATTAGCATAATTTAGCAATCAATAGGTGATATCTTGTCTATTTTTTTAATTTAGCATTTACCACTCATAAATATGTTTAGCTAGAAAATGGTCTCTAAATTTGTGTATTCAAGTCTAAATTTGGTACATTTTTTACTTTTATGTGCTCAAAGTTTTGTGAAGTTATAGATATTTTGTGAAGTTGTGAAGATATGTTTACATGGTGTTATATTTGCAAAGATACTAAAGCTTGGAGCTTTGCTAAACGTAGGTAGCTCTTTGATTAGAACTTATGAGAATAAAACATATTTGTTAATGACTTTTTGATATAGTTTACTCTCAATAGAATATTTTTTCTAATTTTGAAAAAAGGTTAATTGTCAAACAAAATTGTAACCAGTAATAATCATAATATATACTTTGTAGTCTTTTGTAGCAATTGTTTTTTTCTAAAAAAAACTTGCATATATTGGTTTTAGTAAATTTATTCTGCTTTTGATATGTTTTAACATGTTATGATAGTGCTAGGGTTTAAAAGTTGAAATAACTCTAATAGATGTTCTGTACACGCTGTTTAAAGCATATATAAATTTTATGTTTTGAACTCAGTAAAACGAGTACACAATGTCAAGAAACCATAATTGATACTTTTGAATCATAAAAAGTAGCATGATTTGATTTGGTTTATTGAATTAGGTTAAAAACAGTTTTTAGTTTAGTGGTTCAGTTAGAAGACACTCATGACACTTGACAGAATTGTTACTTTAGTTAATTACTAAATTGATTCAAATTTGGACATGCCAGTAGCATTGCAATGAACCATATTTTAGTACAACTAATTCAAAACTTTTCCATAATCCGAAGTCTTTTACCTGTATGGAAACTCTTTGGTGCGTTCTTTTCAGTCTGCTGTCAAATTTCAACTGCAAAACATATTTTAAATATATTATTAGCAAAAATATACACATTATTTTTGAATGTGTGATTTTAAACGTTTTAAAGCTATATCTGTATGTACCAAACTTTTTTGTTTTAGTTATCATGCATTGATTAGTATTATGGTTTACCTGGTTCATAGAACAATTAATCTCAATTAAAATATGCTCACAAAATTTGTGTCCTAAGTGGATAAATATTGGTGTGATAAAATATTTTATTTTAAGAAGGAAGTACTGCAAACATTGCAACGTAAACAATTGCATGTTTTATTTTATTTTTTGTTGGAGACTCTACATTAGAGATAAATAAAACTATAATTACCTGCATTAATAACGGCCCTTTCTTTTCCCAATTGCAGGATCTCTAAAATATAATATAGTAATATGCTTGCCTACAGCAAATCATTGTAACTAAGCAACACCAATATTTTATCTTGCTTTCAAAATATGCTTCACAAACATCTTACCTTGAAACTCTACGCAATGAAGAGCTGGGAATGCTATCGCTTGAGCAAAGTACTGAGGACTTTCAAAACTAATGAGCATTGGCGCCTACAATTTAAATGAGCACCATTGTCAACCGGTTCTTCAGTTAAATACTTTTGATCCTCTTTTCACATTAATGGCTGTAACATACCTCAACAAGTTGTGATGGCAAATCACCAAGTAGTAAAAGATTTTGGAAATAATTTTATATCGGCTTCATTCATATTTGTCAGTCAGACAGGCGAAGTGCTACACATAGATTTCATTATGCGCTTTAGTGTGTCTGCTTCAACATTTTGATGAAATACTGAAATAAATTCCTACTGAAAAAGACTAAACCCACAGACCTATCAACTGCAGTAGGCATATATTTACAGTCATTTGCAAAAGTTTAAGACCACCCTTAATTTGTCCGAAAAATTAAGATTTTTGGTATTACACCGAATTTTTTATTTTTTGTTTACGCTATGATACAAGTTAGAGAATACATAGTCTATACTGTGCAACAGCTACTCCAAATGCTGCTAATGTCAATATTTTGTATGTCGTCCCTCGTTTTCTATTACAGCTTTAAGTCTCCTCGACGTGCTCTCAATAAGTTTTTTACAATAGTCATCGGTGATCTCAGTTATCAAACTGTCCTAATTGCTTCATATACAGCTTAAGCCTTTGGGGCTGCTCTTTTGCTTATTTGTCCTCGACTTTGCATTACAGATTCTCAATTAAGTTGAGATCTAGGCTGTACCTAGCCAAGCAAGAACTTTGACTTTCATTATTTTCAGATAATCTATCACCAATCTGTTCAATCTGTGGCAAGGTGCTCCATCAAAGACAATGCATTCACGTACCTCATATATAAAGCTATAATATTGTGTTCAAAAAGTTTTTTTCCTTCTCACCATTCATAGTGATGTTTTTATCTAAAAATTACCAGCCTGCAGTCTCTTTGACAAACATCGTCTTCGATGCCATATGACTCGGTGAATTTTTTATTTTTATGACATTTTATCTGTCATCGAAGCTAGTTACTACTGGTCTAAAACGTGTCTCTTGCGTAATTTAAACTACAACAAAGTAGACTTATTTTAGAATAACACATTTGACCAGTCTTGAATGGTCCAGTGGCTATAACTCTTGGCTGCAAATATTTTGGCTCTAGCAGTCGGTGCCAATGCCTGTTTTTACCCATTTCTACCATGTTGTTTAAACTAATATTTGCCACAAAACTGAGCCAAAAATTAAGTAAAGCATTAATCTTTATGCTTGCAATAATGAATCGATTTAAGGATTACAAGAACAACTGAAGAGATTAACTGATGCCAGAAGCTAGTAACAATCTTTGATAGAAAACTTTTTCAAATTTACCAAGGGGTCTTAAACTTTTGCAAATGACTGTAATTGACTTTTCTTTAAAGCTTCATATCATTGCCTATTGCAGTGAGTGCCGATGTTAGTTGGGCAACACACCTGCTATGTTGAACTATCAAATGATTTCATTATTTAAAAAATATCTTAGTTCATTTTTTGTGTGGAAATAGCTTAATTTTGAACATTTAGAATTGATAAGCCTTTAATAGAAGAGACTTTGTATCAGCACTGGCCTTCTAAAACCTTTATTCTTTTGAGGTAATGTACCTCAATGGAGCATTCATCTTGATCTATAACAATGAATTCATGTTAAAGTAAAATAATCAACATTTGTTATAGTTATTTGTTTTTACTTTAAAACTGCTGAATTAAAAGCAGAGCACATCGTTAAAACAAATGATAAAATTTAGCAATCCCTTTTAATATTTACCTCCAATTGGCAAACTTGCTGCACCCTAAAAATTTATAGATCAGCTTAAAACATGGCAACTCATTTCAAAAGTTATTTGTGGCAATGCACCTTGAATTCCCTAAAAATTTGTTATGCAAAAATAGAATTATTTCAAAATATTATATTTTGCTGAGAGAATCAACATATTTTCCATACAAACAGCTTTTGTCATGCATTGCTTCTAGATACATTGACTATAATCTATGATAAACTCCCGTAAAATCGACAAATATGAACTGAAGAGGTAAATCGTACTTACCCTAGTTGAAATGTATGTTAAAGTTACACTTTTTTCATGTCCATCTTCAATATATTTTATTTTCATCAGCGCTGTAATAATATTTTGTGCTGATTTATTGTTTAACAAATTTATTTATTGCACCAAGAAGCTTTGTTGTCAAGAGACCTGAAGCTCAATTTGCAGCATTAATGTTGCTCATTTTAGCACATCTTCATGGAATTTCTTTATAGTTGCTCAGAGTCTTCCAAGTGATTTGGTGGTTCTAGTTTTGCTACAACTTTCACTTTATGAAAGTGTTTAATCTTAAAAACATTCCCTTACATGAAATAAAGTTGTTTATTAGTAAAATTATTTCACTTATAGTCTTCATTTTCACTCATAGTTTTATTTTGCAAGGAAAGATTTAAGGGCTTGATGCTAGATATGAGGAGTTGGCAAAAACTAAGTAAGAAATTTAGTATTTATTAGTGTCATTAGTTGGTCTTAGGTGCCATATTCTGACTGCAAAGTCAAGTTTTGAACATTTTTGTACAAAAATAGAATTTAAAAACTGATTGGTTTGTTTAACATTCATATCGAAGGCTTCAGAAAAGTTAGAACCCGAACAGAACTCATCCTTGTTTCAGAGAAAACCAATCACTAAAGCTTCAAATAGTCCTTCATTCTGGTAGGCTGCATAGACTTGGTCACCTACTTTAATTGGCTGTAACAAACATAAGCGTGTTAACGTAATATGCAAAAAAAATTAAAAAAGTAAATTGTTGAAGTTCATAATTATGTATTAAAAAGGAATACTTACAGTTCCATTTGCACACATCCTTTGCTCTATATCGTTGTTGCTTCGAAGCTGTAATATATAGCATATTACCATACAAACAATCCATCATATACAATTTAATCAATAATTATTCAAAATCAAGTATAGCTAAAAACTACTAAGCTTCAGAACACTTCTTAAATGTCTGTTTTTTGTGTGCAATCACTTCAATTGAGTACTTGTTGGAAGTTTTTGTAGCTAAAAATTGCTTCATGCGGCTTTAAGCTTTACCTATAATTTTTTATGTCAGAAAACTTCATCATCCCAATTAAAATTGTTTTATTTAACCTAGTTTTCAGTTTTTCTACTAGTTGCTCTAATATAGCGTAACAGTGTTGGTAAACATTTGCTGTTGTGAGAAAATTTCCTTGGTGATATGAAAGTTCAGTTTGAGACTGCTATACGCAGAGCAAAGAAGGTCTTGCTAAATATTATGCAACATGAAAGAATCACAAGTTCTGTTTACTGAACAAAAGAAGTTATGCAATACAGATAGTTATCTTCAATAATAGGATTATATGGTCTGCAGCCTTTACATAGTCCCTTTACTGAGAAGTTTACTCTCCTAAGACATGAACTCCTTCAAATTAATGAATGTTTAACATTTTTAATCTTTTCTCTCTATTCCGCACTATTCTGATAATGGCATCAATAAGAGTTTAAAATCAGAAATATGTGTTGAGTGAGATGTTTTGGTAGTAATAAATAGCATTTGAAGTTGATTAAGGCTTCCCGAAAACTTGTATAGCACTCAAATAGATATCAACTTTTAAAAAAATTTTTGCAACATCACCTCTTTAGTTTAACACAAAATATACTAAATCTGTATTGCAAAAAACCTGGCGTCGTGCATATTTGTTTTCCTTATATTTTTTATGATTTTTATAATGTCATCATCGCCAACACAGTTGATACACATTTCCTTACTTTTCACAGTTTATGAAACCACTTCAACATCGCCAGAAGCATGTGGCATGTACCGTATATGAAGTTATATCATGCATAATATATAAACTTATATCATGCATCATATATAAACTTATATCATGCATCATATACAATCTTATATCATGCATCATATATAAAGTTATACCCTGCATCATATGCATCAAGTTATGCCATGCATTGTAAGTAAAGGTATACCACCCGTCTTATTTGAAGTTATATCATGCATCATATTTTATGTTATACCACTCATGGTATATCAAATAAATCTACAATACGATTCCTAATGTTTTAGCTAATTAATAATTTGAAAACATTTCAACTAAATAGATTCTAATGGCATAGAGTCCTATAGAGCGCAAAGTATACTAGCATAAAGCATTATGAAAAATTGTTCCATGTTAGTATAGCATGAAAACCGAATATAAAGTGAGAAACTCAAAATCATTTTGAATCAGACTACTATAATTACAATAAAATGAACCTTTAAATTGTGAAAAAATGTGCGGGCATCCTTTTGAAAAAGATTTTCTGTTTTCCATATTAAATTTTCTTTTGCACAAACTTGCAAGCAACTCAATTATGACCCAGCTTACATCTATAATGCCAATGTACTTATGTTAATATTTGTTTCATCAAAAGGGGGACTTTTATACCAAAGGGCTTAAAATGATTTATGACTCTGAGTTGAATTTGTAAAAATTTATCTTGCCCCTAACCATAATTAATCTATCATGTACTCTTTTTGTGAATATTTTAGACCAAATTTCACCAATAGTTACCAACCAGTAGATCCCTCAGTGAAAATTTGTTAAAGCCCACTTAAAAATGGCCAACCATTTCTTGTTAAGTGTTATTTTATGGTTGCTGACAAAGTTATTACTTTTGCTTTTTTAATTAAGAAAGTTCATGTGCCAAAGTTTCTGTTTGGTCAATTTTTCATTTTGTTTAAAAGACTACACAATTATTTTTATAGATTGCATTGCAACAAAACAATTTTAGATATCAGTAGTAGTAGTGCTATTTACTTATTGTGATATTGATATTGCGATCGCTAAGTTGAACTAAACGATTTTTTTGGAGAATTGCTCTGTAGCTGGTCATTGACTATTTTTGTTGGAAGGCCTACCTACAATTTTAATGATTGGAAAAATCATTTCACTTTACTTTGCGTTGCTTATAGCTACTCCTTTTTATTAATATTTGTTTTGAAAAAGTCTCACAGCATCGGTAAACTTTTGGTGCTGTTTGTGATTCTTCTGAGCCAACAAGTTATCACTGTTCACACTCTGCCTGTCAAACATTGAGCGTGTCCTGTTTTGCTTAGGATTATGTAATATTGAAGAAGCACGAGTTAAATTTAGAGAACAAAGAAAATTACTCAGTACTGCAATTCATTACTGCTCATTCGCAATAACAAGATTGTAACAGTTTCTGCTTGTACATCAAATCAAACACAAATAAATTGCTTACTCTCATGAAATTTGCTCCCAATATCATACAATATTTACAAATATTCAAAAGATTTATTATTTTCTGTTCATTCCGTTCTATAATATTTTATTCTGCGCAAGGCTTTATGGTCAGCTAGAAACCAAGCAGATTCAGCGAGTGAGCCATGTTTTTAATAAAATGATTGATGGTAAATTTCACAGACACTGCAAATAATTCTTCAAGAACCATCCTAGATGCAAGATTTTAAACTTTATTTGCACACCACCAGGTTAGCCTCAAACATCAAACATTATAATTGGTTTGCATGAATGATTTCTATGCTCACATTCAATTTAGGTTTCATGGTTTCCACTATGCTAAAGATTTTAATAAAATGAGCACATATTTGCCAATCTAAATAGATTTAACAATTCATCAAATCATTTCACAGTGGCCAAAGAGTTATGGCCATGCGTCTTAAAGCAAAAAAAATAAAGTTATCAACTACTAACAATCAAGACGAATAATCTTTTTCAAAGTTTTTCATACGTTTTGATGTTGCTCACAAAGATTATTATTGTCATAAACTATACAGAAATAGTAGAATATTTTCAAAGATTTCATGTTGAAACATATTTAAAATTTATTTAAATATTTAATGACTGTAATATTTACTGTCTATTTTTATCTTCTTTTTTTAAACCTCAGGATGAGTTAAAAGCCAAACAGGCATAGCAAGTGGGATGTGTTTAATGTCATAAGTTGTATTCTGTCTCACAGATCCTGCAGATAATCTGGCAAAAGGAGTCATCTAAGAGAAACCGTGACAAACTTTCCTCAATTTGATGCAAAAATATCATCAAAAGTGTGTATGGTTTTTTAACCATTAGTTTGGAAGTATTCACCTCTTATTACACGAGCACACACATATGCAAACAATTTTAAATTTATCCTATCAAAAGTTTCAAGTTTAATGGTAGCAATATCATAACACGTGTGGATTAAATTTTACTATGTTTTTTGATACATGAACTGTTTTAACAGGTCCACAAGCATTATTGAATCATCTCAAAGTCATTGTAAATTAGCGTCTTCAATTTGATTGTAAAAATATTTGAAATATCAGCACAAAATATACTATAACTACTGGTTTAGTAAAATTTACCAATTATTACATGTTTGCACAGTCATACACTTTCTCAAAACCAGTGTGATAAAATGTTTTCAATTTTACGGTACAATTTTATCGGTGAAAGTATGCATGTGTTAATGACCATGAATTTGAGGGTATTCACCAAATATTACAAATGCACATTCAGTCATGAACCATAGAAGTGCTATTTGCTTAATAGGGTAAATTTCTTCCCTGTATGTGAGACTGTGTAAAAGTCACAGACCATACAATCTAATTTATGCCTGCAAGTACATGTAACAGTATTGCATAATTTCCTTTGTTCTATTAAATAATCTTGTGGCAGATTGTTGCCGCATCATGATTAGCTAGACTCTTGCTGCCTAATGTTTGGCAGTAAATAAGTGGACAGTAATAGTATCTACTTGGCTCAGGAAATTCTCTAACAACCCTGAAAGTATACCCAAAGTGCAGATATTTGAAAAAACTTATTAGTAACACAACGGCACTAGAAAAAGATTTGCTGGTTTGATGTATTGTGAACAGTTTAATTGTACAAATACTATGTACGTATTTCTTTAAAAATATTGGCATAGTGAAAATCATGTGAGTTAAAATAAACGTGAGCATGACCATTATTAATGCAAAACTAAAATTAATATTTCCTGTTTGAGGTTAGCTGGGTGATGTTGCAAATAAAGTTTAAACCTGGCACCGTGGTAGATTCTTGACAAGTGATTTGAAGCATTTGTGAGATTTAGAAGCCACCATATTATTGACAACATGTCTGACTCACTGAATCTGCTTGCATTTTAGCTAACCGTAAAGCCTTGCACCAAAAAGAATATTATAGAATGGAGTAGAATAAAATAATAAATTTATAGAATATGTATAGCTTTTATAAGATATTGAGCACAAACCTTATGAGAGTATACATTTAATTTGTCTTTGATTTGGTCTAGAAGCTGCAAATTTTATAATCTTGTTACTGAAGATGACCAGCAGCACTGAATAAGTTTGTTTTCAATATTTAACTTGTGGTTCTGCGATGTTACATAATCATAAGCAGGACAATATTATGTTTAATGTATGACAGGCAAGTAGGAAAAAGTGATAGCTCCTTAGCTCTGACAAATCTCAAATAGCGCAACAAATTTCCAATGCTGGGAGACTTTTTCAAAGTACTTATTAGGCAAAAAAGCAACTATGATCAACCCAAAGTAAAATGAGATGAGTTTTCCAAACATTATCACTGTATATAAGCTTTCCAACATAAGTAGTTCATGGCCAGCTATAGAATAACTCTTATAAAACTATTTAGTTCGAGTTATCAATTGAAATAGCAACAGCACCATAAGTAAATTATTGAACTATCGCTATTGATATCTAAAATTAGTTTGTTACAATGCAATCCCTAAAAATACTTGCAAAGATTTTTAAATGAAACTAAAAATAGAAAAAAGGCAGAAACTTTGGCCTGTGAACTTTAAGTACAGGAAGTACAAGTACAATAAAGTACAAGAAGACAAGAAGTATGTTTAAGACTATGTGAAATTAACCTGAAGTTGTACGCAGTTGTAATTTATGTAACAAGTGTACAATAAATAAAAACAGCAATATTTCCCAATTAAATATAAACTATAACCATACCAAAAGTAAAAACCAGTAAGTTAAGAAGGATCCATCTGAGAGAATACTTAGAAAAATACAAGAGCTCTCCAGGATTATTAAATTGGCCTGAAGTATTGACGGTCGCAAATGAGACACAATTTTAAATGTCTGCTGAGCTTGTATAACTGCTGACCAGAGACATTCTATTGTAATAAACTTTGCAAATACTAACTGCAAAATATGTTTGTAATGCAGCAGAGCAAATACATCTATTACCTAAACATAAGTTCAACAATAGTTTACAGTCTGAATTTTCTTCTAAAGCTAAAGTATAAATAATAATTCACAAATATTGAGAGTTTCTACAATGATGAAATTAGCTCCCCAACAAAATAAATGTCCCCAATTGTTAGGCTAAAGATTTCTACAAGAAGAAAACTTAGCAAGTAGTTGCCTATAATTAACTAATGAAAACTGGTCAAATTTGTGTGAGATTTTACCTAACTTTTTTTGGAACTATCATATTGTTCCACACCAACACTCATAGACGTTCTCGTACAAATTCAGGCACTTGGGGAGAATGCTCAAATTTTGTCGGGTGTTGGACTAAATTATCTATTTTTTAGTTTTCTATAAGAAAAATGGGTTTATAAGTTGTTGAAATGTAGCTACATAAATATTTTGTTTTTCCTTGCTGGGTGACTGGCTGGATGGTCACTATGTCTCAATCTGCTTGTTTTTGCTCTTTACTGTTATTGCCAGTACAAGCTAACCTGGCTATTTATATAACACCTAATTTTAGCTGTTGTTGCTGTCTTGTCTTTGCTTCTTTAGTTAGTCAGTCTCTGTCTTGATACGAAACAATAAAGCTGTGTAACTCATAATTCTAACATAAGTTTGGGGACATTCCCATTCTCCGAACGTCCCCATTTTGTCTGTTAGATTTTGGTCTGAGCACCAGTTGCATGCGATTACAAGTACCCATACTGTTGAATACCAAACTAATTGACATTAACTTGTATACCAGTTGAGGCCAAGTAATTAAACATACAAATGTGTAACGTAATAATCTTGGACTCTCTTTTTAGTTCCTTAATCTCAATAAAAAGACTGATGTTCTAACAATACTCAATTCAGATGATAGAATGTAAACCTCAAAAATTGCCAATCTAATACTCATACAGTCTTTATTTTTAAGTATCATTCTGTATACATTATTGTATTATCGGTACAGTTTTATACAATTATAACACTCTAAAAATCTGTGCAAGAACAATTACACTGTAAAGTGTATTTATACCCTCTCAAATACTAGCTTTTCATCTCGGCCCGCAAAAAGGAGCATTTTTCTGTTTTTGTTTTTGTATTATGTTTAATCAATAGAGAGTTCCTCATAATCATCATCATCATCATTTTCATCATCACCATCATCATCTTCATCATCATCATCCTCACTACCCTGATTAGCAATTTCAAAATGGTTGTGAGCTTGAACAATTATTACTAATATATTTTAAAAAAACAGTCACGACTACCAGTTTTGTTACGCAAAAGTTAAAAACCAAAGGTCTGTTTTACTAAATTTGTACAGATTCAATAATTGCAATTGGTCTGACCTGTCTGGTAAGCACAAAATTAAAATTGCAACAATTTTTGTTTGGTAAACCCCAACTCAGTTTGGATTTCAATTATGTTTTCTGTAAGGACAAAATAGGCCATTTTTTTGTAAAAAGGTACAGACATGATAGGTTAATTATTAAGCTACTCAATAATCCATACTATTTTTACATAGTCTATTAACACTCACAAGGTGGCTCTTGGCTATTTGCAAATGTTCCGCTGAGCCACACTAGTTGGCTCAGATTTAACAATAAGTTGAATAAGCAGACATAATTTAGGCCATAATAACAATATTGGTTCTACATTCTTTATGAGTAATCCAATTATAACAGTGACCTCTAGATCAACAAAGAATCAGTTTGAAAACTTTGACTGCTGAACTTGACTAAAGGCCCAAACCAACTTCTTGATTTTATCCTGTGTGTCATGAGGAAGGAGGAAATATCTCTGGTGCTTGCCTCAACACACTTTAGCAATTCATCAGCAGATGATAACCAGGGCACACTCATGAACTGCCCAAAAACCTCTGTATCATTAGTTTCTTCGGAGTTGTTAATAAATTTAGATAAGTCGCTATTATAGCGCAGTCGCAAAGAAGTAAACAACTTCAGCTTCTGTTATTAGAACCATCTCACTTTCACAAATTGTACATTTCAAGAAGACAAGCAAAAAACAATTATCGTATTTTAGCAGTAAAATTTTGCAATTAATATAATGTATACACATAGTTCACTTTGTGATGGTTTTTTGTGTATTTAATAGGTTTAATTAATGTGTAATATAGTAAACGTTTACTAATATCAAGATTGTCAACCTGCGAAACATTCGACTCTGAATGTTGGTTTTCAACTGGGATTTCGGTATTTTGTGTGTGCTATGTTGTATAGGACTGGCAGTGCTTATATTAAGTTTAGGAATTATTATAATTCGTGGTTCCTTCTGATGATATTTCAATTGTAACGAAATAGAAAGATGTTGCTGCTGTATATTGATAAACATTGATAAGAAATAAATTCCGAGATAATATAGCATTCTGAGAAAAATAAATCAAATGTATTGCATCTCACAAGCGATGAACTTGTGCTAGAAAAGTTCTAGCATAAACGCTCTGCATGAGCTCGCTGAACGAGTTGTAACACAGATTAGCGTCATGCAGGATGATATTCCACTACATATTGTCAAGAGTAATTGCATTTTTAGTCAGATGCATATGCGCCATCTACAAGCAGTATTAATCACCTCGATTGCATTTTGCCATGTGAGACAAAATAAACCGACATTGTTATGTTTCTACATGTATGCGCACAGATATTACCTTAATAATTAATGTCAATCAGAATAAAATAGTTAGACAAGAATCTTAATAATTTATGCAGAAATAAATGCAACATCATGATGGTTACAAAGCAAGACTAGTATAATCTTTCCTTGTTAAATCTAATAATCTTGACCGGCATTTCAGCATTGTGTAGGTAAGTCACAAACTATTGAAACAGGAATAACAACATTCCTATGTCTCTGTTTACGAATACGTTTTTAAGCAACTGCCAAAACCAGTCAAGCTAATGCTTTAACAAGGCATAGCACCAGCAATGTCATGTTCATTGTTGACTGTTTTCAAATATCTTCATATACTACTTTGTTACAATAACAATTTCTATTGTAATGATGTCACTCAAAATGGATGTGACTCATTTGTTGCTAGTATGATTGTATTACAAAAAAATTAATTGGGTAACAACCATAATTTTTCAGTTTACTTTGAGTCATGAAATGATGATGATGGCGTGCTCAATAAATTTGATTCTGCTGTAAAGGTTTTTCATAGGTTTTTACAACTGCACAATTTTTTTGGGGTTTTAGTCCAAATAAATATGAAACACTTTTTTTCTGTATTTGTCACTATTTCTGTGTGTTGCCTGACTTTTTTTAGTCGTGTTTAACTAAATCTGATTATTCTATGAGTTCATTTAAAATGAGTTAATAAAAATTTAAAAACTTTGGATTGTCGGACAAGTTGCCCTTACCTAGACACATTGGGAAGGATGGCCAGGGTCCCAAAGGTTAAAGCTATGAGATTAAGGAGCCAGTATTTATATTATTTATTATTGTCTTTATAGTATTATATTATTTGGTTAAAAAAGATAAGTTGAAATGAGATAACTTGCTCTCTATGTACAAGCTATATAAAAAGCTATATAAAAAGCTATTTTTCCTTACAGTATATTTTTAGCCCTGAATAGGTAACCATGTAAAAAAACAGCCAAATCAAAGTATACACAGTTTATGAGTTTCAATGTTTAGATTGTTTTTAAAACTCTTGTATGTTGAAGGGAATAGTTTAAAAGAACAAGTTTGAAGGTAATTCAGCTTATTTTGATCTAAAATGCGGTAAACAGCTTTGTTGTAAAACTAAAAACTGAAAAGTTGTAAAACTAAGTATAAACACTAAATCAACAATCTAATAATCAATGAAAATGTTTTCATATTTACAAACTTAGAGAAACATGAAGGAAAGTGTAAGCTTTTAAATTTGTTGGCCTGCTAATACAGTGACTAATAGAAACACCCAAGCATGAATTAATCTTACTGACACTAGGTCACTACACTAAATCGCTTTTACTGCTTTTGTAATCATGATTAATTCTGGCAATCTCATCCCTGTCATTAAATACACTTGGAAACACTATATGCCAAACCATGTATTTGCTTTTAGTGGCTAATTGTTACTTTTTTTCTTTTTTTTGTTTCATAATTGTTGAATGGCATTATTTAAAGGCATTGCCAAATTTGCCAATAAAGCAATATATAATGATGTTTTTTATTCCTGATACAAAATTATACAACATTTATTTCTGTAAATAATAAGTAAAAGAATCAATCTTTATAATATCACATGTTTCACACCACATCATTTTACTGCTTTCATAATCATAACTGAATCAGACACTTTTATCGTTATCTATTTTTGAAAGATGTTGCAAACTACTTTTAAATTTAACAGTTTACCCACAATACGTAGATAATGCGCAAGCTTAACAAATCAAACTGAAATTGTACTGTCTTTTGTTTCGTCTACAGTTTGATTACGAAAATAGGTAACAAGCAATTAAGATTATACAAAGACCATATTTGCTGATTTGGACATTTTGTCAAAAAATGGTAAAATTATACGACAAACAAAAGTTACTCATAATTAATGAGCACAAGACAAAAATTGGCAATAAAATTACATGAAACAACATATACTAATAAACCAAACTACCTATAATCAAAAGTATATGATTTCTCTTTCTGCATACACTTCAGATGCCATTACATGATCATAGCTTTTGTGTCCAAAATAACAATCAGCTATTGACACTTGATCTTTACAGTAGCCAACATGTACGGATAAATTGGCATCACCAGCTGGAATTCCCTCACATATTCCTTCAACTGAAACAGAAACCAAAAGTAGTCTACGTAAGCCCACCAACAGCTAAAAATATCCTAACCTAGTAACGACAAACTTGAAGCATGCATTTTGTTAATATGGGCACAATACCTTTCTTTTGCATGTTCTGATCACTTGTTGCTTTTTTCATACAGATAATTTTCTTTAGTTTAAATTATAAAAAAGTCTTTAATGTATTAATTCACAACGAGTCAGTGAATTTTTTACTTACCTGGTGCAAGGAGCAAATAGTTTCTCTAGAGAGTTAGTAAGTTTTATTTTCTACATTTATTGTAAGCTTTGTATAATTTGCAATCATTTTAAAACTGACTTAAATGGGAAACAGCATGCCTATAAACTAAACCTACCAACTCGCCACCAATATTCTGACTTGCATCTGATTTCTTTGAGCTTTAATCAATTTTTGTTCACCTGTTACAGTAATCCAATTTCATTAACCCAAAAAACTGCAAGAGACATTGACCAACACACATTTTGGCCAAACCCTCAACACCCTAATGGACTCAGCCTTATCCGGCTGGCAAGGAGACAAGTCGAAACCACCAGACAAAAAGAACGAGTAACCGGCTCTGCCAAAAAGAGTGACCAGTGTCAAGTCAGAAGGGGCTAGAGAAGCCCGCCGGCTTTGAAAGAAGAGGGCAAACAAAGCCTTCAGTATTTATAGACACAGTTAGTTACCAAGCAAGCCAGAGCACAAGAAAAATAAATGCAAAAAATTGTGTGTACATGTTCCATACTTTACACTGCATTGATATTATGGCATACATATATTATTCTGATTCAAATTGGTGACCGGTTTTAATTAGAGTCGTAAAGTGTATTTTGAGATCTGTAACATTGGTGGCAGCAGTGGAGTTTTTTTAATTTTTGCTCAGCGCGATGCAACAAACTTTTAGACAAATTTCCTAAATTCACCTTGAAAGCAACAGTGAGGTAAACACCCAGTGATATATTGGAAGCTACCCTGCAGACCTGTGGAGCCTGAGTTGCCGCAAAAATAACAGGTTGCCCTGATCTTCTTAGGGGTAAATTTGCAAGTGTATGGCCTTCAGCATGGCCATCACATGCTTGGAGCATAAATTAAGACAGGAGCCGTCTGACTGCCTCATGGAAAAACCTAATAATGATTCTAAGGACCCCAGTTCTTGCCAATCAGTTTAAAACATTTCGGTATGCCAGTATCGGCAAGCTGGAGCGTTTTATAATCTATTTGTGAGAGGTAGCTAAAATGAACCAACAGAACAAATCATCTGTTGCAATTGAGAGAGCTGCAGAAAAAAATAGGTAGCTGCGGTTAAGGCAAACAAGTTGCATTTGTAACTTACATGATCCTATTTTGGTATGGTCTGACTCCAAAGCTGGTCAAACGGGCTTTCACAGTCCCAAAGCTGTAGCATTTTTCTAGCCAATCTTTTCTCTTGTTCTCATTGTTGATAAAAAGATTTTGTTTGTGATTCAATTTTGACGTGTGATAAGCAGATTAGACAAAAGATACTAATTAGTAAATACTGTATTTAACTGATGTTAGTTGATTGTTTTTTTGTTTACTTAATCAATGCATATTAAAAATGACAAGCAAAAGAAAATCATTCTGGTAAATCTAATTAGAGCATTATCGGTCATGGGTAAGCTGTTTAATTTGGTGTAAGAAAGCTGGTTTGATTGTGGCAGGTGTAATTGTGTGATCTTCAATGAAGTGGCTGTCTTCATCTAAGATAACAAGCAAGTCCCTTAAGAACTGAAGAAAAAACTCATTGGCACTTCTTTGTTTGTATTCTCAGATGTAAACCAGCCAGCCAGAGTGTCAGGAACTGGCAACCCAGAAGGGCTGACAAATTTCTGACTGACTACCAACTGTGGGTGAATGATGAATATGTCAAATTTTATGTTTAGCTGATGTCACATCTAAAGTGGAGCTGAACCTCAAGGATGAATGAATTTTGAACCGGGAAAGACAGCACCGATCCGGGACATACCAACAAGTAAAACAGTTAGTCTGTTTGACTTATAGTAACCTGCCAAACCCACACCTAGCCAACATGTCAAAAGAAAGGTTCTGTGATTTAACAACGACCACTGTCCATAACATCATTTTCTGGTCATACACGCTCCTACCTTGATTGACATAATGAGAAGCCAGACAAACCAATAACACTTGAAGGTTGACTTGCAACAAAATTCACATTACAGTTATTTGATATGAAAAGATTTACCATGTCTTATTCTGGTGTGTTGTAGGAGCAAAATATGTGGAAATGTGATTACAAGCTTTTAAAAGCTCAAAAACGAACAAAAAATCGCTGCCACACGAGACCGCCGTAGTTTGGATTCTCTTTCCAAAACGGCTCAAATGTGATGTATTTGTGAGAGATGGTTTCTGTTTACACTTTCATGCAACCTCATTTGTCAAAATATTTTCACAAATATACTTCACGCATTCAATAAAACCATGTCTATTGTTCTTACGTGTCTGTTTTATCGTCATCGTAATGCTGTCACTTTTAGCAGGGATATCTTATAACTTACCGTAAAAATTTGTTTTATTTTTTTAGCCTTAGCTTGAAGGAGTACATATCGTTGTCTGATAATTATGACGAGCCTGTTGGCACTAGTGATAATCGAAAAGTGCTGCAGAAATTCTTTTCAAAGTAGTGGATTACATGATTAGATTATGACTTGCCAATTAGACCAAACTGAAACAAAACTGTAAAGTAGCAAGCATCTATATTTGATACGGGGTGATCGGTAAAGCCCGAAGTGTTTGTCAAAAACTAGTGTTATGATAAGTTTTATATTGAGCTTTTAATTGGCCTTACAATTCACGCGAGAACATCACGTGACAAGACAATAACCGAATTTCATGGCTACGTCATCGAAATCAAGAGATTCCAATCTACGGCGGCTTTTTGTTTTTGAGCTTTTAAGAGCTTGTAATCACATTTCCACATATTTGGCACTTACAACACAACAGAGTTAGACATGGTGAATCTTTTGATACCAAATAACTGCAATGTGATTATTATTGCACGTCAACCTTTAAACAGAATCAATCCATTTGCCAAATTGCAATCAATATGCAGCAGTTAAGAAAGCAGGTCTGACAGCTTCAGAATAAACAGCACAACTCTGAGTAGGTTGCTCTGGCCAAAACATTTTTGTGCACAAGCTTTTAAAAAATGATATGTCTGACAAGACGGCTTAAGTAAATACATCTGAATCAGAGAAATGACTGATTGCTGTAAACCTTCGCCGCATGTAACTCCGGCAACGAACACACTGATTGGCTGACCGGACCAATTCTGAGGATGTACTCAGCTTGGCAAATATTCAGGATAAGCGTCATAGTATAATGGGAAAAAACTTACCATAGTTGCTCACAGCTATCACAAGGCTCTAGAAAATTTGAGATTCAGATCCTAAATGTAATCCCAACAAAAAAAAGAAAAGGAGCAGACGGATCCAATGCAGATTACTCTAGGCATGGCAATGGTGGAACAAGAAAAGAACAACCAGCAACAGACCAAAAATTTGCCTCTAACATGGCAAGTCTCTAATATAACTGCTTTCAGTCTACCGAGTGAACAGGTAAATCAGACAACTATTTTAAAATGGCCTGGTATCTACCTCATTGCCCTTCAGGATAAAGATGCTGCAAAACCAATCAAGGCACTGGTATGAGATTGGTTCAAATCAAATAGTTACTTTTCTTTAGTGAAGTTAAATGTACGATATAAACAGCTCCTGATCAAAACAGAGTGAACCAAATTTTTTCTGAGTAAGCAAGTGATCAGCTGCACAAGCCTGGACTAGATCAAAAAAAGTAGACTGATAGATATGGCCTTACAACAGATTGGCTCGACAGCCGTTTTACAGGGTAAAAGCGAAAGACGTCTTTTTGCTGAGCCACATCAGCAAGGATGGCATCTTGAGGATGTCATTACTGGTGGCCGACTAGTGATCCATGTAATTTCAGCAGTTGGTTGCTTCTGTAAATGGATAGAGGCAGCCACTGACTGTTTAGCAACACACAGCTATTAGTGAACATGATGGGACAAGGCTAGACTGAGATGGCAGTTGTATGCAATATCGCCATCGAGTATTTCTTCTTTACCTGCCTGAGCTGAAAGACTCAAGATGCAAAAGCATCAGAGTCAGAAGTGCTAACCCTTCAAGAATATTTCTTCTAAACAGCCGGAAAAAAAACTGCAAAGAGCCGGGTAAGCCAAATGACTTGCCGACCTTTTGAAACAATATCAAACCACATTCAACATTAAGAACAGTGATGTAGTAAAGACTTTCAAAGTGGAACACTACATTGCCTTTAAAGAAAAGACTCGACCAATGCAGCACTCCTACTTGTTGATTTGGACCAAAAAGAGGCTAAAGCAGTGGACCATCTGCAAAATCTCTGAAAAATACTAACCCATAAAGCTAGCTGGAAACACTTAAAATCCCCTGTTGTGTTGGTGTAAATGAAAGATGGGAAGTTGAGGTTCTGTGTTTACTGCGGTCATCTAAACATGGTATCTGAGAAGGAGGCTTACCCTGTTTTACCATTCAATGAAAGTCTTGAAGCTCTGGCTCAAAACAGAGTCTTCAGCGCATGCACGGAGGACCTCGCTAGCAGATGCCTTTGATGTTGATGCACAAAAAAGTTCAGCGATTGCAACTTTTTTCCACACTTTAAAAAGTCAAGTTTAGCTTCTGACGTCTACCAGAAACGAATGGTGATGGTACTGCATGGCCTTAAAATGAGTGCACCATTTCTTTACCTAAATTATTATAGTCTTTGCACTAAATTTTGACCCTTCCTGCATTGACTGGTTGAGAGGTTACAAAGGCTAAAGAGACTCAACCTCAAACTAATGAAGTGTTAACGTCTTGGCCACAAGGCTGCTATTTTGCCCATGTGATTAATAAAGAGGGGTGTCTACGGACCATAAAGACACAGTGGCTATTCAAGACGAATTCATTTAAAACCAGGCCCGTATTGGCTCAATAAGCTACAGACGTTTTTTGGGCATAGTTAGGTACTACTGATAATACATTTTAGGCTTCGCTATCACAGAAAAGCCCTTGCGCAATGCGACAGGAAAAAAAGAGGATTTGACTCGGTAGAGCCAGGAGCATTAGTTTTTGAGGGCCTAAAAGAAAGCGTAGTCTCTCCGCCTTTTCTTGGATATTCCATTCTGAGCTAGCTGTGTGATTTGAATATAGATGCAAGTGGATACAGGGTCAAGGAAGGACTGTTCAAAATGACAGGCAGAACGAAGTAGGTGACTGTCTACTTTAGTGAGACCGAGACGCCTGCAAAAAGGAACTAATGCATCAAAAGCAGGAATCGTTGGCAGTAGTTAGGATCGTCAAACATCTTCAACCTTATTCATACAGGTGACCGTTTTCACTCCAAACTGACCATACTTTGTTCCATTAGCTTTGCAGCAGGAATTAACCATCTAAGCAGGTGGCTCATTGGCTATAAAATCTGGCAAAATTTAGTTACATCTTAGGACCGAGCAGGGTTATGCTATGGACAAGCCAATGGCTAAAGTCAGCAGACTTGTAACCCTTGCTGGCAGTTCAAACTCATTGTGCTGAAAAGAAGGTAACCCACTCATAAGGAGCTAACAAAAAAAAATTTTTACCATGCAGTATTGATCAAAACCTAGAGAGTGGGTAAGAAGTTGTAAGGAATGTGTGCCTGCAAGAAGTCTTGCCTTTATAGCCAACCTGCTGCCTTGAATGTTACAGCTAAAATTGTTTACTCGAGGCTAGCCAAAGTCATCCTAGCCCTAACATCTTTTGATGGGCCTTTGGAGAGAATTTGAAGTGTCATGGGAAAGGAATTGGCGTCACTACAAGCTACCGGTTTTGGACAGTAGAAATCATTAGCTCGGCAATCTACAATAATAAAGAAGTTGACTTGAAAACAGTTGGATTGAGGGGACTAGAGCACCAAAAACTGTGAAAAATTGGGCAATATTTTTGAACACTATTAGATAAGGTGTTAAAGCTCAGATATCTACGCACAAACAACCCAGATGATGAACTGTCTTCCTGATATCTGTTTAAAAATCAATGTGAGGTTAGCCAATACTAGGGTGTGCAAGATGACTAGTCTGTTCTGTTTGATCTGACACTGGTTATGTTTCGTAGCAACAGTGAGGAGAATGGTCATTCGAGATGTGTGCCAAAGTTGCCATACGCATTTGAGCAAACACAACAAGCAAAAAACCAAAGTTTTATGCATTTCGGCTATGGTAGTAGGTGATCATAGACTTGGTAGGTACTTTACCAATTACGTATAAGAGAAACAAGTCAGTGTTGAGTATTGACTAAATGCTTCATTCATTGGCAAAATGCACTGATTTTTTAAAAGGCCAGTGCATCATTTGTAACCATTACTCCAAATAATTGAGTGCTTCGCTACATGGTTTTGCTGATGCAGATCTTCACAGACAAGAAAGCACGTTTGAGAGCTAAAAAAGAGCAGAATTGTTTTAACAGTAGCACGACAAAAAATAACACATTAATCCATATCACCTCAGGCAAACAGCCTGTTTTACCACAAAAACAGTAGGCAGAGCAAGTTGCTCGAAACGCTGCTACTAAACTGTGGCCAAAAGGAATAGAACGTGTTGCTCCAATAGCTGATCAGTGCGCACTGAGTTATGTCATTTACAGCCATGCAGAAAACAGTCACAATGCTTATGCTTCGGCAAGAACTGCTGCTTCCTGTTCAGTTAGGTATCGACCCTACCCTAAAGAGCTACTCTCACACATGAATACACAGTGGACTGACAGAGAAATGAAATGAAGAATGCGGCATGCTCTGCCAGGTACAAATAGCGATCAAGCAAAATAAACTATCCCTCTACACACCTGGTGGCTGTGTTTGAATGATAAACAAAATGAGGTTGTGAGGGAACAACCGCAAGCTGCCATCCAACATTTTGAAGCTATACCAGGTATCAAAACATTGACCAAACCAAGCATATTTAGTAATCTAGCAGAGTCAGTTGTCTAGACTAAGCAAGGGCAAGCTGAACCCTATCACTGTAGTTAGGTTATCCCCTAATTCAATGATGCCAGTGAAGAACCCAAATTCGGGCAGGTCTATGCTGGCATAAAGACAATCAAGACTCCAGCCGCAAGAATTAATATAACTTCCATTTTAAGCCAGATGTTCAGGACACTTTAGGGCCGAATCACAGGCTCCATATTGTTTTAAAAGTATTAAAATGGAAAAATCAGCATTGGTAACCAACAGAAAAAACGACATTATTTTGGAACAACCAGTCTGGTCAACAAGCCGGGAAGAGCTGTCCCAGCTTCAATACAACATGACATCTGATTAGCTAGAATGACTCAGAAGCCAAATGATCATAGGAACAACTAGCCAGAAGTCATTCTGCCTACCCAGTTTTGCTTAACCAAAGGTATGAGAGGAAATAAAAGATTCTCGTTGACCCAGCCAAGCTGAGACTGAGATCAAGAAGCCAAGAGAGCTTGAAGTTTTTCTGTTGACATTTTTGTGCTCAAAACGCTGAAAATATAGAAACGAATGGATATTAGGCCCGAAAAGTGGTAAGACCAAAATATATACATGTAGCTTGCAAAAAAACCTTTCGATGAAGTGGCAGCTTTCGAAAGACAACAGGACCGGTTTGACATCTGCGGCTAAGAAACCGGCAACTGAAAAAGCCAGCACCACATGCTTTAGCACTTTTACATCTCTGTTTGTTTTTGCCTGTGGCAGCATGTGTCAAGAGACCAAGTGAAGGAACGCTAGAAGAAACACAAGGGCAACCAACATAGTTATGGGGGCATACCATACCACAATGAATAGCCCAAATAGAGCAAGTTCTGGCACACCAGAGGTTGGAGCGCCAGCCTGAAAAAAGAAACAGCGTAACTCCTCCCTAACCATAGATTGTCGACTCCGCAGAGGGCAGCTACAGTAGCAAGAGAGAATGAGCAGGCAAAAGACTTCAAAATAAAATACAATTAATTCTATTCAGGACAGCACGCATTTTCCCGAGGCATTGAGCAAGGAAGCCTTGCTAACCATCATTATTTTCTGGCTCCTGTAATGACAATCAACCTGCCAGATTCTGAGCCACTAGCAAACAAAAAGTCTGATGAGCTTAAGGCTGACAGCCAACTTTGTCTGGACACTGCCAATGGTCATTGGCAATGTCTCCCCAGCTGAGAAGAAGACGGCACGACACCACTTGAATATGATAAATAGTTACTAGATCGAGCAAGAAAGCAAGTGACCAGATGTTGCTAGGCGCTAAGGAAATGGATCCACCTCTAGAGATAGCGAGCAATCCTATTTATATACAAATTAGTTTGGATGATTTTGCAATCTAAAGTTTATCTAATTGTAAAATCTTTTATCAAGGCAGAAAATGAGGGATGCGAAAATCTTGAAAATGAGTTATGTTGTTAATCAATGAAAAATTAAGTCGGTTTTGTTTGAGCTGTGGTTAAAATGTTAGAAAGTTGAGCTATACAAACTTGGCTGCTAATCAAAATAACTTGCACTTCACTTCAACAATTTTAGGTAGTATTTGTTGGCTTGTAAATGCTTTGAAAAAAAGATAATTGCTTTATGATAATTTTATTTTACGCTTTTTTTATTTTATTAGTGCTTCCTAATTAAATTTTCTTGCTTTAATTTGTGTTTCCTAACAATTTAAACTTTTTCCTTTGTTTTAATATATGGTTCACAAACAGGTAAACTTAAGGAATTAGCTAAATATACCTGTTTGCAAAAAGAAAAATTTAGGTGCTTGATAATGTAAAGCTTCTGATAAAATGGTAGAGAGTTAAAGTGGTATTCTAACACTTACTCAGGATCGGCCTATGTATGTTTGAGTTCACATTCATAGAGATAATTCCTTCAATAGGTCCAGGAGTACTGCATTCAGCATTGTTGATCATGAAGAAGAATCTGCAACACTCTTCTGAGTTTGTCTTTGCTCGAGCGCCACAGCTTAATGAGAGCCTCAGTCCACTGTTTGTGTAAAGTTTATGATAGCTTCCAAGATCCTAGATGGGCATGCGTATGTTTTTCAGTCTATACAAACGGTTGTCTTAGTGACATACTGGAATTTATAGCGGGTATATTTAGTTAAAGGTACAAGTACTCACCCAGACAACTCCTTCATCATTTTCCACTTTTAGATGAAAAGCACCAAATGTAGCAACATTCATCTGAGGAAGTCTATAGAGTGTCTTACCATCTGGGGCCATAACTGAACCAAAAAGAGAACACAAATTACACTTGTTTCTGTAAAGAATTTGTGCTGGCCTCTTAACTAACTGCACATACAAAATACCTCATTGGGATTTGAGTTTAATACAGGTATTTGCTGCACTTATAATCATAAATAAGACATTCAGATAGTTCACAAGCAAATGGGCTCTGCTCTTGTAGTTTTTTCAGCACTGTTTTATGAACATATAAATTTTTATAGAAATATTTCTTATAGAAAAAGTGTCATCTCATTTCATATGATCTGTGCCATGCCAGGTCAAGCTAGCTGGAAAATATTAGCATGTCATTTGCACTCTCTTCCCTATTGATGACCTTTGGCTCTAAGATCAACTCTGAAAGAAGAGCAAGCTGGACCTTTGCTCGGTGTTGGCAGGCCTCATGATGCAACAGTTGCATATACGTCTGTACCAGTCTTCGCTTGGAAAATTTGAGTGGTTTCTTGTCTAGTATTCTTTTGCATATTTGTGTGACTTTTGCCCAGTCCATTGCATCCTCTGCCAATTGCTGTGATTTTTGGCAGTGGCACTCTTCGAGTGGTTGACTTGCGGCTGACACCCAACAACAAGAAAGCCTGGATGGTTCCTAGAAGCTGTCCTGTTGCTAACCAGGAGGGTAAGTGTGTCTTGTTTTGGTGGCACACTACCACTCTGGTGTGACCTAGTTTGGCCAAATTACTCCATGGCTATGATGCAACATTTTTGTTGTTGTCAGGGTGGACGAACAGAAACCCATCCTTAACCTGGCACCACTGCTTTGCTGGGTGATGAATACTTTTTATACAAAGGGGTCAACCAGGTATGCAACTGGCTCCTTTTCCTCTGGCTGGTATGTTGTTTAGTGTTGCAAGACCGGGTTCCTTAAAATATGTAGTCAGATGGCTGGATAGACAAGTGTATTGAATGCAACAACATGTGATGCCTAAACTGTCTGTGGCTGTTAACAAGTTGACTAAAGCTGCACTGGTCTACTGAATCACTGAGGGTCTCGACCACACCATCTTATGTCATTTTGGAAGGATGGCGTGTTGCCCGTACTATTTTTTTTAGTTTGATCAATTTTCCCTTGTCAGCTTGCTCCTTGGAGACTTGGTGTATTTTTTCAGAAGAGGTCTAGATGGGAGAAGGCGAGTTTGCTCTCTATGCTGTCACAAAGGATTCTACAGCAGCTACTTGGCAGACCTCAGCGGTCGGTAGTGGCAATTCTTCTGCTTCTGAGAAGTTTGATAACATGCGTTGTGTAAGGAAACTTTAAAAATGATATAGTGGCTGGGCCGCACTACATCTTTCTCCCTTTACTCACGCATTCTTCCACCATAATTACATAATACTGAAAAAGTTTGCTTGCGTTTGTTCCTGAGCTATACTATATCACTTTGGGCAACAGAATAAATGTTTTTCTGCATTCTTGTCAAACTTCCATCTAGATCTGCCATAGAACCTCAAGTATAGTTTGGAGACATTTCTAAAATCTTACTGCGTGCTTGCTGGTTAGCAAAAATTGGTTGGCGGGAACTCTCCAACGGGTCTGGCAACTTAAGTTTTAGCCCTAGAATCAGGGTATTTGTTGTTTCTTTGGCAGCAGATTATATGGTGCCCCGATATGCCTCATCCGCTGGAGGAGCAGTGGGCTCTATATCTCTTACCTTTAAGAAACAAAAACACTTGCTTTGAGTCGCTCAGACCAAAGCTGTCAATGCCCCTATCTCGTTTGTTTAGAGATGGCATGAAGTAGTTTGTATTTGCCCTTTTTTGGGGAGCTAGGATACCTCAGCTATTAATTGGCTTTCAAACTGCGCTCTCCGGTTTGTATAAATCTGTGCTGGCAATCTTACGTAGCATAACACGATTCCATCGACTCTGTTGGCTGCAACTGGCCCATCAGTGCCAACACACACTGCCACTCTGGTGATCGAAATGGTCTAACCAGATCAATGGTTGGTCAGTGTCTTCTGGCATATATTCCCTGTGTTTTACTGGTTGTTTTGGTGCCAATGTGCTTAGCGTTTTGGGACATTTCAGAGAGGTTCACTAGCCTCTAGACTCTAATAGTCAGAACTGAACATTTTCCGCAGGGCTAGAAAGCAGATGGTGCACCATCTTGGATGTGTAAAGAAAAGTGTCTATTCCTTTACTCTTAACAAGAAAGTCACGCAATAAACACAGCAAGTGTTAGCCAACCAAAATATATGTTTGAGCAATATAGATATAACATAAATATATGATAAGCATTTATACATATACATTATATATTATATTTCTAATAAAAAATATATATTTTACAAAATTTCTTAATTTTCCCCGGGTAACTCAAATGGGTGGTGATTTCTGTTCTAACTTGGGTCTCCTACCATAGACCTGAGAGTTTGAGCACTCGCTACAAGATCTTGGCGGTTTCCAATAGCGAATATTTTGACAACTCGCTTGAGTTGATTGTTGCCGGTATCTGGGCAAACCAAAGTTTTTTCTAGGTGTTCTTGTTCCCAGTGACCCAATGGCTACTGTAATTACAGTTGTTCTTACATTCCAGCAATTTTCAATCTCTTTTCTAAGTGGGTGATATTTCTTCTCTTTGTCTTTCTCTTTGCTGGCTATATTTTAGTCATTGAGTACTGCTAGATCTACTATAGTAGTCCTCTTGTTTTCCTTGTCTACCACCACTATATCTGGTTGCTTTGATAGGACACGCTTGTCAGTCCGGGTGTAGAAGTCCCAAAGAATCTAAGCTCAGTCATTCTCATTGACGTTACCAGGAGCTTCCCACCAGCGTTGTGGTTATTAAAGTCATAATCATCTCATAGACTTCTGTACACAACCCTTGCAACCTGATTATGCCGCTCAGTGTATGCGTTTCAGGCTAGATGCTAGCATCCACTGATGATGTGTTGGATGGTCTCAGGTTCATCTTTGCACAGTCTGCATTTAGGATCTTTTCTATTGCGATAGATCTTTGTTTAGAGTTGCCTTGTTGGGAGCACGTGCTCCTGAGCTTCTATGAGTAGCAACTATGTATTGACCTTTAGGTTCCCTTTGTTCAGCCACATGTATGTTTTGTAGAGATCGCCAACCATAGATATTTGTTGATGGTAAGCACCACGAAGAGGTTTCATATACCAGTCAAGTTTCTCATCCTCACTGCGAAGCTCCATTCTCAGAACCGCTGATTGAAATTCATCTAACAACCTATTTGTGGTGACCAGGGAAGCTTCATAGGCTTTAATGCCTTGTTTTTCTTTCACTGTCTGCTTTCACTGGTCTCTGTTGAGATACAATCTAGTAGTATCTGATTTTGGGTGGAGTGCTCTGTGTATTATAAGCATTTTGCGAGTTGCCATAATTATCGGCTTCCTTGATGGTTTCCTGAGTCCACTTTGTTATGCCTGTTGGGAAACTTATTACTGATAGTGCATAAGTATTTATTACCATGATTTATACAATATATGTAATGATTTATATATATATAACATATATATAGTATATTTAATATACTATATCTATGTGTACTATATTGATGTATATATATATATATATATATATATATATATATATATATATATATACATAGGTATCTATAAATTAAAAAAACATGAATAAATTTATATATTATGTTAATTATCATTTTTTTTCAAAGCAATTACCAGCCAACAACTACTATCTTAAATTATTAAGTTAAAATACAATTTTTTCTTAATTTTGAAGCCAAGTTTCTATAGCTCAACTCTCAAACATTTTAACTTCAGCTCAAACAAAATAGACTACACTTTTCTTTGCTTGGCATTACAACTCACTCTCAAGATTTTCACAACCTTCCTTTTTCTGCTTTGAAACAAACTTTTAAAAATAAATAAAGTTTAAATTGCAAAATCATCTAAATTAATTTGTTATATATAAGTATATACATAAATATACACCGACATGTATGTCACTGTACAACAAATGAACACGTGTACAAAGAGTGTATGTGCAGTACAACTCTGCTGTAATGACCTAGGCATGCTCCTTTGTATGGTTTTTTCATAATATGCTCAGACCATCTTGCATGTGGTTTTGATGACCCTTGGCACAGTGAAAAGGTCTCCTTCAGGCCTTTTGAACAAATGCTGGTTTTCCAATGCAAGATCTATGTGAGTCGGTCTACCATGCCTTATCTCAATGTGCTCACATTGCCGACAGTCTTCACAGGTCTGCTGCCTAAGACCACCAGCATTCTGATGACGGATAATGGTTCAATGCTCCTGTGTATAATGTAACTCAGCCAGAAACTGTAACCATCAGGTGTTTGGATTAGAGGTTGTTTTTCCCAAACAATCACTGCAGAAAGGCATGATCCATGCATAGGAAAATCTGTGAGCTGTATAAGTATAGCCAAAAATGTTTCACTGATTTTTCCATAGCTAGCAGCTCCCTCCAGGTCTTAAAGTAGTTTTTTTTTTCAAAAGGTGACATTGTCTTGCTGAAACTGGCTATCACTATTGTAGCCTCTTCTTTCACTACGAAAAGCACTGCATCTACTTTGCAGCCACTACGGTCTATATCTAGGATATATATTGCCGGATCAGATTAGATGGCCCAGCACAGGTGCCAAAAAGAAACGTCTTTTCAGCTCGACAAAAGCCCGTCTGCTCTGCACCATCCCGTATCTACTTTTTCCTTTTGCGTGTCAGTCAGTGTAGAGGCTGTGCTATAGTGGCAAAACTGTGAACATAATTGCTAGTAGTACCCTACCACCTGTAGGAAACCTTGTAGCTTCCGGAATCTCCTGGGGTCGACCAGTGACAGACCACTTGAGTGTTCTCTAAGTCAGTAGCTACCTTTTTGCTCTCACCACGTGGCCTACATACTGGACTTGTAATTTAATGAGCTCACACTTCAAAGGCTGGAACTATAAGCCAGTTTTTTTCTACCGCTGGTGCCCCTCTTCCAATTATGGCAAGTAAGTGTAAAAGTCAGGGACAATGACTAAAATGTCATCCAGGTAGAGCAGTAGCATCTTCCAATGCAAGTCGTGCAATACTCGCTTCATCAATCTTTAGAAAATTGCCGTCGCTGAAGTAAGGCCAAAGGTTAAGACCCTTTACTGTCAGAGACCGGAAAGAGTAGTTAATGTCGAATTCTCAGGCGCATCAGCATCCAATACTACCAGCCACTAACCTCTGACCAAGTCCATTGTACTTAACTACCTGCTGCCAAACAACATATCGAGGCAGTCATCAATTCTAAAAGGGAGTTGGCATGCTGCTCAATGACGGCATTTAGTCGTTAGTGATCGATGCAGAAATCCTACTTGCCATTCTTCTTCCAGACTAGCATCACCAGAAAGCTTCAAGCAAAACCAGCTGGTTTGATGAATTCCATGTCCAGCAGCTTTCAGACTGTACGCTCAACCTCTACCTCTTTCTATGAGTCTAGACAATGTGGTAGCTGTCAGATGGAACAAGGTTCCTACTTCAGTGGAACGCTATGTTCTACCTTGGAGGCTCGACCCATATCTCCTTCACCAATAAATGAACAGATTTATTTGGCCGAAAATCGTTATTAAAACTTGCTAAGCCTCACTTTTATCAAAGTTAAGACCGGAAATTGAAACGCTGAACGACAGAGAATAGAACGATTAAGTCGTGCGCATTTCACGAAAAAATAACATGCACATTTCGCCAGTCTATAGCATTGTCGAATTGCCGAAGGTTTCTGTAATTAACGTAGGAGTACTGAAATCGTTTCATTTTTGCCAATTTCAAAGTAACTGACATTTAAAACACTTTTGAGTACTTTCGTTTTCTAACTGATGTTCAATGCAGTGTAAATAATGGAAATGACGATGATATTTTTTTTAACGATTTTTATGAGATTATTACGATATTTAATTATAAGTTTGGATATTCTTCTTGATACTTCCTGATATTGCTAGCTATGACGTTTTGAAATGTAAACAAAATTGTGCATTGGTTTTCTATTATTACTGTATTACTACTACTAAATTTGGATATTATTTTTGATACTTATTGATATTGTTAACTAAGACGTTTTTAAATGTAAACAAAATTGTGCATTGGTTTCCTATTATTACTGTATTACTATATTAATAATATTGGTTATTCTAATAAAATCAGTGCATTTTACTTCTATTATTGCATTTCTCCTATTGCAGGGGAAGAGATATAAACACATAATATTTTCCTTTCATTATTGTTTTTTGTCATGACCAAACACTTGTTTAAACAGATTGTCGAAAGATCTATACAAATATCACTTCTTGATATTGTTAGCTATGATGTTTTGAAATGTAGAAAAAATTGTGCATTGGTTTTATATTATTACTATAATAATAATATTGGTTATTCTAATAATATCAGTGCATTTTACTTCTAATATTTGCCAATATTGCATTTCTCCTATTGCAGGGAGAGAGATATAAACATATAATGTTTTCCTTTCATCATTGCTGTTTGTTGTATATAATAACACCCACACCCAGTACATTACAGCTACCATTGTAGTTCTCCTATTGCACTGCAGTGCCATTTGACTGCTAAAATTGCATTTCTCAACCATCAGCACCCTTTCCTTTTTCCAATATCCTTTTGGTCGTGGGCTGTATGACAGTGGAATTTCTAGTACAGTAATATGCTACATATTTGTATTCACATTCTATCTCCTCAAGAATAATTTTAAATTGTTGACAATTCAATGCTCGTGATCTCCTAAAGTTAACCGTGCATACAACCAGACCAATAACATAATCCATCCTTAAAATTTGCGATGATAAGTTTTCTTGATGTATGACACAATGGTACCCCACAAGAGGATCTCCCTTTTTGCTTAGTGAGATCTGAGCAAGAAGCCTATTAGTCTAGTGTTTTTCTCTGCCATTGCAGGTGCGCCATCAGTACAAATGCCAAAAATCTTCTCCAGTGGTAGGCTGAACTCAGCAATGTCTTCTAATAGATTTTCATAGACATATTTTCCAATTGTTGTGCCATGAAGACTACTCATTGTTAGAAAATCCTCAGTAACGTTGAACTCATTATCAGCGCCCATACCATATTTGCAAGCTGAAAAGTGTCAGACAAATCTGTGCTCTTGTCTAATGCTAAGCTGATATAAACAAACTTCTTATTCTCGGCTTTCATTATATGCTCAATGTCCTTTCTTAGATTTTCCACTCTTCTTGCAATGGTGTTTTTTGAAAGAGCAACACTTTGTAAATTGCTCTTTTTATCAGGGCAGAATTCATCCACAGACAGTCCTAGTGCCTAAAAACAATAAAGCAAGGTTAACATAAACGTAATTGATAGCTGCCTAAATATAATAACAATGACAATTGCAAACCAAACAAACTTCTGTGAAAATTTTTATTTTAGCTTCAGGTATATTAGGCTATGAAAGGAGTTATAACTTGCATTTGTCTATTAAGGTCTACAAAACCATGCCTATAGTTGTTCTATGCAACTTTTATCTGGCATAAATTTTTTAAAAGGCTTACCTCCTTAGCAAATATCCATGATGAAATGGTAGCTGCCGTTGACCAATTAGTTGAGCAGTAGCGAGACTGAAATTTGTGACATAATCACTAATCTCTGCATATCTTGTAAAATGTTGCTGCTGTGGCTGCAGATTGGATAATAATCAGTTGTATTTCTTCTGTCTGCCACGACCTGAGTGTTGCCCATATGCGCTATGACGAGTTATATAATGCTGCCTTATGTTGTACTCTTTGAGCACAGCAATTACTTGTTTGCATATTACACCGATTGCTTGGCTCTCCTCGTGGTATTTGATAAAGTATAGCAATTTCCAACTGCTATTAAATATTCTTTCCCCGCGGTCAACCTTCCCATGAGTGGGCATAATGATAACTGAGCATTACGTATTGAGCTAGCATCCAGCAATCTGCAGAACATTCCACAGCTCAAATTAGGGAGTCCCGTTTGAGATGTTCAATCAGTTAATAGAAATAAAGGCAATAATTGGATTTCCAAAATGCATTTCGAAATTTTCAATAATGTTAGTTGGTACATTTTTATGCTTACTTACTCATAGCTGCAGTGTTCACTAACTATAACTTAAGAACAAAGAAAAACTGGTAACAATTTTTTTTAAATAAGTTGGCCTTCGGGGCCACAAAAAACCAAGCCAAGGTATAGATCCGAGATATAGAGGTAGAGAGATACATGCCTGGTATAGAACATTACTAATATGTAGCATTACTAATAAAAAAGTTTTAATTCAATTATATGTATTTAGACTTAATTTTTTTGTATTGCCTATAAGGTGAAAGGTATTTTATGTTGCATGTTACCATATTCTTGTGCGATAAAAAGTGAAATCTTGCAATCAACAAAATTTGGTTATCAACTTGTAGCCCTAGGGAGTTCACTCTCTTTTATTCATACCCAGGGGCTCGACACAAAAAGCATGTGTTGGCGGTGTTTTTTGGTTGCCTGACACTCCGGAGCGTTTTTATAAAATAGGGTGTGTTTTTTTTAGCTTTGTACCTGAAAATACCCCTTTCCACACAGTGGAAAAGGGTATTCATGAGGATATACATGGGGTATACCCAAAAAAGGGGCAGTTAGTCTGAGGTGATGAAGTGCTAAGAAGTAGTTTTTTATTAATGTGTAAGTCAGTGGAAAGGGTGCATTTTATAACATATCAGGTAGCCCTTGGGAATTAATAGAAGAGAGTAAACCCCCCTGGGCTTTTAGCTAATATTATGTATAGACATGGAGTAATCAGAACTTTCTAATTTAAAATATTCATAATCAGCATAACATTATGTCCTAAAGCCAATGTATTTGTACAAGTTTGACTAAATTTAATAACGGTTGCTACGGTGATTCTAACTGTAAAGAAATAGTTACGTTGCTCGAATCTTAAAGCGCGGTTATCTCGGATTCACGTTTCGACCGGTTTAAAATAACATATGCATACTTTTGACTATAAAATCAATTTGGAACAAAGTAAAAACAAAATTTTTACTACCGGGAATTGGTAAATTTTCATTTGTTAAGCTGTGCAACTATCTAAATTTTGACAATTTCCAACTTAGCCCCACTCTCTGCGATCATGACCAAATCGATCTGTTCCTGGGTCGGCGCTTCTGGCTCATCTATGTGGCATTCCATCTGCGAGGAGACTCCGGGCACACATCTGCACCTTTTTACGGAAAATCTTTGTGGGCTGCTACTTTTAAGACAACCTCATGTAGTAGCTTGGAGTTTGTGCTGCAGTTTTATACGCATGACTTACTCCAAAGTTTCAGGGTTTTTCAGCTGCCACTTTTAAAGCAGGGGAATGTGCTTCTAGTCTGAGCTTTGATGTAAAGTTTGGAAATTGACCAATCCTACTGCTGGCATAAATTTAACAAATTTGTAATGTAACCTTCACCAACTTCACATGCACAAATAAATCAGTATGCTTGTGTTTAATACATGTATTTGCTACACTTTTGATCACAGTACAACAAATTTAACTAGTTTACACAAAATAAAAATAGTCTCGGTTCTTTTGGTCTTGTCCACGCCTTTCATACAAGTGAATGCTTAGAATGCTATGCCATGTAACATATTTGGTCCGTGTCAAGCTGGCACAGGCTAGGCTGGCTTGCGCGGGTCGATCTCAGCTAGGTCAATAATGTCCTCTACCGTATTTTATTATAGCAATTCACACTCTTTTGCATATAGCACAGTAAAAATAAATAACTTATGTGTGAAAGATCTACATACTGCTTCTCCACAACTTCAAGTAGGCCAAGCAATTGAGTGATAAAATAAGAAAAGTTATAAAAAGTATTCAAAATTTTGAGGTCATTGTTATGTGCGAGTATCTACTGTAAGTACTCATCACATTCACCATTGCTGAAAAACTCAACCCAAGGAACTTATGCAACTGAGTATATATTCTTACTTTACTGATGTCTATAAATTACAGCTAAAATCGGCAGTGAAGTCATTTTAGACAGACCGCTGAGACTACCTTAATTGTTAAACATTGCGAACGTTTCACATAAAACTTGCATAGTCATTAAAATTTACATCAGCAGTTAACTTGGAATATGTCTAAGCGGAAGTTACGTATCCAGTCTTTACAAAAGGCACTAAAGTGGAGCCTACTTTCTTAGCCTCATTCTACAAAACTTTGCCAAGAATCAGATAGAGGAGCTAGAAAAAACATTTTAGGAGATGAGATGAAAAAAGAATAACACATCACAAAATGCAGAGCTAGAAGAAGTATGAAAACTGTCTCTAGAGCAGCAAATTGTTCAAAATAAACATTTGAAGATACATATTAAGGACAGTATCAAGGCATTACTGACAATCATGGCATCATGGAAACATGGCACCATTATTAACAAAAAATTCTTAATTAGGGAAATAAGTATACGCTATAGATAAGGAAAAATATAGCTCAGTTCAGCAATTTTGAATATTAATTTAAAGCTGGTTTTCCCTATTTCCCCTTTTTTGTTGAGTATGTGCACTATATACAAAATGCATCATTAAGGCAATGTGTATACTTTAGGAGATATTGCATCTGTCAAACTTTACCGATAGTTCCCCTAACATTCAGGACAGCCTATGCCAAATGTACAACTTTAGTGAGGATGCCTGGTCACCACAGATTGTTAGCTTTATATGTTTTCTATGACAGTTGCTGCAAGACTACTATTTCATCAATTTCACAAGTGCATTGTATAGTGAGATCGAAATGTCTCAGGTATTTTGTTGATGTAAATGCTCATGGGTTTGTGATATTATGAACACTGTTATCACAGAGTATTGTGGCATTAACACCGCCGAAGCAAATAGTATGAACCAGCTTTTACAGAAGTGGTCACAACTTCTACAGAAAAGACAACTCTTTACAAAACTGTTGATCATAAAGCTTGATGAAGCTGAGTTGAGAATAAAATGAGCAGCCATAGAACATAGACTGTTTATACTGAATCTATTAAATAAATGATTAGCTCATTGAGTGAAAAATCGTGAACCACAAATTTATTCAAATAGTGTTGAGGCAAATATATTCATCAGTTACGCTTTATCTTTAGGGAAATAACTAAATGTTCTTCAATCTTAACTGCTGACATGTTGTGAAAACAACTAGTATAGATTGGTTTAAAATGAATGGGTTTGCTATTTTGACAAATATAAAAAGACATGTGATAATTATCTAGCAACAGAAATAGGAACATTTTCAGGAATATCTTATGCTTAGGATGCTTATTCATTATCTGTATAGCTGTTTTCACATAGTATTATACACAGTTTACTACTGAGTAGGCTGGTGCCAGCAAAGAGACAAAGTGGGATAAGCAAGGAGGATTTCACATTGCATTATTATAAACTAACTACTAATGAGTAAACTGGTGATGACAAAGAGGCAGGGTGGGATAAGCAAAGCCTTATGGGAGTGTTTTGCTATCTTTAGGTAAAGATATTGGTGAGAATTTTTGTTAGAGAGTAGACTACTTTTATGCTTGCAGACTGCTAAGCGTATTTCTACAATTTCAGAAAACCAAGATTTTTTGCTAGTAAAAGAAATCATGCTGCTACACAAGAGTAGACATCGACACTGTGTGCAACCAGAAGTAGTACTCAAAGAGCTCATATCTAAGGAGTACTAGTACCATTAAAAATAAATAGCACATTTGGACACTTGCGTATAATTTGAATACTGTATCTTAGAGTTGTCATTAGGTCTACTGGCCCTTTTAGATACATGATATGTATCTACTAGGTGCAAGTATTATGAATTGTATATACCTGAGTTAATATTAGTTGAGGCTCTGTACTCTTCAATGATCATACGCTGAGAAACACCGGACCATCCGGTGTAAACCCCACTTGCATCCTGCTTAACTGCCACACAGGTTTTGATATAGAGAGCAATTTCCAAATCTCCTGCCGTAATATTTTCATAGTATCCTTCCACTGGAAAAAGTGAAAGTTTAACTTTTAGGCACAAAAAATAAGACTGTTTTAATAATGAAATAATTGCTAATACTTTGGTAAAATACTTTTTTCCATAATATCACTTTAGATATTACTAATTGAATTTAGTACTTGTCAACATTCCTTGCTGATGCATCCATTTATTTTACTGCAAAGACTTATATGATCACTATCAGAGTTTGTCTGATGACATGAGTCACTATCTGAACTTATCATGCAATTACTTGATTCACTAACAAAATAGTGTTGTTACATGACTCGCTATCAGAACTCATAAAATTTGTTGATTCACTTTCATAACTCATATTACTACTTTACTCACTGTCATAACTAATATTCACATGAATATCATTACAATAACTCAATAGACCACTCCATGTTTATTTAAAATGTATACAATGTAAAATAAACTGGAGCTTGTTAGCATGAATCTTTTATGGTTTATTACGCCTAATCATTATATTACAAGCGTACAATTATTAAGGAACCAAATAACCACCAAAACAGAAATAAACCCACGCAAAATAAGCAATTTGAAACACAGAAACAATCATAATGACGGCGACGGCAAATTGCAATATGTTTTGTGCGTGTGTACATTTAGTTAAACTGTAAAAGGTAGTTAAAGGTAACACTATTAAGAAAGAAATGTTACTTATCGATTACCGATTCGCTAATATCCACTCTTTCTGAAGTTATACATCTTTCTAATCATTCCTTTGAATATTTTGTTAGCTACTAATAAACATTGCACTCAACACAGGGCTGGCTCTGGCAATTCGCTAGCGCACTCACACCATAGCATATCACATTACGCTTGGTCACATGTACATAGAAATTCACTACACAACATTTTAGCTGTTAATTTACCATGCAAAAAAAAGTGAAAGTTTTTTTTAACGTATTGTGAGCTTCGAGGCAAATGAGCTGCTGTGACAAGTTTCTTCCTACTTATAGACCTTCAGGTTGTAAGTGTGTTAGTGCATCATTTTGTGCAAACTTTTCAGGTATAACCATGAAAAATTTATTTACCAAATTTTGGCAGCTATTTTTATTTTAGCCTTTTGTTTATCATTAACTTTGGTCATTAGAAGTAAAGAGTGGACAAGAGAAAAGACATTACCAACAACAGCTATAGTAATACTCATCTTAAATCTTCTTTCAAAGAAAAGTGACTCAATTTTAAATTCTAGTAATAATTCAATCGATTTGTTACCGCCATCTATTAAAACATTATGTTATAGCCATGCATAGAAACAAAGTGTTATGAAAATATGTAACAGCAATGTGTATCGGTATTAGATAGACACAATGTGCATCGGTACTAGGTGACAGCAATGTGTGCCAGTATTAGGTGACAGCAATGTGTGCCAGTATTGGGTGACAGCAATGTGTGCCAGTACCAGATGACAGCAATGTGTGCCAGTATTGGGTGACAGCAATGTGTGCCAGTATTAAGTGACAGCAATGTGTGCCAGCATTAGGTGACAACAATGGGTGATACTATTAAGTGACACCAATGTGTACTGGTACTAGGTGACAGCAATGTGTGCCACTATTGGGTGACAGCAATGTGTATCAGTATTAGGAGACATCAATGGGTATCAGTATTAGGTGACAGCAATGTGTATCAGTACCAGGTGACAGCAATGTGTGCCAGTACCAGGTGACAGCAATGTGTGCCAGTATTAGGTGACAGCAATGTGTGCCAGTATTAAGTGACAGCAATGTGTGCCAGCATTAGGTGACAACAATGGGTGCAACTATTAAGTGACATCAATGTGTATTGGTACTAGGTGACAGCAATGTGTGCCACTATTGGGTGACATCAATGTGTATCAGTATTAGGAGACATCAATGGGTATCAGTATTAGGTGACAGCAATGTGTATCAGTATTAGGTGACAGCAGTGTGCGCCAGTATTAGGTGTCAGCAATGTGTGCCAGTATTAAGTGACAGCGATGTTATACAAAAAATGTGCAGCTGCAAAAACAAGAAACAAATCAGAGATACCAGTGTAAACACAACACATGCAGCAAACCTAACTGCTGTATTTTCATTGGCAAGTCAAAAGTAGATAAGGGTCATAATTAGCTGAACTACAGACCTTCAACAGAGCGAGTTTCATTCCATACATTACTAGCTCCATCGAAGTAAACCAATACTTTTCCAAATGACACTGGTTGACAATTATTTCCATCAATCTACAAGACAGTCAAAGTCATCTAAGCATATTATGCTTGTGTTTTAAAGCTAAACAAGAACTTAAAACTATCAAAAGAGCCTTGCCATTCAACTCAATTTCCAGGAGAATAGTTGTGAATATAAACATATGCTTGTATGACTGTGTTTTTCCTTTAGCATTGTATGGTAGTTGTAATTGACTTTTTTTTGCAGTTTACTAGATATACCTACTAATATTTATTTACCGACAGTGCACTATAAAGTCAGACAAATGTGAAATATGTATATACTGTAGTTAATAAAGTTGGTTGCTGAAAGTGCCATATAACTTTTTGTGAAAAAATTCTGAATGATTAATATGGTAGTTTCTCTACCTTCTGCTTTTATTGTGATGAAAAAATTAAATACGCTCAAGTAGACGAACAAGGTAATTTTATTGTAGTTTTGCAAGCAAATATAAAGATGAAACAAAGAGAAACTTTAGATGTAATAATTAGGTGAATAACACTGCTTACTTTGATAGACCACATGACACACTTTTTTGTTACTGTAGACATCCTCACAACAATATCTATGTTAATCTTTAGGGATGTGCTGTTTTCTAACTTTCTGTACATTGTGCTCTGCAAAACAAATTGAAGACAAAGATGCTTGACAGACACAGACAAGAGCTGTTCTTGTACACTGTTAGTATGTTATTATATTATTGATTTTAATCGAATATTAGTATATAATATTGTACACCAAGTCTCTCTCCTATTTCCTTAAATGGTTTTTGAGCATAAAAGTTGATTACAAACATTTTTCAGAAAACAATTAGAATTAGTTGTCACCTAATCTAGTGGGCAAACAATTTAAAGTCTATTCAAATCTACATGTAGTTGACTGAAGCATACTTTGCAACTTTTGTTTAAAGAGACAAATCTCATTGTAGTCAGTTATGTATTATGACTAACTGTGCTACCCGGCGTTGCCCGGGTAATAAAACGGAGTTTTTAAACAATGAGAAGTAAAGATGAGAGTTGCCTGTCCTGCTTGCTATTAGCCTGGTACATTGCCAATGAAAGATTTGATTACGCTTAATAATGAGAGCCAACAGCTTTGCGTGACGTTATACAATGATCCTCCCATATAGCGACATATAACAGTTGGCAAAGAAATTGATATCTGTGGCCTAAATGGTACGGCGAATGAGGATGAATGATGATTTACAAACGGGAGGGTTCGAGATCAAATCTTATTTGATGCAAATTCCTTTTTTCAAGATTTTAAGATCTATAGCCGGAATGCATACAGACAGACATACTTTGATAAATATATATATATCTATAAAAGTAAAAAGTATTGAGCAGTTGTTGTTGTTTGATGAGAAAAATTTTTTTTTAATACTCACACAAAGTTGGTAAAAACAGTTAAAACAGCGAAGACACAGTGCTGAGTTTTTGATCGCTGCCCAATGCTTGCTTTTATAACCAATTTGTCATCCTTAGCTCATAAACTCGTGTGGCTACCACTTTTAAGAGTTTAGATAATTTATAAAATTATCTTCCATGTACATAAAAACTATGCCTACAAAAGGAATTTTTAGATATTAATAGTTTGAGAATATAAACAGTTAAACTAAATGAATACCTATTAAGGCACCAACTAATTGGATCAATTATAGGCAGCACCCTAATAAGCTTAAAAAACTAAAACAAAATCTTAAAAAAAAAAAACAAGAAGAACTAAACTGCCTATGTGTAATTGTATGTTAACAGATGTTTTTTTAACACAGCTATTAGTCGATAGGTTTATTTATTTGTTGGAGAAAGTGAAGGAGAAGACAAGAGTGTGTGCGCTTGTGCGTGGCGTAAGAGACAGCGAGAAGTAAGAGACCTTGAGACAGAGTCAGACAGAGTGAGATCAAGACAGATGAAATGTGAGAGAGCAAAAGGGAGAAAGAGAGAGAGAGTGTGTGTGTGTGGGTGTGCGTGCGTGGGTGGGTGGGTGTGCGTGCGTGTGTGTGTGTGTGTGAGAAAAAGGAGGGAGAGTAAGAGGAAGGTAGAAGAAAGTAGAAGGAGTGAGAGAGTGAGAGGGTGAGAGAGAAAAAAAGTGAAAAGTATGCGAAAGGATTTAGAAAGAGTAAAGAGGAATAAAAAGAAAGCACAAGGAATGAGAAGAAGGAAGACTGAGGTTGAAGTGTAAAGAGGTGAGAGGAAAGGAAAGGAAAAATATAGAGAAAGAGGATGGAGAGTGGGAAAGAGTGAGAGCGAATAAGAAGGAATGTGAAAGTGTAGAAAATAATGAGCTGGGATTCGGAGAAAAGGAGTCAGAGAGAAGGAATGAGAAAGAGAAAGTGAGGAGGAGCAAGGAGTGAGAAAGAATAAGAAGGTGTGTAGGAAAAAGAGATGGGAAGAAGAAGAAAAAGGGTGTGAAAGAGGGTGAGATGGTATGAGAGAGAGTGAGAGGGAGTGAGAGGGAGCGAGAGGGAGCGAGAGGGGGCGAGAGAGGGTGAGAGGGAGTGAGAGGGAGTGAGAGGGAGTGAGAGGGAGTGAGAGGGAGTGAGAGGGAGTGAGAGGGAGTGAGAGGGAGTGAGAGGGAGTGAGAGGGAGTGAGAGGGAGTGAGAGGGAGTGAGAGGGAGTGAGAGGGAGTGAGAGGGAGTGAGAGGGAGTGAGAGGGAGTGAGAGGGAGTGAGAGGGAGTGAGAGGGAGTGAGAGGGAGTGAGAGGGAGTGAGAGGGAGTGAGAGGGAGTGAGAGGGAGTGAGAGGGAGTGAGAGGGAGTGAGAGGGCGTGAGAGGGAGTGAGAGGGGGTGAGAAGGGGTGAGAGGGAGTGATTTTGAGTGTGAGAGAGAGAGACAGTGAGGAATAAGAGGGAGTGAGAAGGAGTGAGGAGAATTGAGAATGATAAAAACAGTTGTAGAAAAAGAGAGAAGAAAGAAAAGGCTGGCTAGGGAGAAATAGAAGGAGATGGAGAGAGATGGAAATACTGTAAGAGGAACAAAATACTGTGATGAAGCGAAGAAATAGAATGGGAGGGAGAGAGAAAGAAGAAGTGAGATACAGAAAAAGAGTAAGAGAGAAAAAAGTGTGGGTGACTGAGGCAAAGAGGGGGTAAGAGAGTGGAGCAAAAGAGGAAAGTAGAGAAAAAGTAGAGAAAGAGAAGGAAAGAAAATGAAGGAGATGGCTGAATATGCTCATTTAAAGTAAAACTAGTTGTCTAGTAAAACAACCACAATAAAGTTGCGATATGAAATGAATGCAGCAAAATCAGTTTGTGGCTTGAGATACTTTAATAAAGTGTACAAAAGTTTAACAGATTGAAAATAATTGTTATAGTATGAAAAGACTGTTATGTTGATGATGATGTCATATTTCATGTTTGCTATTTACTCATAACATGATATTTTGTGCTCATAATTTATTTTTGGAATCAATAGTTACATGTAACTGTGCGTTTGTTGTCTCCAGCAGTGTTTTTATTATTTTCCAGATATCATCGCAGCTTTAAAAACGTGGAAAACTGGTAACCATTGATGAAGGTGCTCCCTCAAATTAATATTCATTTTTAAGGCTAAATTCAAGTTTGGTAGCCAAAAATGAAAAAGAAAATGCACAGGTGATGTAAATAGGCTGCCAGAAGCTAGTTTACGCTACAAATTTGTTAGTTGTAGAGGTAACTGTGGGCTTGTACAAGCTTGAGAAGCAAGATGAGTTGTTCACTGGAGTATTATTGATGAGCAGCATGATTTTCATGCTGTTAGAAAAACTGGGTGTTTTGAACACGGCATGTCAGCTGGTCGATAGCTATTTCTTTTTTTATAATTTTATTACAAGAGACTACAGAATATGATAAAAGCAATATCTCACCGGTATTATCACATTTTTTTTCAAAATAAACTATTTACAAAGTACATGCCTTTGTAAGATACAAACTACAGTCATTATTGGATTGTAGAAAACCTTATCGTTTCCCCCAGCTTTAAGTTGGTAACGAATAATAAATATCTGTGTTGCAGTCAGAGGTTTGTCTCTAGAAATACATTTATGCTGATTAACTGTGTAAGCCTATAATCGGTATTTGTTTGACTGGTATATCAGAATCATCAATTATTTATGAACTCCTACAAACTTAAGGAACGAACTCACCCAATATGGTATAGGTTCATTATACTGATCAGATGTGAGAGAAAATACTTTTTCCTTTATGTTGAATAAAGAAAGACTCGGGCAGTTGGAGACAAGCACAGCTTCTGTAAAAAAAAACAAAGTTTGGATTTAATAATAATCTTTACTACGTGTATAATTAGCGCAATATCATCAGGATATCTAAAGCAACACTAAAAGTATTAAGAAAAAGGTTGCCTCTCATGGGAATTGAATTTATTTGTACTGATATTGGGGACCCGAGCACTAACCACTGCGCTATTCAGTCAACTTGCACTTCACAAAGTATTTATACACATACCAATTACCAATTACGATCTCACATGATGTACAAGATGGCCAATGGTACTAGTAACAGTAAAATCAAAATAGTTCCTCCATTCATAAATGGTGTTATGATGTTAAAGGTACCTGATGAGCAACCTGTTCAAACAACAATAAGTTTTTCTTGCCTAGTCTCTAACAGATGCTATTCATTTTTTTTTATTTATTTCTTCTTTTTTTCTTTTTTTATAGCAAAGTATGCCCATGCACTTAAAAAAAGCATTTTTTACATTAGTTTGTGTGAGCTAACACATTTCTATTATAGTAAGTTATGGTTAATGTTTGCATGAAGTGCTGGTTGAGACATGCCTGCTGGTTCTCCTTTGTATTAATCATACAGAGAATACCTGTAAAAAACAGGTTTTCCTTCAATGATATTGATAAAAACAACTTTTGACTACTGCTTATTAAAGTGACTGTAAAACTGTGTTTAGTTACAAAAATGTGACCACTAATTGTGCATTGCAAATCAGTCTTTACATTGATAAAGGGAAAACCTAAAATATTTTAGATTTTGCTAGTAGTTTGCCTTTAATGACTGCTGCTGACTTGCTCCACAGTTGTGAATTTGCGGGCGATGGGGCATTTTTCAAAAAATAACTGAAAAACTTGGAGTTTTTAAAGAATTTTTTGTTACTCAGTGTGAAATCTGGTGTACAAACCTGCAGCCACCATGCATGCAACTCATATGCCAAACATTTAAAAAGCAGTTACTCTTTGTATGAATGACCAGTTATTAATTTTGAATTATCTTAGTATCTGTTATGCCAACCTTATTCTAATACTGGGCTAGTTCCACGTTCACTACGATTTGAAAAAAGATTACCGAAATATATAAAACATTGCTTATTTTTAAGGTTTATTATGCTATCACATGCTATTCTTATGATTGAGAAATCTCCTTTTTAATTGCGCTTTTTCATCGTCTGAAAAATTAGTTATTCAAATCAAGAAGATTGCCTTCTCCTTTAACAAAAAACCTAAAAAACCATATTTAGAGGTGAAGCATTTTTAACCAAACAAGATTTTTAAACATGCCTAATTGATTAACCCTTGTGGAGCATGAATACAAAATAAAAAGATTATCCTTTGGTCAAATGCTTTGTTGCTTTATAATAATCACAGATCTTATCCCTGCAACCAAAGTTTGCTTGTCGTGGCTCACATAATATTAAACAAACTAATAGGATTTCACCTGCTTGCTCAAACTCTTCAACGTAGAGACGAGAAGCTTCCGATAAATACCCAACTTGAAACCTTGATGATTGAAAAAGGCTTGCAGTAAGACTTATCTCCACATTACCAACATCCAAGTCCTCACAGATACCAACAACTGTAAAAATGATACATAAGGGAGTTGTCTTTACACTGTCTATGTTTTAACTAACAAAATCCTCAATCTTGCAACATGAAACAGCTAATTACATGTATTAGTCATCTTCCTACAATTTTTGTTATAGTCATAACTTTAACTGCAAAAAGAATATTTATGCTGTAAAAGTATTTTTCCAGTAGCTGCAAAAATAAGGGAGTTGTTTTCACACTACATACGTACGTTTAAACTCTTACAGACTCTTTATTTCAAATAAACTGACAGTATTTAGGAAATGAAGGAAAATATGAGTAATCTTAGCAGATTGGTTTTAACAATAAATATTACGAAAAGTATGCTATAAATTACAAGATTGTTACCACTCATAGCAAATCTCAAAAAACAGTTTTCATTAAACTTTTTAGTAGTCAAGTCATAAGAGTCTTGAGCAACTTATCAACTAAATGCTATTGCCTAGTGCATTATTGAGTCAGTAAAACCAGCAAAGTTTGGAATATAGTTGATGTGAAAGAAGACAAATCGGCCACAGACAAAATATAAGTATCAAAAGCCAGATTTTGATAAGAAAACTTTACAAAAATTTAGTGGAGTTTATTGAAAAGTGTCAATATATTTATACTGGTTCGGCTTTTTTGTGAGGTTATCTGACAACCAATATGTTTCAACATTAAAATCGACAAAACTTCATCACTGTTGATACATTCAAATTATGCGAAAGCGTAAATAAAGTGTCTATAGTTACAAAGAGCCAAACGGAAAAGGCGTGTAATATTCTACTTCAACACAGCAGCTAATGTTAACTATAGCAACAATAGCTTTCGGTGATTCTATTTTGACTCTTTTTTTTGAGCATTTTAATCACAATCAGTTTCTTTCAATTTTAATTTTGGAACAACTTCAGTCAAATCATCTCAAATACTAGCAACATTTACAAATGATAAAAAATGCATAAAGTTTTTTGTAGAATTGACTAAAAATCTTTTTAGGCCCATCTTTGGGAGATAAAACAACAAGCATTCAAGAGATTTGATTGCATATGAGATTTTGGTAACAGTGCATCTTAAGTCAGTACAACCCGCATAGAACGCATGCGGGCTGTAAACTGTTAATATTATTAAGAACATTAATGTGTAATAATAGTAATAGTAATAATATTATACTATTATCAAATGTTCTATTTATATTTGACGTCTATTAATAAAACAGGTCTAAAGCATTGCACAAAGTATTCTATTTATTTTCCATTGACCGTTGTATGTGCGTTGTGATGATAGTGTATGCGCATTGTATCCGCAATGTTTGTGCGTTGCAAGTGCCTTGTATGGGAAATGCGCATGCGTTGTACCGGCTTAAGATTCACCGTTACCAAAGATTTGAGCAAAATAAAAAATAAAAGTTACAAAAGATTAGTGCACTGACACATATAATCTACAATTATATTATTTGCTTCAATGTGCTGCTTAAACTAGCAGTAACAGTTTAAAGTATATTTCTTGTTTATGTTTCAAACGGCAACAAAATGCTGCCAAATGCGTAGAGCCAAACCAGTTCTTTCAATTGATCTCCATTTTGGTAATCTATGATAGATAATGTGCTAATATTAATAATACAATTTTTTTAAATCTAATCATTAATCTCAAAAGCAAAGCTTGTAGCTGGTATTTCTAGTAACTCAAAATATAACCAAATTTGTGTCTTTTTCCTATACTGTATACGACAACAGCAGCTATTACAAACTTGCTGATTTTTGAAGCTGCAAAAATAGACCACAAAATAATGAAACAAATTTTTCAAGATTTTTTATGGTTTTTGCCTCCTTTTTACATGTCATTTAAAAGTTTTTAACTCATTTCACTTATGGTGATATGAGAAAATTTCATAAAACATCTAACAATTATTTTAAAAACCATTTACCCACTATATAAGGCCTGATACCGAGTAGACAACTCCAGTGGCTACATATCCTTGTTAAAACTAATAGATGAATATGGTGTGTGATCACTTACTTCCTGAAGCTCTGTGATGACTCACATTGGATTCAAAGTTGTGGTGAACGCTTTTGATTTTTCCTGGGTTGCTACAGGAGCTACCATTAAACTTGAGCTCCCAAAATCCATAACTGTCTGATCCTCCGAAGCCTCCACGGAGTGTTCCTCGAAATCTGATACGTAATACTGTGTTCTGATAAAGTTTGGAGAATGTTACTGCCTACATAAGTATATAGAAACCTCTCACTAATCTCCTGAAAGCTGATCAAACAACGAAGTATTTCCTGAGCATGGATTCATCAGACATTTTTTTAATTTCACTGCTTCAAATTTATTTTCTATTTAGTTTAACAATTTCACTTTGCCAAAAAAGAGCTCATTTTCATAACCTTTTTTAACCCAAAGGTACAAAGTATAAAACTAAAAGTTGGCAGCCTGCTATTTTCCTAACATAACTGGTCAAAGGTTCGTTGTGCTATCTGCATTAGAAAAAATAAATATTGAGTTTCAAAGTGATCATATTATAGATTTTATAGTAAATACCCTAGCAGTAGAAAATATTTCATATTGGCCGACCATTCCAAATCTGTTTATCACTGAGGTTTATTTACTAGAGTTTACACTACTTCTTTATATATTTAAGATTTCTTAAATAGATGTTTGAGACACTCTTATCAGTTATTATTATGCATTGGTACTATGAAAGACGGAATAAAACCCACTTTATCAGAATTTTTTACGTGTTTTCTTTAATTGAAATAATTTTTATTCACCATCAAAAGATTTTTGTGTTTCAGATGGAGGTGTAAGCCTCTTTACAACTAGTTGCATGACTCATCTATAGTGTATCACTCAGTGACACCCTATAGATGTGTCACTATGTATTCTATCGTACAGTTTTGCGCCAAAACTGTATGATATAATACATATGAAGAACAAAGCTAGTGGGTATATAATTTGCCGACATTTTGAAACTTACTTGTGAACTTACACAAGAGCTTAACAAGTATAAGCTAATAATCCACCTTGGCATACAAACAAAGCTAACGCTGCTTACGCAACAATGTTTATATGTTAGTGTTTGTGACTGGTTTTGTTATCTCATGCCAATACATGTAGGGTATGTATAGGTCACGCTCAGTAAGATCTGTTGATTTTTCTTTTTTAAATATTTCAACTGCTTTTTTAAAAGGATAAGTTGTTTTTAAATGAAAGAACCTAATTCTTTATTTACGTTATAATCACACTCATTTGTAGGCTGGACAATTTCTTTTAAAGGGTAAAATTGCAGATGTGCAGGTAAAGGAACTCATTGAAGTTTATTTATTTTAGTCACAAGAAGTCTCCCTTTGCAGGTAATTTTGTAGTTTGAACCTGAAATCTATTCCTTAGTTCTCAAACCAATTACAAAAAAGCTTTTAAAATTTTGATAGTATACAACTCCTAAATAGTGGTGTAAGCTATACAAGGCATCACCAGTTATCAAAGCGCCTAATTTTGTTGTTGATAATAATATATATGCTGCTAATAAAACTGTAAAGTCACTTCCTAAAGGAAGCAGCACTAAACAGTCAAACAATGACTAAGGAACCAAATTCTTAAAAATTTTAACATTCAGTAGTTATTGGGCTCTGATCTAGTCTTTAAAAATCTAATTTATTTTCAGGAAGCCCAATTTTTGAAGAAGCTAGTTGCTTCTTTAAAAGTCTTTGGCAACCATTTTTGTTGATTGATTGCACCAACTGTCAAAACCGAGTCCTTGACATGCCAACAAGTTCAAAAGGAAATTGTGTTCTCAAGTAACCAACTTAAATATTGATTTCAGCTTTGCAATGAATAAATGTATTAACTGTTGTAAGGGAGCAATGGTCAGTCGTATTCTAGTTAAATGGCGGCTTCTTTTAAACTCCACAAGCGCCGAGTAAAGATCTATTTCTGTACAGTAGTCTATATTCTATTGTGCGAACGGAGGGGTTTTGAGCAATTTCCATGTTTTGTGGCTTTGAACTTGTTAAATCTTCATCTCGCAGGCACATCTGAGTTGTTGATCAGAAACTTCTTTGATTAGAATGTACAATTTTTGTAATACACACAAGCTCAAATTGCTTTGATCTTATGTGGAAATGTTAAACTCAAGGCATTCAAATAACTTTTATTATCCTGGTTTAGAACCTAGAAAGTACATGAATTTTATAAATGTATGAAGATATAGCATCCATTCAAGAGATGAAAGTGACCTGTAGGCGTTTTTTAGAACAAAGCTATTAAGAGAAACCCCTTTTTGGGTGTCAGCTAATTTTGGCTGGACCATTAATGTTAAACTATGCCAAGAGCTAAGTAAATTGCACTTACAAAGTAAATGTGATCGTTAGCCCCTGATGTTTCGTCAAGACCTGATAGGTAGTATTCCTTCAGTTGTGTGACTGGAGAGAAGTTGCAGCCATTTCGTTCTGTAAATAAGTACATTTTTATTATATAATTTGAAGTGTGATAATGACTATGTACAACATTCCCTTTTTTATTTATGCACATAAAGCATGTTGCATGCACGTTCAATTATGTTTTATAAGAAGAATTTATTTACAAATGAAAGTTACTGGTATTATAATAGTGCTATATAAAATTCTTTGGCTTTACCACAATAAGATACTTCTATTTGATACCTTTTATCAAACCCATTTCAGATTTTTACTAAATTATTTAATTAGAGTTTTCCTTTTCTATTGTTTAGTGCAATATGAAATGCTTCATAGCCGGTGTTTTCCTCCAATAATGTTAATTATTGCTTTCAACACGCATAATCAATGGAAACTATGCTCCTAAATTAGTTGTCAATTTATTTCGTTAGAATAACAGACCATCTGTCAGATACAGACAAAGGCAAATGCTTGAAAGAGTAACAAAGGCAAACATTTATGTTCAATATGTTTATTGGTTGACAAGGACTTACTTCCTGAGATATCTACACAGACAGCTTCAAAAAGTGTGTCGTGGCTACAGTCAAGCAGACAGACAGAGTCTCCATCACAGGTAAATGGGCAAATATTGTCTACAAAGATGTTAAGTAGATATATTTTTAAATCTTAGACATAAGAGCTTTAGCAATATGTCTTGCAAAAATTTAACTAATATAGGCTACTTGAAAAAATGATAGACTTATTAATATTGATAATGTTTGCAGTCTTTTTTATACTTTTTTACTAATTTATATTTGATATATTCATTGTGAAAAAAATCAAATTAAACAGAATCAACTTGATTGCATAACCATGACAGCAAATCTGTTTTCTCAATTCATCATCTCCATATTGTCATTATTCACTTTGGTGCTGTCAAACCTGGGTATATAAGGTTATTTGTGCTGAAATTTCAAATGTTGAAACAATGATATATTTGAGAAATTATGTGTAATAAATTTCCTTGTATTCTGTTTTATTTTTTTCTGCAAAGCAAACAGCTATAAATGCATCTATGCATTAATTTAGTTTTGAAGTAAAAATGTTGGATGAAAATTAATAAATCTATTTTAAATGCCTAAATCGCTAGTAAAATCGAACTTCTAAGATAATAAACAGCAAAGAAAATATTGGCGCTGCTATGTTGCTTTAGTGATGATGAAAGGGAAACATAGACTCGGTGATGCTTAAGTTCGGTGGTAGAGTGTATATATTTGTCCAACTTTGACTAAATGTAGTTTGATTAATTTACTTTACGTATGTTTTTTCACATTCAATTTTTAATTTTTTTCAAAATTAATACTTTTATTTGTTAAACTACAATGCTGCAAGAAAATTAGAACATTGCTTATTAAAAGTCACTTTAAAATCAGAGGAAAATACTTAGTAGAACACAACTGCGTTTTAATATGCTGTAACAACGTACTCCTTTCTTCAAGAAGATAGCCTTTTTTAACCTGACTGAGGCTGTCCTCTCGAGACACTTTGCCATTAGAACCAATTAGATAGCATATTCTATCTCTCTTGTATACTGCAGATGTACACTCCGCGTCAGCATGACAAAACGTAGCGCATTCCAGAACTGATCTCACATCTCGAACAGTGCTATAACTGTCAATATCTGTCAATTATAAGAGTTAAGTAACTGTCAATACATACCAAGTATCACACTCATGTAGCTGTAAATACCTGTCAATTATAGCATTCATGTAGCTGTCAATATAATAAACTAAAATGCTAGTAGTGTGGTGCTCTGTGAAAGATTATATTGTGTGTTAGCTATGTGCAGAATTATTTTTAATTGTGGCAAGGGGGTTGTGAGCTGCAAATAGCAGGAAAGATATTCGTCTTTGCTAAAAAGTCAAATATTCAGGTTCAACTTCCGTGTGGTAGGATCTTTTTTCTAACATTCTTAGCTGGGATACAGATTGGCGTACATATGACCAGACAGACAGACAAAGGATGGATAGACAGACAAATAGATAAATATAATTCTTATTATTGTAAAGATTGATATTCTTTCTCCCTTTTGCTTAAAAAGTTTATAAACTTTATTGTCAGCAAGTTAAGTTTACAATATTGTTCTAAAAACTCTCATTATTAGAGGCTGGCCTTTGAAATTTGTTAGAAATTTACATAAATAAAAAAAACTTAAATCGTTAGACTTATAAAAGTGTAAAGTTTTGAATATAAAACAAACAACTGCTTTATTAGCCAAACCCAATGACGTGTTATCTTGCTAAGCAAAAGAAAAGTTCAAAGACCAGTTTGTTTTAACTAAAATTTTGGAGTAAAATAGTTTGAGTTTTAGAAATTCTGCATGCTGTCTAACAGATTGCAAGTTTAAAGTAAACTCAAAACTAGCTGTGAACATTCTAAACAGCCTTTTAGTGACTCCTGATGCCTCAACTCACATCTTCTATGTAAGCAAAGTTGATTGGTCAATATTAAAAGTGAAATGCATTTCATACAAGAGAAAGAGTAGAATAATTTATTGCAGGGTAGTCAAATTATGCCTAATAGTAATGTATATTGCAATATTAAAAAAAAATTTAGCTTTATTTTAAACCTTTTTGTTTAGATGTTACAATATAGTAAACTATTATGTTTATTAAAAGTTAAATATCCTATGGAAATCTTCAGTCTGATTAGATAGGTAGATGATCTAAACAGTAAGTTGTTAAAGAATTTAGTTGTCCAACTTGAAATAAAATGTAAATGGTCTATACTGTATCTTGGCTCTTCTTGTTTCTTCAATGCTATCAAGCTTTCTTATTGCTAGTTTTTTGGGTATATTGCTATATACCTACACAAAAGACGTTTGCAATAATTGTTCCACTTTCTTGTCGACATAAAAATTATACCTAAAACCATATCATGAAACACATTAAAAGTATTAAAATAGTATTAAAAAACAACATACCTTGATAATAGCCTTCCTTTACTTGCATCCTTGGTGAACAAAACCGCGCTATATCTGCACTGACATAAGCCATTTCAGTATACAATATTATCTGGATTACAAGCTGTAGATGCATTTTACCTAAACTCCTATTTTAACTCCTCATTTGGCAAATGCTTGCTAACCTTGCCTTGTTAACACAAAATGAGTAATATAAGGTATGGTCGCAGAACTATTTTCTCAAAATCAATAATCCATGTTGGTGCAAGAAATTTAAATGAGTGTTTTAATTGATTTTATGGACACATAAATCCCGCTACTTGAAATGTTTGTATTAAAACAAAATCCTGGCACCAATTAAATTTCACTTTAAATTCAAAATGCAACGCATTGTTTCAACGGCTCCATATATATATATATATATATATATATATATATATATATATATACATATATACATATATATATATATATGTATATATATATATATAAAATATACATGTATATATATAAATGTATATAGGTGTATATTATATACACATATGCGTATATATATATATATATATATATATATATATATATATATATACGAAGTGCTAGAGTCATATATTGAGTGAGACTAGGAATAGTGCATACTGCCAAGAGCTAACCGTATCATTAGTTATTTACCTGGATATTTCAGTTGTAATTCCAGAAGCACTACTCCATCGATAATGAGACTTCAGATATCAATTTTTTCTAAGCCAGGCACTTATTGTATATATTGTTAGTTGACTAAGTTTGAAAGGTAATGATTTTACTGCATACATATATTTGTCATTGAAACTAAATGCCTTTTGCTCTAATCAATAATTTCAAATTGTTTGAAAAGCTTGTTGAAGACCCCGTTATAATTAGTTTAATGAGGTTAGGAAAATAACTGAATTTTCAAGCACTTTTTACTTTGTATTTATTTCAGGCCAGATCGAGCAATGGACATCATGTTAAATGAAATCTCACTCAGTAAATAAATATGGGACAGTGCTACCAAAACCTCAGTTCTCAATGTTTTCAAAAACATTTTGCAGTAAAATTAAGGAAAACACACAAGCCATACCCTTATAAATTCAAATAATTTGTTTTGAGTGTTACACTATATTTACAATCAAAAATAATGATTTATATAATAAAAGTAGTAAATTATCATTTTAGGCTAACGGCAATCGTAGGTTTGTGCTAGCAAGTAGTAACAGCAAAAGTAAAACTTTGAAAAAAGTTTTACTTTTGCCAATGTTGTTGTATTGTGTGTATTACTAGATGCCAATAGAAACAGTGGAACATGTATTTCTAGAGTTATTTATAAGGTAGGATATTTATTTCAGTGTTGGTCAGAGGTTTGTTAGTCTGTCATTCATATATATTGTTATAGCTAATGACTTTTAGTGAAGCAAATTGCACTTAACACTGAATTTGGAGCGTAACTTTAAGGCCTGCAGAAAGTCATGCGAAAACCACTAGGCGAAGCAGCTACATTGCTATACAAAAGAATAATTGTGGTGAAACTCATCACACTGGTTACAATATTACTTACAATTAGTGCAATAAAAAAAACCTAGAAAAATATTACTGGTTATAATTAGCACAATCAAAAATCTCTATTACCTGAACTATTTTTCTTAAGCTGGCTTCCTAGATTGCACTTGTTATAGTCTAGATTTAGACTAGCTCAAGCTGCTAGCTAAAGGTACTAAAGTTCTAATGTTTTGTTCGCGTTTTGAGCGAGAGCTTATTAGGGAGCTGAGAACAATTTTTTTGCTAAAAACAACTTCACAATATATGACAATTTCTTTGTGTTTCTTTGTTGCAGCAGTTTTCAATGCAAGCAAAGATTAAGCTGTACATGTATAAGTTGATTAACTTAGACTTAGACACTGCTATAAATCACCTTTCATCCAATAACTTTACTGCATGGCTAAGCGTTTTATGACTTTCACAGTTGTCACACTACTTTCATATTGTACTATAACTAATCATGAAAGCCAATACAGTTCTTCTTATTTTGGCAGATGTTTGCTGGAGCATATAAATAAATAAAATAAATAAAATGAATAAAATAAATAAAATAAATAAACTAAATAAAATAAATAAAATAAATAAACTAAATAAAATAAATAAAATAAATAAATAAAATAAAATAAATAAAATAAACAAAATAAATGAAACACATAAAATAAATAGATTGAATAAACTCTACTAACAAAACTTTTATTTAAGCCTACTAATTTTTTTGCATTTTAAGACTGAGCTGGCATGTCACGAAAGTGTTTAGGTAATTTATGTTAGCTTAGGTTTGCCATTATTTCTGCTCCTTAAGTAAACAGCCTTCTTGAAGAAGCTGGTTACTTGACTGTTCAGTAGTTTGCAGGTAGCACTAGTCAGAAACCTGTCAATAGCTAACATGAGGCTTGATACCATAGCCTAGCTAAGATCAATAACTAACTTGACACCAACATTAAGCTAACGCCTGATTTTGGTATCAAGCGAGGAATTCTTTACTCTTGTCATTCTAGCGGCAATTTTGTAGACAACTCCTATGATTGTGGACAAGACATTGAAGGAGTTCAAAAATTGCTTATAAGCTAAAGAAAAATGTAAAAATTGGTGGCGAATCTCAACTCTTTCAACTTTAATTGGTTAAAAAACACGGAAATTATATATTTATTTGATGTTGACATTCATAACTTAAATTTTTTCACTTTGAAGCTAAAATACCGCAAACTGTATCGCGCTTCATAAATATTTGCCGACTTGTCAGTTGGGTCATAGCTACATATTTCAAGCTAATAAAATTCTTATTTATGGTTTATTCCATCATCACTTAAACTATTCCTTTGGTGAGGGTCTTTGCTGGACAACATTCAGGCTTCCAGCATTTAAATGTTTGTGATGTTCTCATTCAAATGGCAGGTAGCTCTGTTGAAATATTAAAATGTCTTAATTGTGTTGAGACATAAAGATTCTTTTGTGCCAACACTGCTTAATTTAGACAACTAAACTTGTTCACTTCTACTTGAAATGATTTTAGACTTACTCCAACAGACTCCAAAAACTGTTCGGTTAATACCAAGTTCAAGAGGTAATCAGGCATACAATAACATATTTCAAGAATATTTTGGAGTGTCCAGTAAGTGCTGCAATGATCTGGGTTCCTAAAAAATATTTTGGAAGACTCTAATTTTTAATAATGGCACTTCAAAGTACTTCTCTAAACTTTTCCGTCCTTGAGGCTACTCCAAAGTATTTGATGGTTCTTAGGAAAACTCCAGAAGAATCGATCATAGGCTGGTGTACTTTTGGTTTATTTTTAGTAATTGGGTAGTCTCAAAACTGCTTTGGAGACCACTAGAGTATCCAAACAAACAGAAGGATACTACTAGGTACATAATGTAACCTCCAGTTTCATCAGTGTATTCTGAAGCACTTGTGAGTATACTGGCTACTTCAGACTGCTCTTGAAAGTAATAGAAAGATTCAGTATAATTTCAAATCATGTACATTTTCTCTGGCACATAAGCAAATGATGATGTTTCTATTTGTTTCTAGAAATGCATTATATAATATTCAAACTAACAGTGAATGACAATGCAGTTGCATTTCAACTGGAAATTGCACATACTATTGAGTTAACAATAAGGAGAGAATAAACCGTTTTATTTTATTCGATGAAAGTAAGTTCACTCTATATTGAGAGTAGATTAGGGTTATTTTTATAAAGGAAACCGCCCATACTGAAACGATTAAAGCATACATGTTTATAATTGACTGTAATAAGAAAAAACTTATCATTTTAGTCATTTTTTTCATATCTGTGATCTCAGCTAAAGTTTAACTAGAGGCATTGTTTAATTGCAATATTCTGCTTTGTAAGCTCAAATTGTGGTGCTCAATAAACATATGATAAAACTTCACTAGTTTGATTGGCAATTGTCAGAGTTATTTTCTCAGGCCAAAGAGTTACAGAACAATTTATAGAAGTGAACAACTCTTCTGTATTTTAGGATATAATTCATAACACACAGAGTGCAACTGTATTAAACTACTTCCAAATAACAAATAACATAACACTTAGTTTAAAATCTCCAGAGCAGAGATATTATTTAAAATTGCTTAGTTTTCATTGTTACAGCATGTAAGAATGAAACCTTTATGTTTACTAAGCCAACCAACTGACACATATCAAAATATTCAACCAATCATCATACATATTTTAGTGGCTTTATTATTTTTAGAAATTTTTATGCTTATTTCTTGATAAGACATCAACAATTTGTACAGATGAAAACAACAGTAATATTGAGCACCAGACAAAGACAAGGAAAATAAAGAGATATAAACCAGCATTTACTGAAAAGGCTATAATTTCTCACTCCACATACACCTACATCACACACCACCACATCCACATACACCTCAGATGCCATCACATGGCTGCAACTTTTTTACTTAACAAAATAATCAACAGCGAGCTGGTCTTTACATTTCTCAACCTGTACTGACAAATTGACATCGCCAACTAGAATTCCTTGCATATTCCTTCAAGTAAAATAGGAATGAAAGATGTACATTTAGTTTACTAAAACAAATTAGAAGCGCATTGCTTGACCTATGTTTGTTACATATACTAGTTAATTGGCAACAGTTTCACTTCAAATGTAAAAAAAATTGTGAGATTATACCATACAGCAATAGTAAAAACAGCTAGCAATGATATTTTCAAAATAACTGTTGGATGTTGTATGCAGTTTGTTTGTATCAATTGAATTATAGTGAGTACTAAAATAAACACGAACAATAGGAAAGCAAATAAAGGTATTTTAAAAGAGACCACCATAACAGTATTATCGTAACCAATGTATTCAATCTTTATTTTAGTTACTCAGTTCTACTTCCTCTGATTAATGAATTTTTTTCAAAGAACTTGTGTAACTTTAGACATTATTCACAAATTCAATGCTTGTAAGCTACTCCTACTTTTTCGGTATTATGTCAAAAAGGAGGCAGCATTTATTATTTAAATTTGTTTCATGTATCAGTTTAGGAAGTGATTGAGTCTCTACTTAATGGACTTTAAAAAGAGAATATTCTGTAGAAGTTATTCACCTCGCAACACTAATTACACTGACCTATTTTTTCTTAGCGTGTAACTAAAATTTGAAATTTATTGAGCTATATTAATTATTTCAGTAATAATGATGTAAGTTTTACACTATTTATAATATACAAATGTCCATGTACCTGACCTAGTTAAGAACTCCTTTTCAAAAAGCTTTTGATGGTCATTTTAACCTGGTTTAACACACTGTTACAAAACTAAAGTCAGCTACCATACACCACTTCTTTCAATGATGATCGCAAAGCTTTTTCAAAAAATTTAGTTTTATCATTCTGGTTTAAATTTGCTGTCAAAATTGACAGTAAACCTTAAAACTGTGTGTAACGTCAACAACTGAGCTCAGTGAAAAATTACTAGATTTAGGAAAATTTAAAAACTGTGGCTGTCAAACAGAAGAGTCTCATTTTTCTTGCTTAAATAAAACTTTTGCTTCAATAAAAATACACCAGATAATTTAATAAACTCCTTAGAACCACTAACATATACGTTATTTATGAGAACATTTAAGCAGCCAGCACTATATCTAAGCTAAAAATATGAACTTCCTCAGTAGACAATCACATTTATTTTGTGAGCACATTTCACTTAGTTTTGGGTATTGTTCATCATGTAAAAACTTATGCACAGATTGAAGGTATATCATGCCATGATCTACAGTAAACAAATAACTTAGATTGATTTATATGCTGAATGTATGCAAGATAGATCTAAGATATGTAAAAAGATTTTCCTTGAAGGGTAATAGTTAGTATCAACAAAAAGTGTTAAGAGTTGCCATTATAAAAATATTGCAAAGGTTTTTCATCAGTTGTTTAATTTGCCTGACCTAAACATAAAAAAACTAACTTGAAACGAGTTTTCTAGTGATATAAATGAATTTATCAGTACTTTGAATTTTTACAAAAAGAAATTATCTATTTTCGTTTTGACATGTATACACCTGAGTATATTTGTGGAAGTGTGTTATGTGCATGTATGTACCTGTATTTGCATGTGCAAGCATGCGTGTGTGTGTATATCCACACGTGTATGCGTATGTTTGTGCATGCTCATGTACTTATTATGCATGCTTGTGTGCATGTATATGTTTGGGTATATGTGTATATGTATACATATGTGTTTATATGTGTGAAATTGATAGCTACAGAACTGTTCAAGATGCTAGATCAAGGCTAGAGTGCACTACGCTTTGCTACACTGACATAGAGTGTAAATCAGTTGTGTATAAGAGAGATCAGAGGTGCTACCTAGTTGATTCAGAAGGTGATGTATAGCTGAAAAATAGACAATAAATCAGCATCCCAAAGAATATCTTCTTGAATATACAAGTTATTCAAGTTCTTGAATATTACAACTTATGATGTGGCAAATTTATGACTCACACTTAATATTAGAAGGGTTTATTGTATTTTCAATGACAGTTTGATGCCATTTGATTTGTTTGAATGACTCACAATCATTTCTTGTTAATTTATAGAAATTAATATACTGATTCCGTAATGTGAGACTTTGTGCGTGATTGAAATGCGACTCCTATTTGTCGCCAACATACAGTAGAGTCTTTCATCACAGCTGTTTTGATTGCGCTATAGCTTTGTTTACTCAATTAAAATTATTATGATCATATGACGTATCTTTTGGGGATATATCAAAACCATTATTAGAATCCTAAAATAGGAACAGTATGTGTCATCTCTTTCCACAAATATAATTACAAAAGGCTTCATTTTTATTAAAAATGTAAGTTATCAGCATAATCTTTAAAAGTGAATTTGTGTTGATACCTTGCACCAAAAATCAAAAAAGAAAATTGTGAATAAGCACATATTATCTCCTAATATGTCTTTGAGAAAAGAGTAGCTAGCTATTTTATCAATCCGTTGTAATCTTCTAAAGTCTTTCACAGGCGACGGATGTTCATATGTTTGTGCTAGACACTCAATCTGCATGCTTGACTGTAGCCACAATATCATTTCTGAAGCTCTCTCTGTAGGTCACTCAACAAGGAAGTTTGTGTTAGTTATGATATGTACTGCGGATTAAGTATTTCACCATTGTTTGAGACACTTTCATATATATATATATATATTGTATGGTTGTTGTTTATTTGTGCTTGTTTACTAAAAGACTTTTGCAATGTCCTTGCTGTAAAAGATTGTATTTATTTATAAATAAATTACTCATGAGAGCCTGTAGTAAGAATGAATACATAATAAAAAGCTATAATAAGCAATAATGTTACTAATGAAGCGTAATATAAGTTTTAAAAACTAATGATACTTATTTATTCATTTGATTAAATATTTTGAAAGTAAAACATAATTTATACGCAATAAATAAATACATATCTACAGTTTATTCTAGCTCTGACGATTTTGGAAAATATATAAATATTAGCTGTACCACCTGATGTTTCCCGGGTATGTAAAAACATTTGACATGTAACAAGCTTTAACATATAACAACATTAGCCATTTTAACTTTCCAACTACATCTTATAGAAAAATGTTTTTTTACAGTTAAAATAAATTGGGAGAAAAAATTAAAACAACTGCAAAGGTATTAAAACTTTGTTAATTCCCTGTTTTAATCAAATTTCAATTATTAATTTTAATCTAAATTATTATTTGATTCAATAAAACTATTATAAGATTTAATTCTAAGAATAATCATTTGAATTTTTTTATCCAAAGGTTTCTTTAATAAACGTAGACAGTTTGAGGCGTAGACCGATTTACAGGTACGAAATTGTGGTACACAGTTTATCAGCCTATGTTTTATTTGTCCAATTACCTAAGGTTTCATTAAATTATTTAGATCGTTAGCCAAAATTCTTTACATCTTATATACAAGCTAGGGCTAAACTAGAATGCTCTTTTATGATGAGAAAATTTTTTTATTTTGCTCCAGTTTGCAGATAACTTCCAGACGCATGAATTCTGATGCTCGCTTTCTGATACAGATCGCTATCAAAGCCATTCTACATGCAACACAACCAACTTTCAAACTGTATACATTACACAACAGCTTGCCATTTTACTTCTAATATTGCATTTCAGAGAATAAACATAATAACAGGTAATAACAGATAATAAACATATTTCAATATTGGTGTTGTTAAGTTACATACAGCACAGTAGGCCTACAGCTTTAATTAATATTTATTTTATTGTTGTAAAACATAGGTTTGAGATAGCAGTAGATTAGGTGTGATTTTTATACAACCTTTTGTTTTGCATAATTGACTTTTTGAATTTAATTTCAAAACAATTTGACAACTACCATGGACATACAACTTTTCGGAACTCCACGTCCTCACCGACGCAGTGGCCGTCCACATATCTCTCAACTATTACAGCTCCATAGGAGGATAAATAGAACGTCGTCACAGCAACCATCAACATCAAATGCTAATGTTTAACAACACGCTACTCAAATTAATAACAACAACTCATCTGATTCAGATAATTCTTTAGTAGATGTTGTAGGTGATGTAAATGACATAGACTTGGCAGCCCCTTTGTGTCCATATGATGATGATGCTCCCTCAAATTTATTTTATATCATCTCGAACAACTCTCATTTACACTATACTCAGTCAATTCTTTCTGACAACTACTTTTTCAACAACCAGCAGTACCTTTTTTTACATTATCACTTTGGTCGTGAGCTGTATGACAGTAGAATTTCTAGTGTAAAAATAGGGAATGATAGCAATTGATATTAAATGTGTAGTTATTAGAAAATAATAGCAAGGTGTACGCTGGATTGAGCTCGCTTGCCAATACGACAGAAATACATCCACAATATGCACAATTACCAAACAGAAAGATAATATAAAAGGCATTAAGCCTGCAAAATGATCAACCATAGTTTCCAAACGGCGTAGCAATCTTCATGACAAGATGGAGAGACTGCTCATGCTTTAGATAAAAGACAAACAACTGGCCAATAAATACTATGTGAAGAGGCTGGCACTATCTATCAGGACTATAAAATAGACATTTGGACAAGTTGGCTAATGGTCATGCATTTGGCCCTTTGTGACGACACATGTGTTCATTCTTTTTGCAACCTGTACAAAGGACGAAAAAAACATCTTTAGATAGGTTTCTCTTAAAACGACTGACTGATTGTGAAAGCAAACCAAATGAAAAATTAGATAGGCCGTGAAAATAAATTTGAAACTATAAATGCCAAATAAATTTTACTTATGTTAAATTTAAAACGAAAGTTTGCTTTTAAGTCTGCGCATCCGAATCTAAATTTGTTAAAATCAAATGTTGTAATGAAGAATAGCGTTTCTCTCTCCTTGGCAAATGCTAGCGTTAGCTGCTATTGTATGTATGTAATTTTATGTTTTAATTAACCACATTTTCTTACCATATTTTTATTTGCTTTTTAAAACATGTGGTAAGTTAGGATAACTACCGAAAGGTTTTTTTCTGATCAAATATTTTGTTTTAAGTGTTTTTGTTTGTGTTGTTCAGAGTATGGAAACCAATCAATATAAATTTTATTGTTGTATATATAAATAAATTGCACCAACCCACGAGTAAACTGACATATGAGCTCAGTCCCAAAACAAATAGGGTCGTAAGTTAAAGTATAACTGTAGGCATGTATAATTATGTATACACTGACACTCTGATGGTCTATTATTAGTACTGTGAGAGATCATCAGGTATAATAATCCTCAGGCGCTGACAATTTGAACAGCTGTTTCAATATACTATGCATGTACATAACAGTACCAGTTATCAAATGTAATCATTACATGTACAATTGTTCTGGAACTTTGCACTATTCATGATATACCATGATATGCTATCACAAGTTAAATATAATGTCTGATCTCACATCAAGGTTCTCTATACAAATGAAGTAAAACTAGAAACTAGCTTCTAGCAGCACACACTACATGAACTGCAAGTGCAAATTAAACTATTGTTTCATGGTTTCGTCAACTTAGTTGATAGATCAAATAGTTTCAGTGTCACAACATCAGCTTACATGCATATATGCAATAGTATTTATCTGCTCTTGCAGTTATAATGCTAGGGCAACCCCAGAAGTAATCATACTCTGTTATATTCTTTTGAAGACTGACAGTTGTAACAGCCAGTATGAATACTTTTTTTCTATGAGGTAATTAAAGATAATGTGCGTGTGTTGTTAAATAGAAAATAGATTTACTAAGGGCTCTGGTGGTTCATACTGTCAGAGATCAATTTTTGCAAAACCTTCGATTCATGAAATTAGATGCACTACAACACTTTTATTTATTTAAAACTTTGTTCAGCAATGGTGATGTAGAATGTGTGCTATTCATAACTAGCACAGCCAAAAGAGTAATTTTGTATTATTCCACAGTAGTGTGTTTCTTTAAAAGAAATTTTCAACTGAGTTGTACATGATAAGCAGACTGTTACACTCAAAAGAAATTAGACCATAGTTGTTTTTTGCACTGCAAATTGGCAATTTTAGAAATAAATGATTCAGCAGCTCAGTCAAAAAAATTTTTTGATGTACTCACGTCTTTGTGAACGGCTGATCATCGGCATGTAAACACACTATTAAAAACTGAATAGAACTCAGAACTTGAACTTTTTTGAGCAGAACTGAATTATCAGATTCCTTTGCTCATTTAAAGCTAGTTAAATTATTGAAATTGACCAAATCCAAACAAGAGGTCACAAATATTCCAATTCTATTTTCTGTAACGCTGGTTTTATTTGAGTATTAAAAATATCAATTATGGAGTAAATACAGAAGCAAACTTATAATAGACAAAGAAAAATGCATTCATATCAGAGCACCTGCTTCAACACCAGTCAGTTTAAATATATGAAGTAAAAGTATTAACATGCTACCTTCCTCATAAAATTTTGACTGTCCTTAGAATTCAAGCTTATTTTAAACATTCTAGAAGGTTTTGATACTTGTGATGACTAGTGTAGATATTCATATAGTAAGTTGAAATGAACAGTATAGCTATATCCTTCATAATTAAGCCTTCACTTGCATTGTAAATACTTAATTAACTCCACATACAAATAGCAGTATCATAATAGTCATGATACTGCTTATGATAAGTTTAACAAAGCTAATAGAGTTAGCATTGTTAAACTTTAAATTTAAATATTTTTGCTGGCTCAACCAAATTTGTTCATTTTTCTAGCCACACATATTTGTTGACATTTATTCAACTCAAGCAAAAACATTTTGCATAAATATATTTTTTCAATAATAGATTGTTTCAAATTACATTACTTTTCCATCTTCATAACTGAGTATTGAAATATAATGAAAACCTGAATAAAAATAATCAAGTCACAGCAAAGACTGATAGTTATACTGCTTTATCATCTGTCATGATAAAAAGAAGTAGTTGTTATTACAGTGAAGTGTTGGTAGCATCACTGTGCATTTATTAAGTTGTATGAATTGAGATTGCAGCTACATATTAGAACCGCTTACTTCTCATCAATTTTTCTGTAATAGCATTTTAAAGTACAACCAGTTGCAGTTAGCAATGGGAAATTGTATATGATTTGAAATATTATTAGAACTAACAGACGTAACAGTTTGCACAATCATTAGTTATAAATATTGATGTGTTTTACTTGCTTGTTATTAGTAGTCAACAAATATAGAACTGAACTTTTCCTTTGATTAGATGCATATCTGATGTTTTCTTGAAGTTCTCTAAGTAGCCAAACAAAAAGAAATAAGACTTTGAAAAAAGTAAATAATACTGTAGTAATACAAATATATAAGACTAATGTTACACCCTTACAGATAACTTTTCTAAACTACCAATTAAACTATTAATTTTACGGGTTTTGTAAAGTTTTAAAAACTTGGCTTTACAGTGTAAAAAGGTTACCAAAAAACACAAATATCTAAGGTAGATTTGATGCATGATATCCTGAGAACAACAAAACATCCCATAATGTGTAAACTCCTAGAGATAAGTCATTCATTATATAAATGTAATTCACCTAAAGCTGTACTTTATGGTAAAATTATAAAAAGTGTGGGTCTATTTGAAATGTGTACATCTTTATGCCACAATGCTCTTGTTCAGACACTTACCATTGTTGACTGAAGCAGTTTTATTAATTTAAATCTACACTAGCTTTTAACCCTTCTTTTAGAACGTTCTAGAAAAAACTAGTAAAAAATTACAGTGTGTAAATTTATTTATTTTAGCTAAGTAAATGATTATTTATTAAGTAAAAAAAATTTTATGATTCACTGCTTTTGTTGTGAAACATCCGTTTTCAAAATATACAATATAACTTTTTTTTTATTGAAAATTGGCTATTTTTGTTATTCATCACTGTTACACTCTGAAGTATATATCATGAAACAGAAACATAATCGAAATGGACTGTTCACTCAACTAGCTAAATCTGGCTGTTAGGGAAAAAGGAGACACAAAATATCAAGTGAGCAATAAATATTTTCAGCAAATTATCCTCATTTCCTAAAGCAAAATAATTTTTTAATACAAAATTTTGTTTGTGTTAGTGCGAAAAATGATGCATTTTTTGTGTGTCTCAGTTTAGTTATTCAATTCATCAGTTTGCCCCTGGAATTATCTCCTCAGTTTCCTTTTTCTTTGTTTTCTCATAAACACAAACTGGGCAGACAACTATTGAAAGGTCCCTTTTAAACTTATTCTATTACAACTAAAGCCTGTATCTCTTTACCCACAAACATCTCCTATCTTGCTATTTACATATAACTAGTGTTGTGTGATAGGGCTGACTTACATGAATAGTTGAGAAGACTGAATGACCTAAAAACTTTTGTTTATCATTTGGCCTGATCCGCTCAACAATAATAATCTGCATATAAAATCACAGTAGAGATGTTAAGCAGTGGCTAGACTTTTAAATTTTCTATTACATATGCTAGTCTGTATATAATAACACATACCGTAAAACCTCTAATTGACCGCCATGGCGCTCTATTTTTGAACCTCCCTTCTGTAGTGGCGGTCAATTGGAGGCGGTGTTCATATATAGGCTGGCAGACTATTTTTTAAATGACTCATCATAGTTTTCAGAAGATGAATTTAGCTCTAATACCGGCAAAGCGAATGTCGCCTTTACTTTGCCGTCTTTTGCCAGTGGATCAATATTAAACATTTTGAATGTCATAAATATGGTAACTTACCTCCAAATTTTTGAATATTTCTTAATAAACATGCATCAACAAACCTAAAAATATCTATACTAGTTGATATTTATTGCTTGCAATTGACCTGCGATGATATTATAGCCTGTGTCCTTCTTTGCAATTTGTTGGCTTTTTCAATTTTTATTTCATTCTAAAGTTTAAGACATATTTTTATTTTATACCTGAATTTAGCAATCTTGCAACAAAGCTCATTTCACTCACTGATATGTTTGCTACAGTTTGCAGCTAAAACTAGCTTTTTATGTGCAATACAAGTGGAGTTACGAGCATCGGTCCATTGTAAGCCAGATCAAGATAGCCACAAAATGCTATTAAATAACAAGCTACAAATCTGCATATTTATAAGTTTAACAACAATAATCGATTAAATAGTACAGATATTTTTTCATGAACAAGTGACATAAATGGACCACACTTACCTTACATCCAGAAACAAAAATTAACGCTTTTAAAACAAAACCATATTTCTATCATTTGCTTGGATAGCTGCATTCTGATTGTTGCTTTAGATGGAAGAAACATCGTCTCGTTTTCTAATACCATCCACAATATCTTTTGGTTTCAATTCTTCTTCTGCACTGCTGAGCTAGTCAATATTATGTAGATTCCAAACATTTTTTTGACGGAGAAAAACTTTTAAGCGCTGCGTTTAGCACAAACGCAGTGCTAGAAGTTTGCTTGCTAAACGTATAACCTTTGGTCCAAAACTTGCGAACCAGTTTTTATATGCTTGTCCTTCGAAGTATTAGGACCATGTTAAACAAGAAACCAGTATTAGTGTGAGATAGTTAGTATTAATTTCTATGGCCCCGTTTTCCAAGTTTATCTACTATCGTAAATTTAAGCTGTTTTTTAAATGTAGGCTAAATCGAAGTTGAAAGACCGAGTTAAACAGAGAGCTACTGCTAGTCTGAGACAGCTAATAATTATTGCTACGGTGTTGCTTTCAAAGTTTGAACAAAAAAAGGAAAAGCTTTGGAAATGGGCGAGATAATTAACTGTTATTGATACAAACGATTAGTTATTAATACAATTTTGTGTACACTTTTCTACTGATCAGCTGATAATATGGGCTCGGAAAGATTAAATAATGTTAGTGGCGGTCAAATGGAGTTGGCGTTCAATTGGAGAGTGGCGGTCTATTTTTCAACTCTTCTTTTAGGGTGGCGGCCAATTGGAAGTGGCGTTCAAATTTTTGTAATTCAAAAGTTATTCATTTATGCATTGGTCAAATTTAAAGCACCAATCATAACCAATAAATACACTAACTATACCTAAGTTACTGTAGGTAACTATGGTTACTATAACGCTAACATACTGTTTTTTACTAATTGTTATTACGTACAGTTATATTAAATTTTGATCATCTTACCAGGGATTAATTGCATTAATTAATTATTTTGCTTTTTATACTCCTCTATATGACTTTTTTTACAATATATGATGCCAACACTGGAACAGAGTAAAAATGTTTAAAAGAAACTTCGAATTTAACTTTAAGGAATTTAGCTTACTAAACGCACATTTAAAGGTAAGTCCTACTGTGCACTTTTTTAAACTAAACTTGAATTTTTTCATCATATTTGTTTTTAGCACATGTTTCCAGTTTTGTTTTTACTATAACTCAAAACGAATAATGATGAGCTGAGCAAAAGCGAGCATTACATGTTTTTCAGTCATTGTGGGAGAGAATTTGGTGAATAGCATATTGGCATTTTTGTAATTCTGACACATTCAGCTTACCAAGTGTCAGGTTTGAACTTCTAAAAAGATATTTGCTGATTTCATATGGTCTAAAGGGCACAAAATACATGTACATTGTGTTCCACATCGGAAGGCAAAACAGCTTGAAACGGAGTTGTTGTATCGCAGGGTGCCCTTCACAAGGAAACCCCAGTATGAAAGATGACAATTTGTTTCAAGCTCAGGAGCGAAGTAGTCTGAATATTTCTTATTGAGGTCTTACCTGTTTTGATATGTTTTACTGCTCAGACATTACCTCAACTTTTCTGTAGAGCTCTCTTGATTTTCTCTTCTTGTAAACAATGCCACGATGCAAACTTATGCATACCAATCCAAATAGTAGATCTAGACCTGAATATAAGGATTGTGTGTTTAAACACGTGTTATTAATTTATTGTTTACACAGTGACTCTTGCTTTACCTTTTTCATAAACTTTTACAATTTTAATTTACAAATAGTGTATTTACACCTTTCTCAATTTGTTTTATCTACTTGACATGTATGCAGTGATGCTTAATATGCATTTCACGTACATTTTAAATGTAGATACGTCTTTATGAAATGTTACTTGGGTGGTAGATGAAGGGATCTGTCTATTATTAGTCTTTATATTAATATACGTACTGTCTGGCCAAAAAATTTAGTGGGAATGACTCCGGAAAAATACAATTAAAATAATATAAGTTGCTCTCTATGTGCAAGCTTATGTTGAAGGCTATTTATTTTTCTAGTGTGTTCTTTAGCCTTTATTAAGTATCTATGTAAAAACAGTCAAATCAATTTTTGTTTTGTTTACAGTTTGATTATGTAAAAAACTCACAACCAATTGAAATCAAACAAAGACAATATTTGCAGGTTTGTACTTTTTGTAAAAACTTGTCAAATTTAGACAACAAACCAAAACTTCTTATTAATAATGAGCACAGGACTAAAACTACGTGAAACAACATATAATAATAACATATAATAATAACAACATATAATAATAACAACATATCATAATAATAACAACATACATGTATAATAATAACAACATACATGTATAATAATAACAACATACATGTATAATAATAACAACATACATGTATAATAATAACAGCATACCTGTATAATAACAACAACATTCATGTATAATAATAACAACATACATGTATAATAATAACAACATACATGTATAATAATAACAACATACATGTATAATAATAAACAACATACATGTATAATAATAAACAACATACATGTATAATAATAAACAATATATATGTATAATAATAAACAAAACTACATATACTGCCCTGAGCAAGCAAAACGCCCTATCTTGATTTTTGTAAATTGTTCAGCACAAGCACAAACGCGTTTTGGTAGAGCCTGGCATCAGTATCAGCAGTATTTCATTTATTTTTTCTGATTTATTATGGTGAGATATCAAACAATCTTTACAAAAAAAAATTTGTGAAAGTTCAAAATCAAAGGAGTTATTTCATTTAGGGTGTTTTGATTGCCTAAATTGACAATTCACTGTGCTGGCATTAGGCAATCAAAACGCCCTATCAAGGCAGATAGGACGTTTTGATTGCTTAATTGAACTGATTTCTCATTGTTAGCTGACAACAAGGCCATGTGCTATGAGTGGATTATTAAAGGATTACAAGTTTCAACCAGGATTTTAATCCGCAACTAGTCAGCAAAAGAATAAATGTTGCAATTTTTATTATTCATCCAGCCAACACAGGGATTAAAGTCCCGTGATAGCCATCCTTCAGCTCAAAAGTTATGACAGGATCAAAAATCTAAGTCTCATTCAAACCTGATGTTATGAAATGAAAGGAGCAAGTAAAATAGTAGTTTTACTATGTTCAAGCGCTTTTATTGAAAATAGTTTAAAACACACATTTGAGTGAAATAATGTCAGTGTTTTAAGAAAGCAAAACTTTTCCATTGACATACATGTAATTAAAACAAGTTTCTCATCAAATCTCAAAGTCAGATTTTCGAGTCTAGACTTATGTCACTTAGAGATCATTTTGTCATAATAAATATTTCATGATAAAAATATAGCAATAGGATTGAGCACTTAGAAGTGCACTAGCAAGCTAAAACTGCCTTAGAAACAACCCAATATATCTGCTTTAGTTTTGCTTCCCTTTGTCTATATACTATTTTGATTACATAATGCTGCTCATCATGTCCAACTTTGTGTATGTTCAGGCCAATCAAAACATCCTATCTGCAGATAGGGCGTTTTGATTGCCACTTTATGCGTGGTAAATGTGGATAGGGCGTTTTGCACATAGTGAAAAGTGCTATTTCTGGTGGTCTCAGAAGTATGAAATTTTGGGACATGTTAGATCTCAACCTAACTTACACATTGGCACAAAAAAGTGAATTTTGAAAAAAATGGTCAGATAGGGCGTTTTGCTTGCTTAGGGCAGTATAATCAAAATTATAGGGTTTCTCTTTCTGCATACACTTCAGATGCCATCACATAATTTTATGTAAAGCTTTCCCACCCAAAAAAGCAATCACCAACTGACAGTTGGTCTTTACATTTTCCAACGTGTACGGATAAATTGACATCACCAGCTGGAATCCCTTCACATGTTCTTTCAACTAAACAGAAACCAGAAACAGTCTACTTAAGGACACCAACAGCTAAGAAATAACATAACTTAATAACAACAAACATGAAACCTGCATTATGTGCTAGTATAAATCCCGTACTTTTCTTTTGTAATCTCTGATCAATTGACGGTTAATTTCTTGCATCAATTGATCAGAGATTAAGTTAGTTCTATTCAGATTAAACTGTACCAAACATTTGATGGATTAATTTGCAAGAAGTCAGTAAACCCTTTACTTACCATGTACAAAGAGCAGATAATGTCTGTAGAGAGTTAGCAAGTGTCAGTTTTCACATTTACATGTACTTTAAGCTTTATATAATATACAACTATTATAAAACTATCTAAAACAAGTAACAGCATCCCTATAAACTACATTTACCCACTTGCTACAATTTTTCTATCTTGCATTTAATGTGCCTTGAAATTCTGTGTTGTGTTGGCATAAATGAAGGATGCGATTTGGAGGTTCTGTGTTTACTGCAATCATGTAAACAGGGTAAGTGAACAGAACGCCAATCCACTTTTACTGTTCATTGACAGTTTTGATGCTCTTGCGTACAACAGAATCTTCAGCGTGATCACACCGGACCTTGCCATTAACTACTAGCAGGTGCCTGTGGATGTTGATGCACCAAATAATTCAGCGCTTGCGATCTTGTTTCAGACTCTGAAAATGTAAGTTTAGCTCCCGCCATTTACCAGAGATTGATGGAAAGGACACTGAATGGTCTTTACCTGAGCACATCGTTAGTTTATTTAAAAAAATGTCATTGCAATGGTTTTAACACAACCTGCATAGACTTCAGGATATATTACAACTGCTAAAGAGACTCAAGTTCAAACTAATCAAGTTTCAGATTGCCTGGCCACAAGTCTGTTATTTGAGCCAAGAAGTTAGTGAAATCTGCTGGCTAGTAATATACTGACCCTGAAAATGCACCTTGAGGATGACTATCTGAAACTGGTCTATTAGTACTTGTCGATTTGCCTCAAGAAGCTACAGGGGTTTTGGGGCATGATCCGGTACTGCTGAAAATAAATTTTAAATTTTGCTACTACAGCACAGCCCCAGCACAAGCTTACAGAATAAAGAGAAGAACGGAAATGGAGAAACAATGATAATTAGCGTTTGAAAGCTTTAAAGACAGCATAGTCCCTCAGCCCTTTCTGAGATTTTCTAATCTCCACTAGTCATGTATATTGGATATGAATGCAAGTGAATGCAGGGTGAAAGCAGTGCTTTCTAAAATGCAGGACAGAGCTAATTAGGTGATGTCTACCTTAGTGAGACCGCTGCACCTGCAAAAGGAAAGCATCAAAAAATGGAGTTGTTGTCGCTAGTCAAGGCCATTAGGCATTTTCAATCCTACTCATACATGTGGCAGTTTTTACTTCAAACTAACCATGCTTTGCTCCATTGGCTGCACAGCATTAATAAACTATCTAACCAGGTAGGACAGTGGCTAAAGATCCTGGCCAAACTTAGCAACACTCTAGGCATTGGGCAAGACTATGATACAGCCAAGCCAATGGGTAGAGCAAGCAGATTTCTGCCTGCTGCCGGTAGTGCGAGCTCATTGTGCCAAGAAAGGGTGAGCTGACTCAAAAGGAGCTAGCCAAAAACGAGACTTTGTCATGCAGTACTGAGGTAAACCTAGAGAGTGTGTCAGAGGTCTCAAAGACTGCCTACGAGATGACCAACTATTATAGCCAACCCGCTGCCTTAAATCTTGCTGCAGAATGTGTTAGCTTAACGCCGGCCAAAAACATTCTGGACGTAATATTGTAAAAGATCTGACTCTGGTAGCTGAGTCAGCTTTACTTCCTAACAAGGGAGACGCAACCTGAGCTATTGGCTTGCCTTGTCCGAGGCCTGCTTGACCTGCCTAAAGCGGTCAAGTCAGTCCAAAACAAGGACCTGGTAGTCAGGCTTGCTCCGAAACCAAACCCCGGCCTGCCCTCTGAATCTCTATCTCAGGCTAGTCTGGATTCACTAGCGGCTTGCCTTTTGTTTTTGATTTCTTATGCCATGGCACACCCGATCAAGTCTAGACAAAGCCAAGAATCGATCCCTAGTCTTCTAGAGCCACCCTGACAGGTTCGTCTGATGGTTACCATGAGCCTGCTTGCATAATCGGTGAGCCAACCAGGCAGGCGGCAATATAATCAGTTCTTGCGAGTATTTAATAGTTTTATTAATGATAGCTTCAACAACATGTGTTCACAAGATCGAGTGATATCAAGCACAACTTGTCTACTCACTGCGCTGGCTTATATAGCGGTCTAGCTCCGCCCACCAGTCTATTTGTAACACAAAGGATGCACAGGATATAATAGGATCTGCACACAGGATAAGCATACGATTATATAATGGAAAGGCAGTTCAGGAATACGACTATATAATGGAAAGGAAGTTCCGGAAATTCAGGCGAGTGCTAGTAAGGATATATGTGCGTAATAATTGGTATATGTCCCAGTCCTCCACAATATCTTATAGCAGGGCTCTAGAGAATACTGGAAGTGTCATGAGAAAGGAATTGACGCTGTTACAAGCTACCAGTTTTTGAATCGAAAAAATCATTAGCCAGGAAACCTACAATAATGAAAAGCTGACATAAAACAGTTGGAACAAGAAAACATGAGCATCAAAAACTGCAAAAAATTTGGACATAATTTGGAACACAATCAGATGAAGTTGTTAAAACCCGGACATCTCTACACAACCAACTCAGATGGTGCACCGTCTGCCTACCATATGTGCCAGAAATAACCACAAGGTCAGGCCTATATTAGAGTGGGCAAGATTACCAGTTAGCTCCGTTTGACCTGATTCTGGTTAGGTTTAGTAGCAATGGTAAAGAGACTGGTCAGCCAAAAGATGTGCTAAACTGCGAAAAAAAATTCTGCCAAGCCAGCCATAGAAAAACAGAAGTTATCAGCCTATCTACTTTGGCAGAAGGTGGCCATAGACTTGGTAGGCACTTTACCAATTAGGTAATAAAAAGAAACAAGTGGCTGATAAGTACTGAATGACCACTTCACCCAATGAAAAAATGCACTGGTCCTTTCAAAAGACAGTGCATATGTTGTAGCCATTACTCAGAATGAACAAATATTTTGCTACATAGGTTTCCTGCTGCAGATCCACACAGACAAGTAAGCGCAGTTTGACAGCCAGCTAAAGGCAAAACTGTTTCAACTGTAGGATGTGAAAAAGTCACACACTAATCTGAATCAACCCAGGCAAACAGGATTATGGAACGCAAAAACAATAAGTTGGACCATTGCCTCATGACCCTGCTACTAAACTAAAGTTAAAAAGAATGGAATGTGTTGCTCCATTTGATGAATTGTAAAAGCTATTTAGATAGGCAAATACATGTAAGCACGCATTTCCTTAAACAAGATTGGCAAAGTGAAAACCATGTGATTTAAAATGAATGTGAGCATGAGTACCATTAATGCAAAACAAATATAATCTTTTCTGTTTGAGGCTCACTTGGGGATGTTGCAAATAAAGTTTAAAACCTGGCACTTTGGTAAATTCTAGACGAATGATTTGCACTGTCTGTGAGATTTAGAAGCTATCCTATTATTAAAAACATGTCTCACTCACTGAATCTGCTTGAATTTTAGCTAAACATAAAGCCTTGTGCCAAATAGAATATTATAGAATGGAGTAGACAGAAAATAATAAAATCATTGAATACTTGTAAATTGTATATGCTACTGAGCGCAACCTTTATGGGAGTAAACATCTTATTTGTCTTTGATTTGGTGTATAAAGCAGCAAATGTTATAATCTTGTTATTGCAGATGACCAGAAGTATTGAATAAGTTTCTTTGTTGTCCATATTCAACTTGTGCTTCTTTAATATTGCATAATCATAGGCAACACACTACAGGCTCAATGTATGACAGGCAAATATTGAAAAGCAATAACATGTTGGCTCAAACAAATCTCAACAGCACCAAAATTTTACCAACACTGTGAGACTTTTTCAAAGCAATTATTAAGAAAAAAGAGCAACTATAAGCAACACCAAGTAAAATGAGATGTGTTTTCCAAACATTAAAACTGTAGGTAAGCTTTCCAACAGAAGTAGTCAATGTCGAGCTATAGATTAGTTCAAATTAGCAATCACAATAACAATAGCACCATAAGTAAATTATTGCACTATTGCTGTTGGTATCTAAAATTAGTTTGTTGCAATGCAATCTATAAAAAATATTTGCAAAGTTTTTTAAACAAAGTTAAAAATAGAAAAAAGGAACATTTGCCTGTGAACTTTGTAATTAAAACAGCGCAAGTAATAACCTTTTCAGGAATAATGAAAAAAAAACAGTTAACAAGGAATTGCTAGTAATCTTTTGCATTGCGATTTTGGAAATTTTCAATCATGGATCTGCTATTTGGTATTTTTTGGTAGTCAACAGAAGTTTTGGTTTCATTTTGGGATTTAATTATAAGAAAAGTCGTTTTTTTTTTAAATTGATCTAACTTCTTTAGATTTTTTATTGTTGTGAATTCTTACAAATAGCTAGCAGCCTCCCCCGCTTTATATAAAACTAGCAATTTTTCCGAATTTACACGGCTAATAAAAATGAAGGTTTTAAATTAACGTGTTTTTTTATTTCTGTGTACTGTATTTATGTGTACTATTTATATATCTGTGTAATTGATACTGTGCCTGTTTCAGTCCTATTACGGCTCTCTAATGATTGAAATAGTTTTGCTTAGCATGTCACTCAAGCTTATGCGAGAGTTATGAAAGTTATGCAATGTTATGCTAAAACAATGCTTGCTTGCTATAAATGGAGATACAATAGAAGAAAAAAATGACACTGAAATTCATATTCATATATATATATATATATATATATATATATATATATATATATATATATATATATATATATATATATATATATATGAATATGAATATATTTATATATATATATAAATATTTATAAATACATACGTATATGTATATCATATGCATATAAAAACAATAGGTTGTGCTCATGTTAAAACTATATTCAATGACCTCTAAAACGTTTGATTGTGAGACAGTTCCTGTTGGTTGGTTTGCCATATCAAATGATTATATAAATATAAGTCAGGAAATACTGAAGCTCACCTCTTATCAAGGTAGTTAAGCTTTTAAGAGGCAAAATTATTCATTCATTTAACAAAAGTCAAAGATGGAAAGCAGAGATAATACAATTATTGTATGTATTTAAATCAGAGTGAACCGCCAACCCTGGTGAATCCACCAGTCTAATGAAGGAAAGTAACCAAACCTGGCCAAACTGGTAAAAGCCGCACTATTTATGAGTTTATGTATCCAAAGTAAGCTGATTAAACAATTCTTATTCCTTATTTGTTTTCTTCTGGTTATGAAGCTTGTAGAACTTTAACAATCTCATTATTGTCACGCTGTCATTGTTAGTGTGTTACTGTGTTGCTGTTTTACTGTATTACTGTGTTAGTGTGTTAGTGCATTAATGTGTAAGTGAGAGGGCTGGTTTTTGTGTCTGTGTGTGTGCGTGCGTCCGTACGTGCGGGAGTGCGCATTTGAGTACATATGCGTGTGCACACGTGTGTGCAAGCACATGTACAAATTTGTGTACATGTGTCTTTGTGTGCACAATAGTGTGTGCGTGTGAGTGTGCATTTATATTTACATTCATGTGTGCATGCACATGCGAGTGTGTGGATATGGTACTGACAAGGGTAGAAGAGTGAGCTGGTGAGCTTGAAATTTGAGAAGCCATGTTAGCTGAGAAGAGTCCATTTATTTCTTTGTTGACAAATATTGGTTAATATAGACACCAACTTTATTATTTGGTGAGTTTTATATGTTAGGGTTGTGTGACAGTATTGATGAAATATCAGAATGAGATTTAATCACAGTTAGTGAAGATGAGATTTCAGCATTCAGTTCATCTTCTATGAAACCATTGTATGTGATATCACACTTTTGCAAGCCCCTAAAGTATTTCTTGGCTAACACAAGAGTATTATGTCCTACAAATTTGCCTACTTTAAAATTAGTAGTTGATTCACTACATTTTAACCAGTTGTAAAATAGTTTGCTCTTTAGACATTTTGACACTGTGAAAAGTATATAACTGTCAATAATATATTTTTCTTTTGCACCTTTTTACTTTGTTAGCAATATAGGACTAACTATACATAGTACTAGAAATTCCACTGTCATACAGCCCACGACCAAAGAGATGGCCAAAGATATTGGCAAAAAAATAAAGGGTACTGGTGGTTGAGAAATGCAATATTAGCAATCAAATGGCTCTGCAGTGCAATAGGATAACTGCAATGGTAGCTGTAATGTACTGGGTGTGGGTGTTATTATATACAACAATAAGCAATAATGAATAGAAAAGATGTTTATATTTTCCCCCGTGCAATAGGAGAAATGCAATATTGGCCAATATTAGAAGTAAAATGCACTGATATTCTTAGAATAATCAATTTTATTAATATAGTAATAATAGAAAACCAATACACAATTTTGTTTACATTTCAAAACGTCATAGGTAACAATATCGAGAAGTTGTGGTATTTATATAGGTTTTTAGAAAATTTATTTAAAAAGTGTTTGGTCATGACAAACAACAACAATGAAAGGAAAATATTACACGTTTATATCTCTTCCTTGCAATAGGAGAAATGCAATGTTGGCCAATATTATAAGTAAAATGCACTGATATTATTAAAATAACCAATATTGTTAATATACATAGTAATACAGCAATAATAGAAAACCTATGAGCGTTCATGCGTCTCGAAGATTTCTGCAAACTGCAGCAAAATAAGAGCTGTTATAAGTGTTATAAAGCTGTAGTCCTTATTTACTGTAATGTATGTAATTCAACAACAATAAAAAAAATATGTTTATTATAACTCTGAAATGCAAAATTAGAAGTAAAATGGCAAGCTACTGTGTACTATACGCAGTTTGAAAGTTGGTTGAGTTGAATGTAGAATGGTTTTGATAAGCGATCTTTAACAGAAAGCGAGTAGGAGCATTCCATAGGTATATATATCTATGGAGCATTCACGCGTATAAAACTGTAGCAAAATAAAAAATGTTTTTGTCATGAAGGGGCGTCGTAGTTCAGCCCTAGCTTGTACATAAGTTGTAAAGAATTTCGGCTAAGGTTTCAAATAATGAAACCTTCGGTGATTGGACAAAAAACACAGGCTGATAAACTGTGTACCACAATTTCGTACCTGTAAATCGGTCTACGCCTCAAACGGTCTACGTTTATTACAGAAACCTTCGAATAAATTCGATTACAAGTAAAAATGCCATAGACTGATGAAATGAGCACGGTTTTCTCATGAAATACGCTCTGCTAAATAGTTCTACAATCGGTCGCACAGCTTTATTGGCGTTTCAATTTTCGGTCTTAACTTTTATAAAACCGAGCTTTTCAAGCTTTTTGTGGCAATTTTCGTTCAAATTAATCTGCCTATTTGTGTATAATCCGATCAGATGGGTAAGTTTTAAGATATTATCGAAGGTTTACAAAGACTTGGTAACATATTTAAATAGGTTTAAATGTGTTTTGTATCGTTATTATACTTTAACGACTTTACATTCCGATGCTTAAATTTTTTGATTAAATTTCTTGACGAGGGTTCGTCTCATTGTTGATGAATAATTTTCGTAAGTTGTGTGCACATGCATTTATCATAAAAACTCCCACACTTCCGCTCCGCTCGTGTGGTCGTGGGATAATACCTCACTTAAAATTTAAAAATAACTTGAATGAGAAAAATAACAGGCAGCCTGCTTGCACAGTCTCATGCCCAACTATCTCAGTGACAATAGCTCAGAAACCGTTTAAGATGCAAAACTTTTTCATAAACGTTCAGAAGACTAGCAAACTTCATCCTGTCCATGTGGAGTTACATACTGTTTTAACAAATCATATTTCCTCTGAAGTTTAGCTGATGAGAGCAAGTGTACGCATACTCACTATATATACCTTGTGAAGGCAAGCTTCCATAGCATATTATCAATTGCCTATAATTCATCTTTATCTCGAAGTATCCTTACATCACTACGCTTTGGTTCAAGCTCTTATCATTGTACACTAGAGTTGTTTTATAACCTTTTACATACCAAAGTTTCTGTATTAACCCTTTTTTGAACACATTCTCTAAACCACTAGTAATGAAATTTATAAGTTTATTGCCCCTCAAGTAAGTTGCTGAAATGAATATAGAAAAAACTTCAATGATTTACTGTTCTTGATATGGAATAACAATTTTCAATAAATGCGATCAAACATGACGGTTTTTAGAAGTATTTTCAAGCATGTATAGAAATACCTACATGTATATGTAGATACCTAAAATTTTATAAACTAAAAGTTCATTCCATTGTTGATTCAACTCTACTAATAATGTAAAAGCAATAATTGGACGCTTCGGCACTATATTTCCAACCCTTTCTCTATATAATGGGATCTTATTATAGGTCATGTTAAAATAGAGGAGGATGCTGTATTTTTAACAAGTTTGTCAGAATTTTGGAAAGATCAGTATAAAACATTTACATTTAGTATGACAAGTCAAACCAATGTTAAAGTCATTTATATTTAGCACTTTCCTTCGGGCGGCAAGACATTAATGTGGTTTGCCTTGACATTGTTTTAAACAGCTTTTCAAATCAAAGTGTCGAAGAATCAGTTAACATATTAACTAAATACAGTTAACATGTTGGCAGTGAGTAATTAATTTGATAGTGGGGTTTTGAAAGGTTAAAGACTGTTAAGTTTTTGAAGTGAAAAACGGACTTTGATTTGCGCTAACCATGGCTGGTTCAATGCTTTTAAAGATTATACTCATTGTTGGTAAAAAGACACTTTAAAGTTTTTAGGCCTGATTGCGAATCACACTCTAAACAAATCTGAAAACAGTGGATCAGATTTAGATCTTAGTTTTGAACTGGTGTGAAGTTTTTATGATTGTAACAATTGATCATCTCAAGCGTATCTTTACCAAACGATGGTAACCGCTACCAAGGGAACAAATTAATCAGTTGTTATTGATATAACACTATTATTATTATAATAATTAGAAGTTTTTATATAATAATTATCACGATATTAGTCAAATAAAAGTGGGTTTCAATTTGCTCTTTTGATACTGGACTAAAATTGCTATTCTGACCAAATTATTTTAAACAGATTTTTGGAAAACTGATATACTGCTGCTAGTATTTATGCAATATCGTGATAATCAATGCAGAGATTGTTTTACTGTAAAATTCATCTTATGCAAGAAAAAATTCCTAGTTAAAAAATTTTAGTGAATCCTGCTCTTACAAAATCTCTGACGCTTCATTGGGTTGTACAAATGCGGTGAATTTCTTAACGCCATGAAGATAACGATCTGGTTTTGCCATGTAGGAAAATAAGTAAAAGTTGCACTGGTTAGCAAAAAATATTTTCCATTAGTTGCACATGATTAGCAACAGGGTTTATTTGCTAGAGACTAAATTTTATTGGTCTAGCTAATGTGTAGGTTCCATAATGAAAGGAAAAGTGAAACCTTATTGACTAGCCGATTTATTGGCTTATGGTCTGTACTTTTATTATCGCGAAAGTTGATGCAATGGCTCATGGTAGTGAAAGAGTCATTTTTCACCTTTTCTCTTTCAATTGCCTTCTATCATATGTTAGTTTCAAATAAGGTTAGCTTCCAAATTGAGATTTTATAGTATATTTGACAATGGGTATTTACAGCTACAGCAGGAAACAAATATTATGTTATCTGCAAAATGCTAAGACTGCTTCAAATACATGTTGAAATAATCAATAAGCAAATATATCAGCAGGTTGTTATCTATAACATCTAGACTCCAAAATCTATATCACGATACTTAGCTACTGTCACATGTCACAATGCAGTTTCCTCTCAACTAGCTACATCTCGCTATTAGGGTATCAGGAGACAGAAAGAATGTCAGGTGAGTAATTTTAAACTTTGGCGATTCATCATCTTTTTCTACAGCAAAAATACTTTTTTGGTCATTTCAAATTTTACTGGCGTCAGTGTGTAGAATTGAAATACTCTCTGTAGTTTTTTATTCAGCTCATTATTTTGCCTTTTGCAAAATCTCCTCATCTTATTTTCACTCTGTTTGCTCATAAACACAAACAAAACAGACAACTATCTAAGACTTGCTTTTTGACTAATATATCCTATTACAACTAAAAAATTCATTCAATTGCCAACAAAGGTTTTTAATTGTGTCATTCAAATAATATTAGTGTTGCGTGATAAAACTGATATGTGCTGTTGAGGAGTCTGAAGCATCTAGGAGACCTTGGATTTTCTATTAGCATAACTAGCTCAATTTAGTTTTTCATGTTACTACTGTTTTAATAAGTGCATAGGACCAACTGCTGTTAGCCATTTACATAGTATTTTAACCTAATAATTATAAGCGTGACAACAAGTGCCAGTTCTTCATGCTCGACGTCACAATGGTCACAAATCAGCCCAGCTTGTTAAAATTTCATAATTTCAAACAATTAACTGCACAAATATTGATACAATAGATTTAAAGAGATAAGCACAGCTATATAATTATAGCTAAATTTAGTTGTTGTTTATCCCATATGCTAGTTTGTACTTAATTTGTACAATTTGTACTTGGTTTGTAAAATTGATATTCTTGGTACAGCACAGTCTAGTAGTCTAGAACTGCCTTTCCTTTCTACTGGATTTGAACTCATAGAGATTGCAACCACTAGTTTGTGGAAAAGCGTATTTAGCCACAAGGTTACACCGTTTTTAACATTTTTACCATCTTATCATATACTGCATACCATTTTCACGAGTACACACACTAAAATACTAATTAATTACTAGAGTGCGCAAACAGGTTATTTTGTCCTTATTTTAAAAATTTTTATGCTTTACTCTATGAAACCCAATTCTTTTTTGTCTTTGCCATGCTAGGGACAAAATGGTTTTCCATTATACGATATCAACAGAAATTTCTCTTAAAATTCAATTATGGCAGTTGGGGAGAAGTGGGTAATGTGGACAGTTAAATTATTAGCTAAAGTTTATAATCAATTCCACTTGTTTTATGTTATAAAACCTTTCTTTATCCTGTTAGAAGAAACCACATGCTAATTTGGAAGTTTCTATCCATCATACATCAATCTGTAAGCATCTTAATATTTATCATACAAATAGTAAATTTTAATTAAATTTTAACACCTGGGTTATGTAGTGGGAATGTTGTTGGAACTTTTGGGGCAATATGTACACAAACAAAGCATATTGTGTTGTTTATCTCTATTGATTGTCAGAAGACAATTCCTGGCTATGACTGAGGTTTATCAAAATTTGTAATAATATATAACATGGGGTAATGTAGACATGTCCACATTACCCTTATGCCACAATCAAATTACACCATGCTGCAAGGCATATGATATAAACTGCTTAATTTGCTAGTTTTTATGTTAAGTCTAAATGTTTACTACTAGGCTTACTAGTAAATTTCTCAGTCCAACAATTATTTGCCAATAACTACGAATGCAAAAGTGAATGTTGTTTATGTCTATTGAATGTGATTAGTAGACGCGAGTTTTTTCCAATGTTGTAATTAAAAAAATGAATGTTGAATTAATTGCCTTAATTTAATGAAAACTATTGCCCTCTATTGAAGAGTTGGAAGTAGACTTTTACCGGCACATGTGTGGGAAGTTTTTTAAGCCAGACCTACCAGATTGTAAATATGTGAGCTGCAGCCAGATTGAATTAATTTTACCTAAACCACTGTCACAGGAAAATACAGAAAGAACCAGAAGTGGACTTTTATTTGGTTTTAAGCAATCAGCATTCAATTTAAGATAGACATAATTTGTTATACCAACAACACTGAAAGACAATCTGATTTATTACCATGACTTAGTAGAATTATTATCTTATATTCTCAGATTTAATTTATTCCTGTACGGTTTTCGTTAAATTGAATATAACCAAATGCATATATTATTTGCAGTTATTTAAAAATCTGAGAAACTTTCACTTTTAATTACAAAAAATGACATGTTCATATTACCCAGTGCACCTGTCCACAGTACCCACCAATGATGGGTAGTGTGGACAATCATGCGGTTTACGATATGGTGGATTCTGGAAAAACTAATGCTTGTATTACAAAACATGCAATTAAGGAAAGAGAGCCAACAAACTCTGCAAGCTGAAGATATAATTTAGAGTATTCTAAAGCGAATAGAATAGTAGTAACTGTAACGAAAAGAAAAGCTGTTCACATTACCCACTTCTCTCCTACAGATTATGATGATATAACAGAAATGTTGGTATTCTATTTGCTGAAATCTTTTTCCCAGCGCCTAAAATATGTGTATAAACGTTGCCGCTATTTCCATTTGTATACCCATATTTCCATATTCCGAAAACGATTTTAGCTAGCATGTACAAGGTAGTACATGTGTAATAAAAAAAGTGGATGACAATTACGACACCGAGTTTCCACCATTGTCGTCGCAGAACAAAACCCTTAAAACGGAAATGATAGCCCTAAAAAGGGCTGAGGTGGTTGGTGAGACTACTGGCACTCAAAAATCGATTTTGACTGGTAGCCCGAGAGGGTCACTGTCCTCCCCGATAGGATCTACCGATGGGCGAATGGTCTTAGACCCGACTTCATGCTTGTAAAAGCGAATGAGCTGTCAATCAGTGTGTACCCGTAATTGTAGACGTCAGAATGCGCAAGAGTTGATGACGTCTTTTCTAAGCCTATAATCCGGCAGCTTCAAATTGCTAACTCAACGGATCTATATTACGTTCATCGCAATTCAGACAAATTTGAATAGTCATTTATAAGGCGCACGCTTAACACTTGTTCAATGTAGAGTGTATATATGTGTGATACTAGCAATTTTTTTTATGTTAACCATTTATTACCATATTGTTCTAAGATTTGCATGTTACTATACAGACACAAAAAAAATTATTAATACTCGTATTGCGTGATTAGTTAGTGACAAATGTTATCGTTTTTGTATTCGAAATATGTTATTGTGGAATTGGTTGACCTGATTACTGTGCAGCCAATCAATTTGTGGATTTTTCTTGGGATTGCTATATAACCTGCCAGTTTGATCATTGTTGTTGGTTACTGCTTGGTACTGAGAGATATAACACCAATAAAGATACTGCGTTCTTTACAAACAAGCTCTGCTTGAGTTGAAAAGCAAATAGGTATAACATTCTTGTCACTGTTTCTGACTTTAGCATTGTGATATTAGCCAGCGTATCATAGCTGCATTCACTATAAGTGCTATTGACCGAACATCAAGAATTATTGCGCTTGGCTTGCTAGGGTGTAATAGTTGAGAAAAGTCACCATCGAGTCTGTTTATCGGCTCACCATCGAGTCTGTTTATCGGCTCACCATCAAGTCTGTTTATCGGCTCACCATCGAGTCTGTTTATCGGCTCACCATCGAGTCTGTTTATCGGCTCACTCTCGAGTCTGTTTATCGGCTCACCATCGAGTCTGTTTATCGGCTCACCATCGAGTCTGTTTATCGGCTCACCATCGAGTCTGTTTATCGGCTCACCATCGAGTCTGTTTATCGGCTCACCATCGAGTCTGTTTATCGGCTCACCATCGAGTCTGTTTATCGGCTCACCATCGAGTCTGTTTATCGGCTCACCCGCGAGTCTGTTTATCGGCTCACTCTCGAGTCTGCTTATCGGCTCACTCTCGAGTCTGTTTATCGGCTCACTCTCGAGTCTGTTTATCGGCTCACCCACAAGTCTGTTTATTGACTCATCAAGTTGTGTGAACTCGCTCTTGAGTTGGGAGTGTCTATCCTTGTCGAGTAGAATTTACTTCACTGGTGGCAGCGGTGGGATATTTCTGCTAGAGCAATCTAGACGAACCCAGAATGCCTACACGCACTCGACGACAGAGGTTAGAAAAGGAAAGGTTAGAGAAAGAGAGGCTAGAAATGGAACGGGGGTGTCGTGACCATTACAGTGGTGATGAGGAAGAAATAGGGCAACCACACATGAAGGCAGCTGTCCCACCACATCATCCAATCCCCGCACCCACATTTGATGGAACAGAAGATGTAGACACATTCATCACTAGCTATGAAGCCATTGCTAAACATAATAGATGGAGTGATGCTGAGAAGAAGCTACGTCTTCGGCTATCCCTAAAGGGCCCTGCTACAATGGGAATTAATGGCGACTCATGTGAGGAAGTGTACGATAAGCTACAATCGCAATATGGACTCACTACAGATATGGCAAATACTCTTTTGCGGGGGTTGAAGTTAAAACCTAAAGAAAGCGTTCATAAATTTGGGGAAAAAGTAATGACATTGGTGAAAAAGGCGTACCCAAATTTAACGACTGATCAACAGGATCAACAAGCGAAACAGGAAGTTCTGTGTGCAGTGTCAACAATGCCACAATTGGCATGGACATTACGGTTGTCACCACCAAGTTCTCTCGCAGAGGCAGTCGATATCATCCATAAATATCGCTCAATGACAACTGCCGATGTAGGGATCCACCGGTTAGAGACAGAGGACGTCCAAGACCTGAAGAAGCAAATAGAGCTGCAGGCTGAAGAGTTTCGCAACTCTCAAAAGGAAATGCTGGATAAATTTGCTTTCATGCAAATGGAACTAACCCAGAAATTGGTGGAATCACAAAGACAGTTGGCAACCTCCCAGCGTGAGCTGTTAAATGGACTGGCGGCTAACCGGAGGCCTCGAACCACCAAGGACATACGCTGCTACAATTGCCAGGGTTTAGGACATATTTCTCGTGACTGCAGACAAAAGAAGGCGGGAAACGAATCAGTTCAGCAGTCATAGGCCCCGGACAAGCTGAACCAAACCTAAGGGGTGACACACTAGTTAGTTTCTGTCAACCTTCCGAGGCCACATCGTATTATGTTCGGGCTCAGGTAGGAAAGACAAAATTTACGCTTCTTCTCGATAGTGGTTGTTCCCGATCCATAATTCCTAAAAGAGTCCTACAACAGCTACCCCCGTCTTCCTTCACCCACCCCCTACCTGTTGAAGGCCAGGGTGTGCTTGCAGATGGCCAACGAATTCCATTGGAAGGGACAACAAAAGTCACATTGAAGTTGGGCAATGAAGTATTTGTAACGAACTTCATCATTGCCGAAATAGATAACCATATCCTGCTGGGTTTTGACTTCTTCAAGAACTTTAACTGCCAGATTGATTTCAAGAACAATCAGCTGGTCTGCCAAGGACAGAAGATCGATTGCTGCGCTGTCAACGGAGAGCCCTTGCAGGTCAAGGTCCAGGCCAAATACACTACATCCATTCCACCCCGTAGTGAGAAGCTCGTTCAAGCTAGGTTGAATCGCGTTTGGAGGCATGGGGCAGCGTGTATAGAGCACACTGGTGGGCTGCCAGGGCTAGCAGTGGCCTCATCCATACATCAACCGAAAAATCAAGATGTCTGTATACGCATAATGAACTATTCAGATGCGGAAATTGAGCTGAAGTCGGGACAGGTCATCGCAAGCTGTTCCATAGTTGGGGCGGTGGAAGATAACCCAAACGTGGGGCCGACCAACGGAGCGCTTCCGGAAGACCTTGAGAATGCTTTTCAACAATGGTGCCATAGGTTGGACGATAACCAAGTAAAAAGGGCAATGGGGTTATTGCAGAAAAATCAGTCAATTTTCAGTACAGGCAAGTATGATCTTGGAAGGACAGCTGTTGTCCAGCATACCATTCCTTTGGTTAGAGATGCACGACCCATCAAACAAAGGCCTTATCGGCATGGCCCGGTTCAAGAGGCAGAAATCGAAAAGCAAGTGCAAGAGCTCAAGGAACATGGCCTAGTCAAGGAGGGCCATGGCGCTTGGAGCTCCCCAGTTGTGTTGGTGAAAAAGAAAGACGGCAGCTGGCGCTTCTGTGTGGACTACCGTAAGCTGAACAAACTCACCACCAAGGATGCATACCCTCTCCCTAGAATTGATGATAGCTTGGATGCCTTGGGTGGTAGCAAGTGGTTCAGTACTCTAGATCTTGCCAGTGGCTATTGGCAAGTGGAGCTAGAAAGTTCTGCCAAGGAAGCTGCCGCTTTTACTACTAGATCCGGTCTTTGGGAGTGGCAAGTTCTTCCTTTTGGCCTTACCTCAGCACCATCTACATTCGAACGATTAATGGAAACAGTTCTACGGGGCTTGCATTGGCGCACACTGTTGATCTACCTAGATGACATAATTGTGTTCTCTGCCGATTTTGACACTCACCTAGAATGCTTAGAAGAGGTCTTTCACAGACTCCAGGCTGCCGGATTAAAGCTGAAGCCATCTAAATGCACGCTTTTCGGGGAGAGGGTACATTACCTGGGGCATGTGGTGAGCGCTGATGGGGTGGAAACCGATGCGACCAAAATTGAAGCTGTTAGCGAATGGCCCTTGCCCAAGCATAAGTCTGATGTCAGGGCCTTTCTGGGCACTTGTGGGTATTACCGCGGGTTCATTGCAAATTATGCAGAGTTATCTCGACCACTCAGCCAGTTGTGTTCTACCCGAGCAGAATTTTGCTGGGACAACGAGTGTCAGCATGCCTTTCAGACTCTCAAGAATCATCTGACAACTGCGCCGGTGCTGGCCTATCCGGACTACTCGAAACCATTCATTCTAGACACGGACGCAAGCCAAGTGGCTTCTGGAGCGGTCCTGGCACAAGAACAAGGTGGTCAAGAGAGAGTAATTGCATACTATTCTAAGATGCACTCACCGGAAGAAGCGAACTATTGTGTGACGCGGCTGGAGCTACTGGCTATTGTGAAGGCCCTAAAACATTTCCGTCCGCAACTATATGGACGGAGATTTGAGATACGCACTGACCATGCCAGCTTGCCATGGTTACTGCGAGCTTCAACGCCGACAGGTCAGCTAGCCCGATGGTTCGAGGTACTCTCGGAATTCAAATTTACCTTGAAGCACCGCAAGGGGCTGAAACATAATAATGCAGACGGACTAAGTCGGCAGATCTGCCAAGATTGCAAGCAATGCCAACGCTACCTTGTTCCCGAAGCATCCCAAATGCAGCCAGTACGCATTGATGCAGTATCCACTCATCTAGCGGGACAGCAAATTGATTTGGCCAAGGCTCAGGAGTTGGATGAGCACATTGGCGATGTGTATCATGGGGTCCGGGAACAGAAACCCCCTTCAGACCGGTACCTGGGATGGCAGGCAGAAAAGCTAGTTAAATTATGGGAGCACCTAAAATTAGACGAATCTGGTGTGCTGCACGTAGAGTTGCCTTATCAAAGTAGACGAGTCTCAAGGGTGATATGTCCCCGTGTTAAACAAGCAGAGGTAACACAGACCGCGCATCAATCTGCCCATCTTGGTTTTAATAAGACCCTGGCCATAATCCGCCAAAATTGGTTTTGGCCTGGCATGACGAGTTATGTCAGGAAGTGGGTGAATGGATGTGTTGCTTGTCAGAAAGCAAAACCAGCACGCCACCGACACTCTGATCCCCAAAACAAGCTGGGGGCCGGAAGACCCTGGCAGGTTATTGCGGTAGATTTATGTGGGCCCCTGCCAGAGACTACTGACGGTAACACCCAGATTTTAGTCCTCGCAGATCATTTCACCAGATGGTACGACGCCATTCCAATCCGTGATGGGCAGGCCTCAACAGTAGCTAAGGTTCTAGATGAGCGAGTGTTTAGCTACTTTGGGATCCCTGAAACAATACACACGGACCAAGGAGCACAGTTTGAGTCAGCTCTATTTAGGGCCTGCTGTGAATTATGGAACTGCAAGAAAACCCGTTGCGCTCCCTATCATCCCCAGGGAAATTCGATAGTGGAAAGATTGAACCGGACACTGGGAAATTCTTTGAGGGCTATGCTGGCCGAGTCAGAACACCAGGAATGGGATCGCCTAGTGCCCCAAATCATGCGGATCATACGGGCTACGCCACATCGAAGCACTGGAGAGACGCCCAACTCATTGATGCTAAGGCGAAATGTCCGACTGCCGCATGACCTCCTGGTCAACTACCCAACCGGGTTGGATTTTACAGAGGACGAGTATGCTGCACAACTACAAAAAGACATGCAGACCGCATACATAAAACTACGACAGCATCAAAAATGCAAACCACGGACGGATGACAGTGAAGAAGAGCCAAAATTTGCCAAAGGTGATCAAATCTGGCTCAAATCATACTTTAAGACAAAAGGTAGAGGAACAAAACTTCAACCCAAGTATGTTGGGCCTTACCGCATTACAAAATCTCTGCCCTATCAAACGTACGAAATGGAGCGAAACGGAAAATTGTCTGTACAGCACGAAGGCCGGATTAAACTGTACCAGGAAGCTGGTACAAGCGCTCCTCCGGGAGAGAATGCTCGGGCTCGCAGACCAAGCTTTGTGGGAAGTGCAGAAGAGGTAGCAACTAGTTTTGAGCCCGAACCCCCTGCCGCGGAAACGTCAGTGAAGCCAACCAACCCTGACGTAGAGCAGCGACCTTCTAGGGTAAGAAAGAAGCCAATGCATCTACAAAATTATTGGCTCAACAAAATGCAAACAGACAATGATAAGCTATCAGCCATTCTGGGACAGAATTCTGCCTTAGGAGGGGACAGTGTAATAAAAAAAGTGGATGACAATTACGACACCGAGTTTCCACCATTGTCGTCGCAGAACAAAACCCTTAAAACGGAAATGATAGCCCTAAAAAGGGCTGAGGTGGTTGGTGAGACTACTGGCACTCAAAAATCGATTTTGACTGGTAGCCCGAGAGGGTCACTGTCGTCCCCGATAGGATCTACCGATGGGCGAATGGTCTTAGACCCGACTTCATGCTTGTAAAAGCGAATGAGCTGTCAATCAGTGTGTACCCGTAATTGTAGACGTCAGAATGCGCAAGAGTTGATGACGTCTTTTCTAAGCCTATAATCCGGCAGCTTCAAATTGCTAACTCAACGGATCTATATTACGTTCATCGCAATTCAGACAAATTTGAATAGTCATTTATAAGGCGCACGCTTAACACTTGTTCAATGTAGAGTGTATATATGTGTGATACTAGCAATTTTTTTTATGTTAACCATTTATTACCATATTGTTCTAAGATTTGCATGTTACTATACAGACACAAAAAAAATTATTAATACTCGTATTGCGTGATTAGTTAGTGACAAATGTTATCGTTTTTGTATTCGAAATATGTTATTGTGGAATTGGTTGACCTGATTACTGTGCAGCCAATCAATTTGTGGATTTTTCTTGGGATTGCTATATAACCTGCCAGTTTGATCATTGTTGTTGGTTACTGCTTGGTACTGAGAGATATAACACCAATAAAGATACTGCGTTCTTTACAAACAAGCTCTGCTTGAGTTGAAAAGCAAATAGGTATAACATTCTTGTCACTGTTTCTGACTTTAGCATTGTGATATTAGCCAGCGTATCATAGCTGCATTCACTATAAGTGCTATTGACCGAACATCAAGAATTATTGCGCTTGGCTTGCTAGGGTGTAATAGTTGAGAAAAGTCACCATCGAGTCTGTTTATCGGCTCACCATCGAGTCTGTTTATCGGCTCACCATCGAGTCTGTTTATCGGCTCACCATCGAGTATGTTTATCGGCTCACCATCGAGTCTGTTTATCGGCTCACCATCGAGTCTGTTTATCGGCTCACCATCGAGTCTGTTTATCGGCTCACTCTCGAGTCTGTTTATCGGCTCACCATCGAGTCTGTTTATCGGCTCACCATCGAGTCTGTTTATCGGCTCACCATCGAGTCTGTTTATCGGCTCACCATCGAGTCTGTTTATCGGCTCACCATCGAGTCTGTTTATCGGCTCACCATCGAGTCTGTTTATCGGCTCACCATCGAGTCTGTTTATCGGCTCACCCGCGAGTCTGTTTATCGGCTCACTCTCGAGTCTGCTTATCGGCTCACTCTCGAGTCTGTTTATCGGCTCACTCTCGAGTCTGTTTATCGGCTCACCCACAAGTCTGTTTATTGACTCATCAAGTTGTGTGAACTCGCTCTTGAGTTGGGAGTGTCTATCCTTGTCGAGTAGAATTTACTTCACATGTATGTAAAGTCAAAATCTTTATCAACAACACAATAAATTTCTGTTGACTCTATTAGCTAATCTATTTCATGTTCACTATTCGGTTTCCCAGTTGATTAATTATAGCGTTTTAATACTTTTGAAGACTGCACATCGTGTATTACTTTTATATCAGTTTGTTTGCACCTTTCTACTTTTTAGTAGTAGACTAACTATATATAGTCTAATAACTCTACTAAAATTTAAAACTAATTGAAGACAGACCGGCATGGACTGTCCAGACCTGTACAGACCGGTATGGACGTCTACTACAGAGTAAAGTGCAGGTGATCAGGGGAGTGGTGGTACCAGCCCGGACAAAGATGGCGATACATTGTCACATCACTACGCGGATTTACTGCCCCATGGGGTGAATCGATGGATTCCTAGATGGACCTCCAGTGGCAAGTAGCCTAAATCAGCCGGGACCCAAGGAACAGGTCATCACCCGATGAATGAATACGACAGAACGATCATTGACTTTCCGGTCTGGAGCCACTATTGGCACTTACATAGGGGTTGGACACCTTGCAGGTCAAAGAGGATGACTCCATATCATATGAAGCCGGCCCGACTTCAACCAATGAACTTCCAGATCACCTTGAGGAGTTATTTCAGGCTGTGAGTTGGCCTCACTGCTGAGTCTGTATGCCAACGTGTTCAGCACGGGCGATGATGATGTAGGAAGAACCTTCGAGGGGAAACATTCCTTTCCGCTCAAGGAGGGCACTCAGGCAATTTGGCAACTTTTTCACCACAGGCTCGAGCCAGAGAAGGAGGCGGAGGCCACAAGGCAGGTCCAGGACCTACTCAAGAAAGGACATATCTTGCCAGCTAGAAGGGTTTGTAGCACCCTCATGATGTTGGTCCAAAAATGACCGGAAATGGCGCTTCTGCATAGATTACCGGCATCTGAACACCATCACCGAACATGATGCCTATCCCCTACCCAAGATCGACGACAGCCTAAATGGGCAGTCTGGCAGTCGCTACTTCAGCAAGTTAGACCTGGTGAGCGGGTACTGGCAAGTGCCCCTGGATGCGAAAGCTCAGAAGAAATCAGCCTTTTCAACCCAATCCGGGTAGTGGAAGATACTACCCTTCGGACTGACTTCCACTCCAGGCCACCTTCCAAAGGCTCATGGAACAAGTATTACTCGGCCTCCTGTTGTCATACCTCGACCACATCATATTTATCACACTGGATTTCCATGCACACCTGCACCAACTAGAGGAGGTCTTCTTGAAACTCCACAGGGCAACAATAAAGTTGAAGCCATCTAAATGCAAGCTATTGTAACCTCAGGTCCGCTATCTGGGTCATATAGTGAGTAAGGACAGAGTTTCCACAAACCCCGATAAAGTCAAGGCGGTCACAGAATTGCCAAACCCGCGAAGAATTAAGGAACTCCAAGGGTTCATCAGGACAGTTAGCTACTACCGACAATACATCCCGGAGTTCGCCCTGGTAGAAGTTCAGCGTTCAGAAGACTAGCAAACTTCAATCACTCCATGTGGAGTTACAAAGCTGTTTTAACAAATCATATTTCTTCTGAAGTTTAGCTGATGAGAGCAAGCGTATGCATACTCACTATATATACCTTGTGAATGCAAGCTTTTATAACATATTATCGATTGCCTATAATTCATCTTTATCTCAAAGTATCCTTACATCACTACGCTTTGGTTCAGGCTTTTATCATTGTACACTACAGATGTTTTATAACCTTTTACATACCGAAGTTTTGTACTAAACCCTTCTTGAACATTCTCGAAACCATTAGTGATGAAATTTATGAGTTTATTGTCCCTTAACTAAGTTGTGGAAATAATTATAGAAAAAACTTCAATAATTTACTGTTCTTGCTATGAAATAACAGTTTTCAATAATGCGATCAAATATGACGATTTTTAGAAGTATTTTCCAGCATGTAGAAAAACCTAAATACCTAACATTTTATAAACTAAAAGTTCATTCCATCGTTGATTCAACTCTACTAATAATGTAAAGGCAATAATTGAATGCCTTAGCACTATATTTCCAACCCTTTCTCTATAATGGCGTTTTTTTTAGGTGATGTTAAAATAGAGGAGGGCGCTGTATTTTCTAACAAGTTTGTCAGAAATTTAGAAAGATTAGTATAACACGTTTACATTTAGTATAACAAGTCAAACCAATGTTAGAATCGTTTATATTTGACATTTTCCTTCAGGCGGTAAGACATTAATGCGGTTCGCCTTGACACGTTTTAAAAAGCTTCCCAAATCAAAATGTTGAAGTAATAGACAACATATTAGATAAATACAGGTAACATGTTAGCAGTAAGTAATGAATTTGATGGTGGGTTTTTTAAAGGTAAAAGGCTGTTAAGTTTTTGAAGTAAAAAATGTGCTTTGATTTTAGCTAACCATGGCTGATTCAATGCTTTTAGATATTATAGTCATTGTTGATAAAAAAACAATTCTAATAATATCCATGCATTTTACTCCTATAATATTGGCCAATATTGCATTTCTTCTATTGCAGGGGAGAGATATAAACATATAATCTTTTCCTTTCATTATTGCTGTTTGTTGTATATATTAACACCCACACCCAGTACATTAAAGCTACCATTGCAGTTATCCTATTGCACTGCAGTGCCATTTGACTGCTAATATTGCATTTCTCAACCAACAGTACCTTTTATTTTTCTAATATCACTTTGGTCGTGGGCTGTATGATAGTGGAATTTCTAGTAATTATAACAATATTATTTGCTATTAGTAAAATTTTTTGAACGCTTTTGAACTAATCAATATTTTGTTATGGGTTTGTTAGGATCAAACAAAGTCTAAGTGGCAGTCAAACAAAAGTGTGTTTCAATTAGCTATTTCGATACTGAGGTAAAATTGCTATTCTGACCAAATTATTTCAAACAGATTTTCAAAATTTTGATATACTGCTGCTAGTAATTATTCAATATCTTGAGAATCAATGCAGATATTGGTTTACTGTAACTTGCATCTTTTTCAAAAACAAATTCCCAACAAGATATCTACAAATTCTTAGTGAATTCTACTCTTGCAAAATCTCTGACATTTTTTTTGCATTGTACGAACGCGGTAAAGTTTTTATCGATATGAAGATCGCCTTCTGGCTTTTCTCATTTAGAAAAATAAGTAGGAGTTGAATTGGTTAGCAAAATATATTTTCCATTAGTTTCACATTATTAGCAACAAAGTTTCTTTGCTGGAGACTAAATTTTATTGGTCTAGCTAATGGGTAGGCTTCATAATAAAACGAAAAGTGAAACCCTATTGATTAGCTGATTCATTCGCTTACTGTCTGTACTTCTACTTTTGCGAAAGCCGATACAATGGCTCACGGTAGTGAGAGTCATTTTTCACGTTTTCTCCTACAATTGCCTTCTATCACATGTTAGTTTCAAATAAGAATAACTTTCAAATTTTATAGCATATTTGACGACTGTTTACAGCTACCGCAGGAAACAAATATTATGTTATTTGCAAAATGCTAACACTGTTTCAAATACATGTTGAAATTAATAAGCAAATATACCAGCAGGTTGTTATCTATAACAGCTAGAGTTCAAAATCTATATCACGATACTTAACCACTGTCGCAAGACAGTTTCCACTCAACTAGCTAAATCTCGCTATTAGGGTATGAGGAAACAGAAAGAATGTCAGGCGAGTAATTATAAACTTTAGTCATTCATCCTCTTTTTCTGCAGTAAAAATAATTTTTTGCTCATCTCAAATCTTACTGATGTCAGTGTGAAGGATTGAAATATTCTTTGTAGTTTTTATTCAGTTCATTATTTTGCCTTTTGCAAAATCTTCTCATCTTATTTTCACTCTGTTTGCTCATAAACACAAACAAAACAGACAACCATCTAAGACTTGCTTTTTGACTAATATATCCTATTACCACTAAAAAATTCATTCAATTGCCAACAAAAGTTTTTAGTTGTGTCATTTAAATAATATTAGTAATGTGTGATAAAACTGATATGCGCTTTTGAGGAGTCTGTAGCATTTAGGAGACTCTAGTATTAACACAACTAGCTCAATTTAGTTTTTTATGTTACTACTGTTTTAATGAGTGCATAGGACTGACTGCTGTTAGCCATTTACATAGTTTTATAATCTAACTTTTATAAGTATGACAAAAAGTGCCAGTTCTCCATGCTTGGCGTCAACAATGGTCACACATCAGCCCAGCTTGTTAAAATTTCATAATTTTAGAAAATTATCAGCCCAAACATTAATACAATAGATTTAAAGAGATAAGCACAACTATATATAGCTGAAGAAATTGGTTGTTTATTCCATATGCTAGTTTGTACTTAATTTGTACAATTTGCACTTGGTTTGTACAATTTATATTATTGGTACATCACTGTCTAATAGTCTAGAACTGCCTTCCTTTTTTACTGGATTGGAACGCACAGAGATTGCAACCATTAATTTGTAGAAAAGCGTATCTAACCATAAGGCTACATCGTTCTTACCATTTTTACCCTCTTATCATATAATGTACACCGTTTCCGTGAGTACACACACTAAAATATTAATGAATAGAGTGTGCACATGGTTTATTATGCCTTCATTATAAATTTTTCTTTGCTTCAATCTATGAAACCCAATTCTGTTTTGTCTTTGTTATACTTAATGTCTTGTAAAGTTCAAATATGGCAGTTGGTGTACTGATTATGATGATATAACAGAAATGTCAATATTACATTTGCCGAAATCTCCTTCACAGCCTCTAAAATATACAAATAAACATTACCCGCTATTTCAGTTCAGCATTTTTCGTTAAAAACAAACTTGAAAACAGATAATTGATAAAAATCTAGTTGGAAAGTTGATGTTTAGTAATATACATGCGAGAACTTCCTGTGTGTATGTTTTTAGTAAGCAAAATTCATTTAAGTTAGATTCACTGTTCACGTTATATGTCTATCTTGAAGGTAAAAACTCGTCATGATACAAACTTGAAGCAATGCATTATAATGTTACATTTTCTTGCAGATCATAACCACTAAACGCACTAGAGTTACTGTAGGTAACTATAGTTACTTAAGTTAACATATTTTGTGTTAGTAATTTTTGTGTTGTAAACTTTTGATTATTTAGCTAGGAGGCATTTCATTAGATAATTATAATAGTTTCTATACAATTCTATGAAATGTTTTCACTTAACCATTCCACGACTGAAATGAATTAAAATCATACAAAGTCTAAATAAATCATTCCAATTAATTTTATCAATGTAATCATAGCAAAACAGACTTTATTTAGACTTAATAAGCTAATTATTTTACATTACATTTAAAGAGCCATACAGTATTGATTTTTCTCGTAATGCATTTCAACAAAACACTTATTTTGCAATATGAAATTTGAAAGTTACAGCTGTTTGAAAAATTAGATATCTTTTACAATCAATTTGTTTTTCTCTTGATTTATTTGAACTGCACAAAACAGTTTGCTCATGATATGAAATATAAAAGTTAGAATGGTAAATGTCGTATATGTTAAACATAAAAAATTTTTATATGCAAAAATGTTTTTATTACTTACAGTATGCAATGCTAGACATTCAGCTAATACAGTACACAATTTTGCATTCTCTGTAAAATTTTTGATGTATCAGCAAAATTGTTGCTCGGAACTAGTTAGTGTTTGTTGACTGACAATTGCCCACTTGTATGACAGAAATATTTTATAAATATTGAAATTTCACAACTACATGTATAGTTGTTGGTGAGGCAATATCTAATATAATGACCTACATGTATATGACTAAATTTTTAGACTTTATATATTTTTAGAAACCGATTTTAGCTAAAATGTGCAAAGAAGTACATGTATGTCAACTCAATATCTTTATCCACAAAACAATAAGTTTTTGTTGACTATATTAGCTAATCCACTTCATGTTCACTATTCGGTTTCCCAGTTGACTAATTATAGGGTTTTAATACTTTTGAAGACTGCATATTGTGTATGATTTCTATATCGTTTTATTGCACCTTTCTACATTGTTAGTAGTAGACTAACTATATATAGTCTAATAACCCTACTTAAAATAATTTTGCTGAGAAATATAACAAGCCGCCTGTTTGCATGATTTTAGGCAAAACAATCGCAGAAATAATAGTTTTTATAAAGTTTCAGTTGTAGAACCTGTCTATAAAATTTTAAATTAGACCATTTTACCACTCAATGTAGGTTGCCATGTTGTCTTCACAAAACATATTTCCTCCAATCTTTAGCTGATGAAAGCAAGTGTATGCATACTTACTATACTTTGTGACAACAGGCTGTTTTGTTGATTGTTGACTCCGTAACATCCATCCTTATCTCAAAGTGTCTTTACATCATGGTTCTTTTGATGAGGCTCTTATTACTGTTGCGTAATGTTTTATTGCCTTTAACGTACCATCAGTTTCACACCAATTCTTTCTAGAACATTCTGAAGATCACTACTTATGAAACTTTAATTTTGTGAATTCTCATATTTTCAATCAAGTTACATTAATTATTATTTAATAACTAAGTTTTCATGATTCCATGATTCCTTGCTTATATAGTAAAATAGTTGTTTTTAGGAAGTGCAAATAAACACAACTTTTTTATGGAAATTTTGTCCTGCTGGTTAAAAAAGATACCTAACACTTCACTAATTACAAGCTTGCTTTAACAATACTAATATATCTGATGATAAGATAGCTACAGTAAGCAGCAGTATTGCTGTCATAGATGAAATGATCCAACTAAACCAAATGTGTGTCTAAAATAACCATCAAACTATCAACCGTTTTGCCATATGTGACTGCTAGACTCCAAAGTCCATATCATAAAACAGAAAACTACTTAAAAAGGACCACTTACTCAACTAGCTAGGTCTAGCTGTGAGAAAAACAGAAACAAATAATTTAATTCAGTTATTCAGATTTGATTTTCATTACAAAATTACATTGTCATTTTTCTAAGTACTCCTCACTGCCAGTTTGTGAAATTAAAACCTTTTTTGCTGTGTTTAATTTTTTTATTTAGCTCAGCATTGCTTTTGACATAATTTCCTAAACTCTTTTTACTTTTGGTTTTCTCATAAATGCAAATAGGGCAAACTACTGTAAAATGATAGCATTTTATTTAATCTATTTTGTTACAATTAAAGCCCTTGTTCTATTCTTATAAACATATTTTTTGTGGTAAAAATATTTAGATAGATTTAGTTTTGTGTTATAAGGCTGACCTACATGTGCAGTTGGATAGTTTGAGGGATCTAAGAAAACTTTTGTTTGGCCCGTAGTATTATCCTCTCACTAAGTTCTTCTTGGTTTTCTAACAAAACAAAGAGGATATTAGTTGGATTCCTGTCTGCCCTAAATGAGGAGGTCCAACTCACTCTACGTGATTCGGTCAGACTCTGCAGGCGTCCCATAATTTTGCCCCAACAGGTCCAGATATGCCTGGATCAGGAAAATCTGCGCAGGCTAACGGCAGTAGCGCCAAGCCAGACTGGGTCTAGGTGCCAAGTGGACCCCACTCTACCAGTTGCTTCCTTTCCGAGAATTGGTGGGGCTGCCTGTTCAGTTTCTAATCAACACTGGATGTCCTACAAACTTACAGTACATATTCAATAAGCTCCCCCATGCTGCAAGGGACTTGTTGAAGGAAACGACAGTTACAGATTCATAGCTTATGGGACCAGGTTGCCTTTCTACGGGTTATATGGCTGCTTGTACGACTGTGGAAATTAAAGACCAAGGAAGGATGTGTGGCTGTGTGGTGAGCGATCTCACCAAGAGTGCCATTTTGAAAACGCCAATTTTGGTCCCCCACCAGTGTGCTATGGAGTTTCAAAAGCCTTTAGAAAGACATGGTCTGCGCTGTCTAGCAAGCTCCAGGTTGTGTGCGACATAGTGTTGCCAGCTAGGTCCAAGATAGCTGCCCAATGCATTGCCATGACAATGAATTACTGACCGTTGGAAGCAATTGAAGGCTGTCCGGAGGGACTGCCGCTGACTACAAGCTTGCACTGGCCTGGTCCAGAGGCAACCAAAGTCACACGGTTGCTTCTGGACCAATGCCTCAATTTCACGTACTTACCTCTCCACCTTTAAGCCAGTAGTACCATCATTATGTACAGAGAAATGGAGGACCACTAGGCGAATGACTAGCCACTCTTCTCTGACTCAGGAACCGCACACCTTGGTGTAGATACGCCAAATAGCAGGATGCCAGCCTACTTGCATGTTCTCCACATGACGGCCAGACACAACTGCATGAAGCCAAAACACAGGGTGATTGGCTGGCACAGTTGCTGACACGCTTCCACAGTACATTCAGCAGTGGTGACAGAAATATTTGCCAGACCTCCGAGGCCAAACACTAGATTTAACTGAAAGAGAGAAATCGTGTTGTCCAACAGCCATTTCAACAACTAAGCTTAGAGGAGAAAGCAGAAGCCGAGCATCAAGTCCGAGAGCTGCTGGAAAAGGACACGTTGAGACGGCTGGTAGTTCTTAGAGCTCGTCAGTGGTACGTCTCTAAAAGGAGAATGGCAAGTGGCTTTTCTGAGTTGATAAACAAACGCAAAATGCTGTCATCAAACAGGACACACACATCCTTTTCCAGATTGATGACAGTTTTAATCCATTGTCAGGCAATACGTACTTAGCTCCCTGAACCTTGTCAGTGACTACAGGTTAGTACTCTTGGACATCAATGCGCAGGAGAAGTCAACATTTGCTACTCAGTTTGGTCTTTAGAAGGGGAGGGTTTTGCCATTTAGTCCGACCAAACTGCTAGCCACTTTTCAGAGATTATTGGAGCAAGTTTGCACGGCTTGCTTTAGAAGCTGTTTCAGCTCTACCTAGATGACATCATAATCATCACCCCTGAATTTGCTACTCACTTGCGACAACTGGAGGCTGCACTCAAGCAGCTAAAAGGAGCCGGCTCAATTGGACGCCTTCTATGTGTGAATTTCTCTAATCATTAATTCGTTAGCTAGACTACTTAGTGAGCACAGTAAAAATAGCTCTCAGCTCAGAGAAAACCCAAGCGATCCGTTAATGGCTAGCCCCAATGAACTCTACAAAGCTACTCTAAAACGCTTCCTAAAAACTGTAGGGTACTATCTGCAGTATATTCCCAATTTCACTACCATAGCACGACTCTACATTGACTGATGAATAAGGGGAAGAGTGAACAGAGAGCAAGACAGAGCAGAGAGCTTTTGAGGAGCTGAAGAGACAACTCTCAATCAGCCCTGTTTTGGGATACCCAAATCTGAGCCCGCCGTACATCTTGAATAAAGACGTCAGCAAGTGCGAAGTGAGAATGACGCTCTCCCAAGTACAGGAGGAGGCCAAGAGAGTGATAGCTTTTTTAGCAAGGCACTGAAGCCTGCTAAGAGGAAATACAGTGTGTCCCGGAGAAAGCTGCCTCTTGTGGTAAAGGCTGTGAATGACTTCTGTCGACACATATGGCACACAGTTTCTGCTGCATACAGATCACGCTTCTCTGCAGTGGATGTGTCAACAAGAGTTTTCTGATCAAGTGACAAGATGGTTAGGGATCTTGGCTGAGCTCTAGTGTACATTTTAACCAAGCCAGTCTCCATCACAAGAACTCTGATAGGCTCAACTCTGATATGAGCTCGTCAAGCTGAAATATGAAAGTCTGACTTCTAGAAAACTTGCATTGGAAAGCCAGCATTTGTTGAAGTGACCTGGAAGAAGCCTGTTCACTGTAGCAAGTTTTGCCATGATAGTGCACAGGATGGTTGGTCGCACAGGCCCACTCGCTGCTATGGCAGTTGGGGTGCTGCCAACAATCGATTGAGGCCACTGTGGCATGATATGGGTGAAGACTTGGGAAAACTCTAAGAATAAGCTGAGACTACTAAGAGGCCACTATGTACCAATTTGTTGAGCGGGACAAAAAAGCTGACCTAAGAGCAGCTGGCGCTCGGAGCCCAAAAACTGCCTAAAATTTGTACAGTTTTTTGGGCTAGATTTAACAAGCTACAAGATGCTTGGACTTTTTCTCATGCCCAGGCAAGGCGGTGCACGGTCTGTTCATTGGCTAACAAGATAAAATAGGGGGTAGGATAATCAGCTCACTGTTACTGAGCCACAGGCCAAAATGACATCATCAATGAAAATACTGATCGAGAGCTGTGAAATCTGCTAGGCGGCAAGGCACGGTGGTTCCAAAACAGCTTGTGACAGGCATAGATTCTATGCCAAGCACCCCTGACCAAAATTAGCTGTAGAACTGGTGGAATTGGTGTCAGAGAGTTTGAGAGCAAACAAGTGGGTTCTGGCAGTTACAAACAACTTTATAGCCTTGCAAGAAGCCATAGCCCTCCCTGAGGCCACTGTTTCAGTGGTGGCAAATACGTTAGTGGAATGGGTGTTCTGCTACATGAGTTCACCAGAACAGATCTACATTGACCAAAGAACACAGCTTGAGAGTTAGCTGAATACCAAGCTGTGTTGCCTCTGACGGGTGGAAATGCTCATACTACATCCTACTACCCTCAAGGCAACAGTGCCATTAACCGTAACATTAGAAAATGTGCAGCTCTCTGTGAGCACCACTGCTCATCCAAGGTTGAGAGGAGAGGGACAGGTTGCTCCTTCATCCGATGAAAGCGTATCGTGGCACACCACGCCGAGCCAATCAGTTGATGCTTTGACTGGAGTTTTTTTACCTGACCAGCTAGAACTCAATCCACTTCATTGAGGCCCGACCTTCACACAAGTATGCAATATCGCTGTTAAAAAGGCTAGAAGAGGCACATGCAACACTCTGCAAAAAAAAACAGAAAGTCCGAGAAGAGCCTCTGCTATATGCACCAAAGGACTATGTATTGATCCTGAATAAGAGAAGGAGGAGAACAATTTTAGCTACAGACTAAGTTGTAGTCTGCAGCTAAAAGTTCATTGGGTCCTTTCTCTGTTGCAAATACCTTGCAAAACTGCACTTGCCTGTTAAAGCAACAGAGCCAGTTCTCATTGAAAAGCGAGAATTGACTGAAGCCCTTCCATGCTTGCCCAAAAAAGCTCAGCCACCCAAAGAGGCCCATAGAGGCCCTAGCACATAATGAGGCAAAAGTCATGAAATAAAAAGAACAGGCTGAGTAAAAGCTGACAAGGCAGAAGACCAAATCTTACATCTTTCCTGCTTCCAGAAAAAAAGTTGAAAGGCAAACTACACAGGTTTCGGACAAGATAGTAGCAACGAGATTAGCAACAGCAAGAAACGAGCACAATTCTTTGAGAAGCAGTGTAGCTCTCCAGTCCCTTGTTGGTCCAGCTTCTCAGTATGGAGAAAAAGGCTTCTGGAGCCGCTCGGCATAAAACCCGGCCAGCCAAGCAGCTTACATGGCCTCCGGACCAATAGGGTAAGTGGGCCTGGGTAACGGATGATAGCAGCCAGTCTGGAGAGACACAGGCATAGTGAAACTAGTTCCAGGGTGAGAAAGAGAGCTGGGGAGATTAGTGAGACAAGGACTTTTGTTTCGGTGTCTTCCAGCAACCTAGTTAATGCATGGAGGCACAGTGACATTACTACTACAGCTACTTTTACTAATTTTACTTCATGCAGTCCTGTCAATACAGCTATGGCTAACTCAGGTCAGGCAATTCATTTTTTAGCAGATCTTCTAAATCTACTGGAGTTTCTAAAGACAAGAAAGGGTTAGGGGCTGGCTGGTTTTGTGTCTCAGAGTTGGTGTGTCAGAGCACAGGCCAGGATATCAATGATGGCACAACAAGGCTTTCTGACAACCAGAAAGATTGTTCTGTCCATGCTGTCTCCGAGGCAGCTCATCTACCGATACTGATACATTCAAGTCAAGACACACCTAGTTGATGCCCTCACAGCTATCAATGAAATATACCAGCTCGCATAGTGCTTTTTAAAACTGTGCTGACCAGCGCACTGGCTAATGCACTTCTAGAGACTCAAGAGCGCCGTTACTAGTATGAGAAAAATGGTAAGCCGGTTCAAAAGTTGTGCTTAACCTAGACTGAGCAGGTTTGGTTGCCAATCCTTACATAACCACCTCCACAGAAGCTATGAGTAAAGTTGGCCTGGCTACAAGCAGGAGCCAAGAAAAGAGTGCTTCAAATAGAGTGAAACATCAGCAGCTGCCCTTGGTAGCGGACAGAAGAGGTGCTAAAGTAGGTTGACACATGCGGTCTGAGCAAAGTAACCACTAGCCCCCGGAGGAAGGGGCAGCACGTAGTGCAGCACTTTGATGTACATGTCTGCTCTCGCCAGTTTTAACGCATATCAAGAATCAGCTCATAGCTCATCGGAAATGCGCAGAAACGTGGGGTGCGATAAAATAGTCTACTTGGATGACAGGGCCTGCTGGAGACATTTCATTCATGCAAGAGAGTGGCTGGGAGACTAGAAGTTCCTGCCTCTGCAACTTGCCACGGACCGTGACCAACCGCCCCTTGAAGGGCCAGCGGCCTGGTCAGCTGCCAAAGATCTGATGAGGTCGACAAAGACAACCGAGAAGGTGCCAGAGCCAAGGCCAACTCGAAGGACTGAGGCTGCTATTGCCTGTCTGTGTCTACACCAGTCCCCCTAGCCTAGGTCCCCTAGCCTTAGACCTTAGACATGTTTTCTGAAAAATAGGTCTGCACAAATCTGCAAGGAGAGGCCTCACCGAAGCCACAAAAAATGCAGGCCTTGAGCCCCAACAGATATGGAGACTTAGACGGATAGTTGGTTTGCCTTTTTGGTGCTCGGACCGCCAATAAGACTCTTTATAGCAGCCAAAAAGAGGGGGATCAGCAGCAGTTTAACTACAGCCAGTGCTGACAAAGTATAGCCGCAAGGTTAACCCAGCTGATATGGGCTCAGCACTTCCAATTGGCAAATAAAGAGTTTGCCAAAACCGGCCTGGCTTGTGTTTGGAAACTGGCAAGGCCAGCTCTATTCACAGCTACTTTTGCCTTCTAGGACTGGTTGAACAGCCTCCATGACCTCCACTCTTTTGCAGAGCATGAAAAATAAGGACTTTCTCTTACAATTGGACAACCTAGCCGTTACTGTTTCTAGCCTTTTAGCCTTTTCTCTTAAAATTATTGGTAAAAAATTAGTTTATGTGATTGAGGTCGAAGTTCCTTGCTTTGGTTTTAGTAATATTAAATTACTCAGTAAAAAAGTGATAAATATATATTTATTTATGATGCTCATTATACAGCTTTTAAAAGTACTTACACTTAGATCAATTTGTCAATAGAATGAAACTTCTGTTACAGAGCCAAGCGATTTAAAGAAGCGTTTCGCAACTTGGAAATACTCGCTGTTTTCTGATTTCTCTCAAAAAGAAATTATGAGACTGTAAAAAATGCAATTTGATAAAGAAATGTGGTGCACAGATGCCAACTTCAATGCAGCAATACTTATCTTAAAGAAGGAACAGGGAGCAGATTTAGAAAAATACATCGACCACGCTCTACAGAAAAACCCAACGAGTATTCATGCAATATCTAACAAAGGTCTCTTTTGTCTTGCTCAACGACCTCCTCAGCTCAAAGAGGCTGAAGAAGCTGAGAAAAAGATAAAGCAGCTTCTCAAAGAAAACAAACCTGCAAAGGATGCTCAGTTGGAACAAGCTTATTGGCTTTACACTCATAAAAGGTCAACAGAGTCGAGGAAAATCGGTCTGGAGACACTCCAAAAATCTCTTCTTGGAGTCCCACCCTATGACTACACACACCACTACTATTATACTAAAATGCTGAGCAGTGAGGTAAGAGATTGGAAATCTTTTGAAGATAAAAAAATAATTGGACAGCTTATTGTTGACCAGCTCACCATACTTCAAAGTTCCAAAGAGCAGATATATGAGCTAGAAGCGTGGAGTTGCCTTGCTGAGTTACAGCGCTGCCAAAATGTTTGGAAACGGCTTGAACTGACAACCTTGGTAAAAGCACTAAGAGCTGAGTCTGTTGGTTCTATCGATTTTCTTCTATCTGCCAATAAGATGATTGAAATTATGGAGAGTGACAGCAATGCTATAAGAAAACAAGTCTATTCCAATTATGCGAAAGTTGCGAAAGCATTTTTACAACTCTCTCTTCGCTTGAACAAGAAAGAAGAGTGAGTTGATATGCTAGACAAAGCTTTAACATATGGCCGAAAGTCACAAGAAGTCAAAGCCAGCCGAATAGAGAGAGGACCAAATCTTTGCGCTCAGATATTCATATGGAAATGGGCCATTAATTATTATGAAGAACACAAAGATGTAGAAAGCTACGTAAAAAAAATGGATCGACCGGACAAGGTGATTCACCACGGTAAGCAATTTGTGACTTGCTGGAAGGTTGCAGCAATATTTATATTAAAATTTAAGTGACTGCACCATTAGCCAGATAATTTTCCTTATGTACCATAAGTGTTTATTACTAAAAATTGCTGGATAGTATTTTACATAAAATTTTCTGGTGATCAACTCTCTCCCTGCTTCTGCATCTCATGTCATTATGTGATTTCTGCTTAAGAAGTTTTCTATCTCATCTCCAAACAAATGATTAACTAGTATACTCTTGTAGAGGATGAAGCAAGGTACTGGACTTACCTTGTCAGGTGTTTCTATACTCTAGAACCGGATGACTCCCCTACAACAAAACCCTATCTCGAACAGGCCAAAAAAGTTATTCAGGAAGCACTGATACCAGGCTGTGTATTTGCACCCATGTTTTACCCGAGGATACTGATGCTGCTGGGAGACAGCCATAAAAATGTGGAACGGTCTTTTGAGGATATATTTATTCGTGAATCATATCCACAGTCACACCTAAGTAGCAAGGGACTGTTCTATGAGACTATTGGAAAAATTGAGAAGGCAAAGGAATGCTATGAGGCTATCACTATGGAAGGACCAAAACACCAAGTTTCATATTGCATAGCCACTAATGGACTTTGTAGGTTAGAAAACTAGTAGATGTCTATGTGGTTCAACCTGACTGAGCTGAAAGCTGTGTGTAACCTTTAGGGATAATAAAATGCATATTTTATATAATTGCTGATTAGAACTTTTTAATGTTAATTTCTTTTTCCTCTTCCACAGACAAAGCTTAAAGTAATTTTAGTGTAGTATACACTACTGTAACAAATATATATTTTCTCAGGAGCTAAAAAAATTGATATTTTCATCAAATTAAGACATGTGACCACTTCTGATTGATTTTAATAAAAGCATATCTCACTCAATAAAACCACTAAAGCTTTAACAGAAATTTGGCAAAAGTAGAGTCTGGTTGGCCGGCATCAAAAAAGCAAAGTTCAGCTTTCATTTCAAAAAATCATTAGCTGTCAAGTGGCTACCAAATCGGTTTGGTAGTCATAGCAAGTTTTCACAGCTTGCCTCAACTGTCACAAAGCCAAGCCGAAACATGTCCATGTTTTTTTCAAAACATACCTTTTTGCATTTCTTAGTGTAAATTACTCATTAAACTCCAATATATGTTCTTATTAAGGCAAACAAAAGTTTAAGTATCGGTAACTTTTTTAAGTATGTAACATGGATAACCATTAACAGATGATGACAAGTAGCATGATAAGGTTGTTCAAATTATTGCTTGAAAGGTTTACATTGTATTTCAATCTATGGTAGTGCTATAGCTAAAACATGCATGTAGCTACAAAACACAAGTTGTTAGAGGGCTTGGTGGATTGTTAAAATGATGGCCATAATGTTGTATATGAATAAATCTGTATAAGCAGCATATTCTGTGAATACCTGAAATACCTGTGAGCAGTCGATCAGCACAGTTGTTGGAGTTTTGGTCTTTCATGCTTACAGCAGTGGTTTGTCTGTATGTGTCTGTGGTCAGTATTTGTCTGCTCTTGCAGTTGCAAAGCTAGAGCAACTCCAAAAGTAATCATATCTATAAAATTATTTTGAAGACTGACTAAAATATTTCTAATAGCCAGAATGAATACTTTCTTCTCTATGTAATAATTAAAGACCATGCGCATGTGTTGTTAGAGAAGAAATAGATTTACTAAGGGTTTCTGGTAGTTCATAGTGTGAGAGATAATTTTTTGCAAATCCTTCGATTCATGAAATTAGGCGTACTACCATGATTTTATTTATTTAAAACTTTGTTCAGCAATGGTAATGTAGAAGGTGTGCTATTCATAACTAGCACAGCCAAAAGAGTAATTTTGTATTTTCCCACAGTATTGCATTACTTTGAAATAAATTGTTAATGGAGTTGTACATGATAAGCAGAATGTTACACTCAAAAAAATTAGACCATAGGTCTTTCTTACACTGCAAAAATGCAATTTTAGAAAATAAATGATTCAGTGGCTCAGTCAAATAAAAAATCTGGTTGCATTCATGTCTCTGTGATGGGTTTATCATTGGTATGTGAAGAAATTAAATATTTTTGAGCAGAACTGACTTATCAGATTCTTTTGCTCATTCAAAGCTAGTTAAATTATTGATATTGACTAAATCCAAACAAGAGGTCACAAATATTCCAATGCTACTTGTTGTAATGCTTGTTTTAAATGAGTACTAAAAATATCAATTATGGAGTAAATACGGAAAAAAACTCATCATAGACAAAGGAAAATGTATTCATATTAGAGCATCTGCTGCAACACCATTCAGTTTAAATATATGAAGTAAAAGTATTAATACATTACCTTCCTCTTAGATGTTTGACTGTCTTTAGTATTCAAGCCTATTCTAAACATTCTAAAAAGTTTTAATACTTGTGATGACTAGTGTAGAGATTGATATAAACAGGAAACAAGGATTTGCTTGCGTATTGGCAGCTGTGCAACAAAATATTTACCTCACTTTTAGATTCCTTAAGCATAGGTTAATGTAAATGAGGTCTACCTGACACATTCGGATTTTATATTGTTATTAATTAAGTGAACGTCTTTGTGTACACATATTTTTATATTTAGTTACAGGTACTCGTTATTTAACTCATCAGAAACTAGAAAGTGCTCTGAAACTAACATAAAACTAGCCAAAGCATGCATGTTCAAATTGATGACCTCTTGTTATGTGATAATTTAGCTTACATGTACCTCTAGCCATTGTCAGTTATCAGAGTCAGTATTCTGCTTCATCGTACGGTGTCAGGTTGAACAGTAATTGTGTCCTCCAGCATAAAAATCGCCTTGTTAATTGCGAGCAATAAAGTTTTGAATGTATTTTACAAAATGTTTTGTAAAATACATTCAAATTGAAAACCCTAATATAAGTAATCAAGTCACAGTAAATATGTAGTGATATACTGCTCTCCCATATGTCATGATAAAAGGAAGTAGTTGTTATCACAGTGAAGTGTTGATTGCATCACTATGCACTCATTGAATGCTATGAATCTAGAATTTAGATCTACATAATAGAACCACTTACTTCTTATCAGTTTTCTGTAATAGCATTTTATAGTAATATCAGTTGCAGTTGCCGATGGGAAGTTTTATATGGTTTAAAATATTATTAGAGCTAACAGACGTAACAGTTTGCACAATCAATCGTTCTAAATATTAATGTGTTTTACTTGTTGTTATCTGTAGTCAACAAATAAGAAACTGAACTTTTCCTGTGATTGAAAGTGAGGCATATCTGGTGTTTTCTTTTAGTTCTCCAAGTAGCTAAACAAAAAGTGTACAAAATGTGTACGACAAGTAGGCAAAAAAACTTAAAACAAGGATGTTGCATCTCAGGGGTGCCCTTCACATAGAAATCCTAGCGTGAAAGATGACAATTTTTTCAAGCTTTTGAACAAAGTAGTTTGAATTTTTCCCGATGAATTCTTACCTGTTTTTATATGTTGTACTGCTCAGACATTACCTCAACTTCACTGTAGAGCTCACTTGATTTTCCCTTTTTGTAAACAATGGCATGATTGCAAACCTTTGAATACCGACCAAAATAGATCTAGACCTGAATATAAAGATGATGTATTTTAACACAAGTGTTATTAATTTATTGTTCACACAGTCACTCTTGTTTTATCTTTTTCAGAAACTTTTACAAATCTAATTTACAAATAGTGAATTAACAACTTTCTCATTTTTTCTATCTACTTGACATGTACGCAGTTATGCATAATATACACATCTCATAAGAGAGTTTGTCAATAACTGTCTAATGTTGGCTTTTGATAATGGAATGTTAAATATTTACTTTATAGGGCGTGTACATGTAGCTCATCCATATAGTTTTTAAGTGTTTTCATAAGCAAGCCTTTTCCATTGCAAAAGCCATTTTGAGACTACAGAGAACAGAATGTGAATGCAAAACAAATGTTGATGTTACAACTTTTAGGGCTTGATTTTCTAGTTTTACTTAGATATATGTGCTATGTGTAGAACTGAAATAAAGCACAAGTAACACTACATAGCAGAAAATGAAACAGTAGTTGCCGTTTAGTTGTTTTAGATGATGGTGTAGCTTACTATTAACAATTAAATTGTTGAATATACACATTTGGAAAAATTGCAGGCATTAAACAAACCCAAGTGCAAATGTAAGGCTTCCCCCTAAAGATCCTACCTTTTTGATCACGGATATTCATGTAGCAAGGTAATATGAACTGCTAGCTGGTTAACAATTTAATAGATCTACCTCAGCACATGTAGATTGAATTGCTGGTTTTTTATGTTTGTGACCAGAGGTTTCAATGTTTATACAAATGCACATAGTTTGATCGCATAAAGATTTACTGTTTTTGACAACAATTATTAAGACAATCACAATAATCTAATCAAAGTGACATAATCTAAGATGTGGGTGCATCAAAAAAGTCGATCAAACAAAAATAAGGACCAATATAAAGCTAAAACATTAGCTCCCACTACCATAAAGATTAACTCTGTCCAGAGATGTAAGTGTTTGAGTGAGACCATTTTTTGAAACGCTCAGATATGAGTGGGAGTTTTGTTCGTGACACATATAGTGGTACATATAAAAAGATTCCACGAGCGATAACTACAAGATCTTTTCTTTAGCCAATCATCATCACAAAGTTTTTATATAGATCGTAATAATTGTTATTACTTATAAACACATTGTCTGTGATCTCCAAGATTCTCGTCGTTAAGGATTTTACTCAATTACTAGTTCACACATCGACATTTTTATTTAATTTACTGAATTTATGGACATAAATTGTTAATTTACTGAAATACTTCTTCAACACATTTTATTGACTAACAACAGAATTGTAACTTCTGCATTACTAAACTGATGACAAACAGGCTGTGCTTGGCAGTTCATATTCGGTTGTGCAATAAAGAACAAAGCTCAACTCCCGCTTGGCCTTTTATTCTAATTTATACTATGTCATCATAGTTAAAATACTACAGCTAAATCATCGAGGAAGATAGCAGAAATTAACACTGTAACATCTACACTAGTTGTGCAAAAAGAAGTCCACCTATTTTGAAGCATCGGAAGACATTCAAACAGGAACCAAAGTAGTTCTTCACGGCGGCTAACATTTCAACAGAGGCGGAAGATTGAAAGAAAAGGATTTTGTTAAACTTTGGGGGCCGAAGTTGTTGCAAATGTACAACACAATTGGACTGACAGACAACCATCAAATAAATCATTGATTAAATATTGCCAAAATATGATAACCATTTTAGGCCTTCAGCTAATGTTCTAAATAAAAGCTATAAACTCAGATCAGCAGAACAAGAACCAAATGACTCGATTGATTTTTATTTGATTAAAATCAATGGATTAATTCAAAATTGTGGTTTCACAAAAAGTTTTGTTTGTGAATAGCTCAGGGAGTAGTGGTTTACCTTACGTAGAATGAGTAGTTAATAGAGAACTTGTTCAGAAATGCAGGGTTACTTTTCAATCAAGCAAAAACTGGTGCTTGAGTTCACAAAGCTGCCTGTAAACAAATAATGATGTTTAAATGAACAGGTAACATTAATGGTGTTGATAGACTACATTAAGCCAATGGACAAAAGAAACACATTCCAGATTGTCTTTGGCCTAGGTTCCCGTGAAGATGATGCAGGTGACTGAGTTGCCATATCGCCAGCATCCAAACCGACTCTAGGGAGCCAGATGCCAACGAGCCTTTTTTCTAACCTCGTCCACTCTTGCGCAATATCAAAACGCACAATGGAGGGTAAATATAGCTTAATCACATTATATGGCATATCAGATTTTCTTACTGGGTACCAAACAGCTTTGGCTTTTGCGTATGAAAGTTTTGTTTTCATATTCTATCGCCAGCCTCCAATGTATACAATAAAGAGTCTTTCTGTTCCATCTCTAATAAAATTGAGAGCATCAACAGGGCTGAATTACAACCTAATAAAAAAAAGTTAAAGCCATTATAGAAAATTGTTGCGAACTGTTCAGAAGTAATAAAGCCTCTTACTGAGTTGTTAAAGAGGAATAAGAAACAACACGTTTTGTACTCAAATGTTCCAAAGGCAATTGAAAAACCGAAACAATTGTTAATATCTAGTGAGTTTCTGGTTTATTGCTATTATACGAAATCAGTAGTGCCTACCTGTAACACTTAACAATAGAGGTACTGTCAAATTATTTATAAAATGGATACTGCAAACCCCTCCAGGTTGCAAGACATTTTTTAACAGCAGCGGAATAAAATGATCAGCAGCTAGAAAAGAAGGTTCTTGCTATAGCGGTTAGTGGGAAACTTTGTTATTTTTTGTTTTGGCCAAAATTTACCATAGTTACCAACAATTGGTCACTGGGTGTAAGATTTAAAGCAAGTGGGTATTCCAGTGCTGGATGTGGAACAGTTGCAGAGATAGGATGTGAAATCTATGGTTTTTATTATCAAATATGGTGCTGTTAAAGTGAACAAAATTTTGCAGGGTTTTGTCTAGATATCTACATGTAGCTTAAATTGATAAACACAAAAAGCTAAAAGTAGTCAAGTGTTTCATCCGGTTTACCTGTCAATTCAGCCGAGCAGCCAATGCTACATACAGACACTGTATTGCCCGAGGTATTGTCAGACTGCAGGATGGTACATGAAATAATTTTATTACATCTGAATACATGAAACATATATTAATAAAAGTTAGGAAATATTATTAGTGGGAGAAGTTTTAGTAGAAAGTTGGGGAGTTATCGTACTACACATAATGAAAAAGTTGCAGGCAGGGCATTAAGGAATGAGCAAAATCAAAGCCTTCGAATGAACTTTCCATTTGTGGCCTGATTATGATCAAGGGTGTAAGCATTGTTGTAAGATTTGCTTCCCATGTCAGTTACTTGGAAGTGATCCAGCATAAGTGAAGGCGCATCCTGGTTTATCCGCTAGGAGAGCATAGCAACAAGTCCCTATTGACTTTGCCATGTCAATCAAGAGGACCATGTTTTGAATTAAAATTGATGCCAATTCAAAATGACCTGAAGTGTACTTAACTAGCAACACAACCTCTATGGCCACCATAAGAATGCTTAGCAATTAGATTGTTAAGCATGGGTTGTTCCAAAAAACTAGCCTTTGGCAATGACCCTTAGCTTGTATTTCATGAAATCCAGCAATTTGTAGGTTTAATGACATAAACAAACTACATTTGACCTATATAATAATTATCCAGCCAGCAATGGTCAGGCAGAACAATTTGCGAAAACTGTCAAACAAGGGTTAAAATTCAGCATGCAAAAACCCAGCTAATACTACACAACTGTGTTTAGATAGACTTACGTGTATAAAGGCCTATAAAACTTACCCACACGTTAGAACATCAGAGTTGCCCGCTCTACATTCTAACATTCACCAAATAGTCATAGGCAGAGAGCTAAGTATCAAGTTCAACTTTTTGAGATTAAGATTTGGTGACAAGTATGTAGCTAGTCATAGAGGAATAATTCAATAATTATTTGTGCCATAAACATGTAGTTTTCATTTATACTGTTTTTCTGATCCAAAACATTAGATATTTTTGATGAGAAGCCTATATTAAATTTTGTAGTGTCCATTAAAGGTCTCAATGCTTTGTTTGTGTTCTTTTGTGACATTTTGACCTCTTGTTTATTCCTCAATATTGACAAACATAATACATCACTAAAACATGTGTAAAGAAAGACAATACTTGAGATGCAAGCCTAGTTGCACTATAATCAGTTGACTGTTTTGCTTGGTATAATCGGCATAGTTGAATTAGATATGTTTTGAAGCAAGATTAACACAAATACTCATGACGGTCCAAATTAAGTTGGAAACTTTTAAATTCGCTAGCATCATTATTCTCAGAAATAAAGACCAGCTGACAGCTAAACAAAGTATTTATTTTGTTTCGCTATTGACTTTCAACACTTTTGGTCAAACTTATTTTAACAAATTTTGAAGCAACTATAGGATAAACACAACTAATACTCATAAGCTATTAACCGTAGAACCTGTAATCACTGTCATCTGCTGATTTTTTGTGTCTAGTTTCCAAACATGCTAGACAGATAAAACTCCCCAAAACATATGAACAAGTTAATTAACTGTTGGTGAAGTAGGCAGACTTTTTAGAGAGAAACTTTTTAAGTGCGTTATCAAGCCAGAAGAGATATTGAATCTTTGAGTGCTACCAGAGTTATAGTGTCTGTTACTTAGCACTTAAAAAAGTCATAATGACATATTCACAAACTAATGCTTTATTTGAAATATTGGTTTTGATGCTCAAAAGCGTGCCATATCAGCAACCATGAAGAATCTAAAATTATTTCACTCACCGAAAGTTAGTAGTTATTTGTATGGTACATTTTGAAAATCAATTTTTGCTGAAACATTATTTAATCAGGGTATCATCTTGTTGCTAAAATCATGAAAGGTTAAGTGACAACACACTTTTTATTGCATTACAAATAGCAGCTAACATTACCTATTGTTTTTTAAAAATTTTTGTGTAAGCTAGGTCCACAATCCGGTTTTATCAACCTGTAAAGTTATCAAAAGAGACTGAAAAGTTTGATATCTTCGGAAAATATTGCAGGCGCCATCATAAAGCATTCGGCATCACCATAGTATGTAATTACAGTGAAGCAAACTATGTTAAATTAATTTGTTCCAATGTTGGCATCATAAGGCAAAAATATGCAATTATCTAATACAAACGCCTCTGGTAGAAAACAGAAAAACTTTATATAGGTACTGTATATATTAGAGAGTAATAACAAAATAGTATATTAACCTCAGTAACTGTTGTTATCGACAGTAACTGTTGTTACCGACAGTAACTTTAGTCCAGGTAAGGGTTAAAGTCTGCAATAAAATGTAAGGTTACTACATGCCGTATGTGCCTTATAAATGCCCTTCTTCTGAGACAAATGTATAACATAAACTTTGAATTTCACTTAAATAAATTTTTTAAAAACATTTAAAGCTAAGTTTTAGTAAGTACTTTAGTAAACTAACCTTCAATTTTGTTATGGTCTTAATCATTTTACTTGTTTCCGATTTTGTTTTTACTCATCCTACTCAGCTCATCTTCGTTATTCCGATGTATTCAGCAGACCAACTGCCAAATTTGAGTTTTGTTAGACATTTTTGTTAATGTTGTATGGTGAAACCATGTTGTGTAGTTGACAAAATAAAAATCGTGTTTCATATTGTAAGGTGTAAAACTACAAAAAAAAAACATGGCACACCGGGGTGCACTGTGTATGTAAATTCTAGCAAGAAAGACAATATTTTTTTGAGCTTTATGACAAAAGTTTTCTGAGTGTTCCCCAGTTGGCTTCTTATCTGTTTTGATATGTTTTACGGTTCAAATGTTATATTAACTTCTTTGTAAAACCCTTTTGATTGTAATTTCTTATTGACAATGACACACTTGAAAATTTTCTACATACTAAACCAAATCGATTTAGTCCTGAATATAACTAGGGTTAATTTAGACGCGTTTGATTTTGATTCGTTGTTCACATACCAATTCTTGTTCTACTGTTTTCATAAACTTTTGCAATTTTAATTTACACTTGGTGTCTTAAAATTTTTCTTGTAATTTTCTATTTACTTGACATGTATACAGTGATGCATTATATACAACATTATCAAATATTAATAGTGAAATATTAAATATGGAGGCGTATCTATAGAATTTAGCTACATATAACAAGTTTAGGCAAGATATTGAGGAGGCTCTCTTTATATTATCTCAGGAAAAACGTAATTGGAAGTAATACTTGAACGTGGCAGTTAAATTAAGATGAGTTGCTATCATTGTGCAAGCTTTGTAGTAGCTTATTTGCCTTTTTAGCATTACTCTTGACCTTGAAGAGGAAATCCCGTAAAGATCAATTAAGTTAAATAACTCAAATTTAAGAAGCTGCAATATTTGGATTGTTTGCAAAACTCCTGTTTGCTGAAGTTTATTCAACTTATATCTGACCTAAAAAGGCATTAAACTACTTTGTTGTATGGAGACATGTAAAAAATAAATTTAAACATTAAATCAACAACCTAATAATCAATGAAACAGTGTTTATTGTCACAAACTTAGAGAAATATAAAGGGAGTTTCAGCTTTGAATTTAGTTGGCCTGTTAAGTTAGTGACTGATAGAATTATCCAAGCATAAATAGTTCTTGCTTACACTAGCTAAATTTAAAATCTAATCAATTGATGCATTTTTATTTTCATTGTTCATCATCTTTTTTTATTTTATTACTAATGTGTAATGTTTCAAGAAGTTTCAACTGCTGTATCATTAAAAATTATGTAATATGTCAAAACCAACTTGTAAGAAAAAATTCTTTTAAGCATCTCATACATAGAGGTGATTGTTGTTTAATGCTTCATAATGAGATTTTAACTTTTTAATAAAAGTAAAATATCCAAAAACTGTGATATCTCACTGAGCTCTCAAACTCTGATGCTTTATAAGTTAAACTAAAACAATCACAGACAAGGTTGGACTACTTTTAGCTATCAGTAAAAACTATGCTATAAAATACATATGGATTTGACTAATTAGAAACAGTTTATTATGTTTATACGTGGCATATCGCTCAAGTCAGTTTTATGTTAAGACAATGAATGACTTTTCCAAATATTTTCATCTTCTTACTGAATCTACCTCTATGATAGGTGTTTATTTTACATAAATTTAAGATGTCTAATTTTTTGATGGTTTGTGCTTTGGATTTTTAACCAAACAGTTTGAGGGTTTTAACTCATTTTAACATTCCTGATATGAACAAATTTTATAAAACTTCTAAAAATTGTTTTTAAAACATTAGTGGTACCTGCCTTAACAATATTCCACTTATTATCTGTTATCTTAACAAAAGAAAAGTATTGTAAGCTCTTAATGTCAAACCACTCATATGATTTTAATGGATAATTGGTGCCATTCTTTCTTCGATTTGTGATTGTTAGATTGCATTATTTAAAAGCATTTCTATTTGAAATAAAATTATTGTCAATAAAGTAATATATAGCTGTTTTTATTACTAATTCAACATTATACAACATGCATTTCTGTAAATATGAATTAAGCCAGTTCAATACAGTATGCATAAATCAAATGCACAATAAATCAATTTTTTGTGATCGGAATCATCATTGAATCTGACCCTCTCATCCTTGTCATTTAATACAATTAGAAGACTATACGGATTACACGCAAATTAAACCATTTCTTTGTATGAGGTAATGTGCAAGTTTGCCTCATGAAAACTATATCTAACCGCTTTTTGTTTTCTCTATAGTTTGATTATGTAAAAACTAACAGCTAGCTGAAATCAAACAAAGACAACATGGACTGGTTAGCGTTTTTTGTCAAAGCATCTCAAAATTATGCAACAAACAAAAACTTCTCATTATTAATTACCACAGGACAGAAACTGCGAATAAAAGTAGCCCAAACAACATATAATAACCAAAGAAACAACACATAATCAAAAGTATATGATTTCTCTTGCTGCATATACCTCAGACACCATTACATGATTATAGCTTTTCCATCCAAAATAGCAGTCACCAACTGACACTTGGTCTTTACAGAAGCCAACATGTACAGATAAACTGACATCACCAGCTGGAACTCCTTCACATATCCCTTCAACTGAAACAGGGACCATAAACAATTTACCTAAGCACATCGACAGATATGGAAAGAGCTTAACTTAATAACAAGGAAATTGAAGCCTGCATTCTGCTAATATGGGTACAATACCTTTCTCTTTCATTCTCTGTTCAACTGTTGCCTAATTTCTTACAGTCACTTTTTTTTTAAATAAAGGAGTACAAACCTTTAATTTATCACAATAAGTCAGTAAACCCTTCACCTATCTGTTGCAATTAGCATATAGTATTTGTGAAGGTTTATCAACGTTTTGTTTACTAAACTTATTTTAAGTTTTATATCTATTACAGTTATTTAAAACAATTTAAAAAGGCTGACAGCATGCCTATCAACTACATTTACTCACTTGCTACATTATTTCTGATTTTAAGCTCGATTGATGGAGTTTTAAGCAAGACCTATTTACCTCTAATCAAATTGAATTTAACGTAGCATTGCAAAAGACCTTGGCGCACACCCATCTTAGCCAAACACTTAAAAACCAGCTCTGCCAAAAAAGAGTGACCCGTCGGAAGCTGGCCAGTGCTAAAAATTGACCGATTTCCAAAGAAAACGGCAGACAAAAGCTTCGGTACATATAGACACTAGCAAAACCAAGCAAACAAAAGACCAAAAAACTAAATGCAAAAAATATCTTAACATAGTTATAAAAGTATGATCCAAACAAGCGACTGGTTTTAAGTAGAGTGGTGGAAGGTCTTTAGAGATTATTTACATTGGTGGCAGCGGTGGAGTTTTTTGAATAACAGTTTAACAGTATTTAGAGAACTTTTAGACAAATTTCCCACAACTATTTGAAAGCAACATTAGGGGAGACACCCAGTGGCATGAGAAAGGATACCCTGCAGACTTCTGGAGGCTGAACCATCTTAAACATAGTAGATTGCCTTTAATCATCTAAGGGCAAAGCTTCGAGAGGCCTTTGGCATGATCATCATGAGCTTGGAGCATGGATAGAAACAGGAGCTGCCTGACTGATGTATAAAAAAGCTAAGAACAGTGCTGCAGACTCTGGTTGTTGCCTATTAACTTAATGGGCAAGAATTGTGTCTCAATATGCATGTATAATTTAAAAGCCTTTTGTGAGAAGTAGCCGGAGTAAACAGGCAGACAGAAACACTGCTTGCGCTTGAGAAAGCAGCAGAAAAAAATTAGTAAAAAGATGCAGTTAAGGCTAAAAAGTTTATGCTGATGCTGACGTGATCAAGGCACAGTGTGGCCTGTCTCTAAGGTGGGCCTTGACAGGCCCTATGGTAGTTGGTAGTTTTGTCGCCAGTTTTTAATAAGGTTCTCATTATTTATGGAAAACTTTGGTTTGTTGTACAATTTTGACATGTGATTGACAATTTTGATGAAGAGCGCTAGTTAGGAAATATTCTATGCTCTTGATGTTAGTTGATAGTTTTTTTTCTTACATACTCAATAGGTAAACTAAACAGAAAAGGCATTATTTGTCATGGGTAAACCGTCTAATTTAGGTGTATTTTTGCTGTTGTAGTTGTGGCTGTTTAATTTTCTAATCTTTGAGGGGAAACTTCTTCCATCCAAAATCAGATGCCTGTAACAAGAACCAAAACAACTCTTCCGTATCGATCCTTGGATGCTGAACAGTTGCCAGATCCTTAACGACTGGCAACAAGACAGGGCTGACTAACTTCTGGCTGACATTCACTTTTGAGTAACTGCTAGAAAGGTCATGGCTTTTGTTTGGCTGGCCTCACATCTGATCTAAAGTTGGGTTTCTAGTGTAGACAAACTGTGTACCAAAAAACACTTCACTTCAAACATAGGGCTCAGAGCTGAGTACTCTGCAGATAAATGTACAGACCACCCTTCATAGACATACCACCAGGTGAAACCGTTAATTCAAATGACCTACAGTGACCTACAGTGACTCATCAAACCTATACGAACATGAACCCGCAAAAAACATGTCAAAAAAATGCTATGTGGTACAACACAAGCCACTGTCAGCAACAAAATCTACTAGCCATACCCACACCCACGTTGACTGATTTGGTGAGGGCTGGTGCCAATTTTTTTAGATCAAGACAAGGGAATGTCTGCAATAATATTTCGGCTCATAAAAAGAAGCAAGGCAGATAGATGGCGGTAGCTCATTTATATTCCTTAGTCAGTTTACGCAAATAGTGCAGCAGGTAGGTAAGCAAGTCAGACAACATGAAAAAAACACAGCCCTAAAGAAGTCGCATTGACTAAAACCCTTTTAAGCAAGAGCTGGAAGAACAAGGGCAAGTATGATGAGGCTACCCGAGTAACAGTGATTAATTTGGAGAAACGACCTGTGGCCGCACCAGTAATTCTGACTAATGGTTGTTCTCTGCCCACCACGTGTAACCCCGGCAACAGCCACACCGATTGGTTGACCGGACAAATTGTAAAGATAGATTTGGCTCGGCTACCTTCCAAAATAGGGGCATAGTAGTACAGAAAAAACTTCCCAGTTACTTACAAACACTATGAGGCTGCTTGAATGTTTGGATCAAGACTCTGAATGTTATCTCAGCAGAAGGAAAGAAGAGAAGCCGGGTTCAACAGAGATTACCTTAAGCATAGCACTCAGGAGCAAACTGAATCAGTGTGGAACAAGAAAAGATGAACCAGCGACAGACCAAAAACCTGCCTTTAATGAGGCAAGTCTCTACTATAGCTACCTTTCGCCAATCAACAGAAGAGGTCGACTGAGATTGATAATCATATGCCCAACGTAAATGGGGCCTGCTATGGGCAGCAATAAATCGCCCATACGCAACTTAACTATTTACCTTTGCCTAAATATGCTAAAGGTACAGTCTAACAAAATCCTGATGAACACAGGGTGCAACACCAACTTGCTGAGTAAGTAAGTCTTCGATCAGCTCTATAAGGTTACCCTAGATAAGCACAGAGAACCAATAGGCTTGGCCTTATGGCAGATGAACTCGGCAGCAGTTTTACTGAGCAAAGACTAAATAAGTATTTGTGCTGAACCAGATCAACAAGGATGTCATCTTGAGAATGTCATTCTTAGTGGCTGATCAGCGTTACATGTAATTTCAGCAGTGATCGGTTTTGTAGACGAATATGGACCGACGCTAGCTGTAAAGCAAATTGAAGCTGTTGAAGAGCATAGTGAGTCCAGCCTAGACTGAGATGGTCCCTTCATGCCAAATCAACAGCTAGAACTATTGTCTATTGTGAGTGATAGGAGGCAGATAGAAGGAGCCTCCATTGGCTAATAGCTTGAATCAGCCTTGGCCAAAGTAAAACATAGTCACACAGTGCCTTAACTTCCTCAAGCGGACTCTGGCACTCTGGCTTGTTACCATGTTTAGAACCTGTACTGGAATTGAGAACCACCGAGATAATGCGCTTTCGTTCTTTTTCTGTTTGGGCTGAAAAGCTCCAAATGCAAAAACGCGAAAGCTAAGAATGGCAACCCATCTTATAGATCTGTTCCACATGGCCCAAAAAAATAAAAGGAGCCAGGGCAGACCAAATAGCTTGCTGACCTTTTGACCTAGTATTAAGCCACTTTCAGCGTAGGGAAAAAAGATATGGTAAAGGCTTCTAATGTAAAAGACTCCATTGGCTTGAAGGAAGAAATTTGACTCATGCCCTGTCCCTCCTTATTGCCTTGAACACAAATGGGAGACCAGGGTGGTGTGCCAGGTGCAAAACTTCTCAGAAATAATCTCATTGAGTCAGCTGAAGGTTCCCTGTTGTGTAAGTATAAATGAAAGATTGGAAGAGGAGGTTCTGTGTTGATTGCGAATGTCTAAACATGGTGACTGAGCAGGAGGCTTACCCCATTCTACAGCTTGATGACGACATTAATGCTCTGCCTGGCAGCACATTCTTTAGCGTGGGCATGGCGAACCTTGCCAGCGGCTACTAGCAGATGCCTTTGGAAGTTGATGCTCAAAATAATTCAGTGTTTACCACCCTGTTTCAGACTCTGAAAGTGTACTCTTAGTTCTAGTCATCTATCAGAGATTTATCAAGGTGGTGCTGCATAGCATTTACATGAGAACGTTGTTACTTTACCTAAAAGACAATATAGCCATTACACTAGATATTGACACCAACTGCATGAACTGGTATAGATATTACAGCAACTGAAGAGACTTAAGAAAAACTAGTTTAGTGTGGATTTTTCTGGCAACAAGTCTGCTTCTTGGGTTGTGCGGTTACGGGTAAAAAGTGGCCATACTCAAAGAATGCCAAGGTCATCTAAGAATGGTCAATCCTTAAGGTTTTAAAGAGCTATGGAGTTTTCTGGGCATGGTATGGTACCACTGACAATACAGGTCTAGCTTTGCTACCACAGCGCGGCTCTGCGCCAGCTGACATGGGAAAAAAAGGATGGACATAAAAAACAAGCAGCATTAGCTTTTGAGAGGTTGAAGAGCAACATTGCCTTTTGGCCCAAACTGGAATTTTCCGATTCGTTCAAGCCATATATGTTAAACGCGGCTGCAAGTAGACGTGTGGCAGACAGTTTGTTTCAAAATTCAGGACAGAGTAGATTGAGTGATTGAATAATTCAGTAAAACTGTGACACCTGCAGAAAGAGACTTCGATGTGACAGGTTGCAGTTGTTGGGTTTCAAATGGCCCATGATGTGCTCGGCTAACTGTGCAGCAAAAATAAACAATATAACCAAGTAGGTCGGTTGTTGAGATCCTGGCCAAATTTAGCTGCAGTCTGGGCACCAGACAGGGCTACGCTACAACCAAGCCAACTGGCTGAGAAAGCAGACTTGTGAGGGGTTCCAGCAGTTCAAGCTCAATGTGTTAATAGAGTGTGAACTTACTCAAAAGGAGCTAGCCAGAAAGAGCAAGCCTTTACCATGCAAACTTGAAAAAACCCAGAGATTGCATCAGAGGTTGCCTGAACTGCGTGCAAGATTCCCAATCGTTATTGTCAACTCAATGCATTAATTCTGGCAGCTGAAAAAATTTCCTTAAGGCTGTCAGGGCTCATCCTAGGCTAAAAACCTTTTTGGCACAGTACTGAGAAAAATTAAAATTGTCATGAAAAAGTAATTGACATAGCTACAAGCTACCGGGTTCAACCAGTGAAAAGTTTTTTGCCTGGCACGCTCGGGTAAAACGTTTAAACAGAAGGGGGCTAAAGCTTCAAAAACTGCAACAACTTGAGCAATACTTTAGGGTATGATCAAATGGAGTGTTAGAAGCCTGAAATTTCTACACAATTAATCCAAATAGTGCGCCACTTGCCAGCCATCGGCTTGAGAATTGCTGTAGGGTCAAGCTCACATTAGGGTTAACCAACTGACTAGTCAGTTTTGCTTGACATTGTGCTAGTTAGGTTTGGCAGCAATTATAGGAAAACTGTTCTTCCAAAAGGTATGCGAAGTTGCAAAACATGTTTGAGCAAAGACAGCATGAAAAGACAGAAGTTGTCTGTCGCCGGCTATAGCAGAAGATGGCGATGAATTTTGCAGGTGCTCTACCAATGTTGTAGAAAAGATACAAGCAGATGTTGGGTACTGAATGACTACTACACCCAGTGGCAGAATGTGCTGTTCCTTTAAAAAGGAAAAGTTGTAGCGACCACTTTGAATGAATGAATGTTTTGCTGCATAGGTTTGCTGAAACAGATCTAGACAGACAAGGAACTGCAGTTTCAAAGCCAAATAAAATTGGAATAGTCTCAGCTGTGTCAAGTGGAAAAGCCACACACTAACCCATACTACCCGGGCAAACAATAGGGTGCTACACAAAAACGGAAAGGTGAGCAACTTTTTTAGTACGTTGCAACTAAACTAAGGCCAGAATAAATAAAATGAGTTGATCTTCTAGCTGATCAAATTAGATAGAGGTACGTAATGCACTGCTATGCTAGAAACAGCTATCAGCTCATGCTTACACACGAACTGAGTTTTTCAGATCAGTTGGAACATCAATCCCTTTCTAAAAAATTCATCCAATGCATGAATACATTGTGAGCAGATATAAAAAAAACATGAGAAGAAGCACACAGCATGCTTTTTCAAGCATAAATATAGATCCGGCAAAAGAAACTACTTCTACACCGTCTAAAGCTGCAATCCAGATTTTCTAAGCCATACCAAGCAACGAAACACTGATCAAACCAAACATAACTGGTTGACAAGTGCAGCTAGTTGTCTCTTTTGGGCAAAGGCAAGCTGAAGCCTTATCCTTGTAGTTGGGTTAATTCATGTTGCAATAAAGCCAAAAAGGCACAAAACTTAAAAGGGTCTAGCTCCACATAAAGAAAATAAAAACTTCAGTCTGAAGAGATGGAGTTTCTATTTTTGAAGCTGGATGTCCGGAACATTTTAGAGCCAGTTTCTAGGCTTCAAAGTATGAGGGTGGTATCAAAGAACAACCAGCATCGATAGCCCCTGAAGCACCAAAAAAAAATCGCCTTATTATAGGACAACCGGTTCAGTCAGAAAAATCAAAAGAGCTGTCTCTAGCTACAATACAGTGCAACACCCAACCAACCAGAATTATTCAAAAACCTGATTTTTATAGAGACAGCCAGCCAGGAGATCTTTCACCCACATTTTGCACAGAAAAAGAACCACAAGAGAGGAAGTTTGCCTGTCTGGCTAGCCACACTAAAACCGAGACCAAGCAGGCAAAGAGAGCTTGGAGTTCTCCGATTGGCATTCTAGCTCAACAGTTTCTGAAAATATATCTGAACTGAATAGATATCAAGCTGACAAAGCGGTCCATAAATCAGATCAAAAAATAAATCTCACAAAAAATCCTTGGTGAAGTGATGGTCTCCTGAAAGACAGGTGGGACTGGTTTTACATCTGCTAGTATGAAAGCAGCAATCAGAGGAGCCAGCACAACATGCTCAACACTTTGCCATGTTTGTGTGTCTTTGCCTGTGGCTGCACATGTCGAGTGACTAGATGAAGAAACACACGTGGAAACACCAAGACAACCGGTATAAGTAAGTGGTCTACCACGTAGATTGGCCCCATTTGAGCAATTTCTAGCAAGCCAGAAGTAAGATCCCCAGTCTGAAAATAAAGCCGTGTACTTCTTTCCTAACCACAGCTTGCTGACTCAAAAGAGGTCAGCTACAGTGGCAAGTTTATAAAGCGCGGGCAACAGCTTTCAGAAACCGAGACAATTATTTCCATTCAGGACAGCAAAACCATTCCCAAAGAGCCGAGGAAAGACTCTTTGCCAACGAACTCTTTTGTTCGATTCCTTTGATGCCGACCGACCAACCAGATTCGCAGTCACTGGCAAAAGAGAGAAAAGTTGGCCAACCTACGGCTGACAGCCACCTTTATGCGAACACTGCCAAGGTCATAGCCAATATCTCCCAGGCTGAGAAGAAAACGGCTCATCACCATCTGGCTCAGAGAAAGAGTGACCAGCCTAGCCAAGAAAGCAAGCGAGCTTCAAGAGATAGAGGGCAGTGTTCTTTATATACTAGCGGTGCAGATTCGCTCCAGTATATGAAAACCCTGTGAGGATAGACTCGTGACGGTTTATTATGTACAGTTGTATGAGAGGAAGGGTGCTGAAGCCGGCCGCCCACTAGGTTTTTAGCTGAAACGGAGCAACAGCTGGCTTCTTCCGCAATGCCAAACATAATTTTGAAATTGCAAAGTCTGCAAAACCAATATTTTGATAAGCCAATAAAATAAAAAAAATAAAAAAATATGCATTCTTTAGAATTTTTTACATGTTCTTTATTTATCCAGGTGTCCATTACAGCTTTTGCATGCTTTTTATTTTACCAAAACATCTATATTGAATAATTGGGAAATTAACACAATGTGTAGACAATAATTCTAAAATGATTTAACAGTTTTTTAACCTAAATAAATGTAAATATTGAATTTCTGTCATTTTAGATGTATTCGATTGAATCATTAACTGTTTATATATAAATTAAATCTAATGAACATTAGGTGGTATGAACCTTAAGATGAATAGTGACTTTTAGTATTACCTCATTAACAAAAGGTAATAAAGCATGCGTACTAAAGTTTGCATTGAGTAATTTAGACATTTTCAACCTATAAATTCAGCCTCTATAAATTGCATTATTACAAATTAATTTGGAAGTTTTTGCTATCTAATTTTAATCTAATGTTAAAAATTTGCATCGAGTCTGGAAAAAAGTGCGCTGTGAGAATCTTCAAAATTAGGTATTTTGTTAAGTATTGAGAAATTTAGTAATTACTTTTTGAGGTTTAGTTCAAATGTTTTGAAAGTTGAGATATAAAAACTTGGTTGAAGGTCCCAAAAAATTCACTTCAATTTAACAATTCAATGTAATAGTCATTAGTATGTAAATGCTCTAAAAAAGTAAAGATAAGTTTTCTATGTGAACTTCATTTTATGCTTTGATTGGAATGTTGTTCCTAACTATGAAATATTTTTCTTTTTTATTGTTAGATTTACAAGCATGTCAATTTACAGAAGGTAGCCAATGATACCTGATTTTAAAAATAAAGATTTAAGCACTTCACATCATTAGGTTTCTTATACAAAATGTAAAATGCTAGATGTTATACTAACACTTACTCAGGATTGGTCTATGTATGTCTGAGTACACATTGAGAGATATGATGCCTTCAATAGGTCCTGGAGTGTTGCATTCAGCATCGTTGATCATAAGGAAGTATCTGCAGCACTGTTCTGAGTTTGTCAATACTCGAGCAACACTACTCAAAGATAGCCTCAGTCCACTCTTTGTGTAGAGTTTATGATAACTTCCAAGATCCTAAATAGGAAGGCACATGTCTTAACCTAGTGCCATATAAACTTTATAGCAGGTATATTACGTTGATGGTACAAGTACTCACCCAGACAACTCCTTCATCATTTTCAACATTTAAATGAAAAGCACCAAACGTAGCAACATTCATCTGAGGAAGTCTGTAGAGTGTCTTACCATCCGGGGCCATGACTAAATCATAAAGAGAACACGCGTTGCACTTGTTTTATACTGTAAAGTATTAGTGCTGACATCTTTACCAGCTCTCCATGCAAGGATAACTCAGTGCTGTTGGAGTTTAATACATGTATTTGCTACACTTATGATCATAGAACAAGGCATTCAAATAGTTCACAAGCAAGCACTAATATGGGCTTTGCTCTCTTGGTCTTGTTTGCGTCTTTATAGAGATTGATGCTGAGAATGCTCTGTCTCCTGACGTATGATCTGTTCCAACCTGGCTCTGGCCAAGCCATCTCTTGCCGTGCTGATCTCAGCTGAGTCGAATAATGTCCTCCACAGCACTTTATTATGGAAATTCACATACTTTTTTCATATTTCAAAGTGAAGATAATTAATTTCTGTGTAAAAAATCTACAGACTGTTTTTCCATAACTTCAAATAGACAAAGCAATTGAGAGATAAAACAAGAAACGTTATAAATAGTATTTAAAACTGTGACTTTATTGTTGTGAGAAATCATCTGCTGAAAGTACTGCATGGTCACATTCAACACCGCAAAGGAAGTCAACTCAGGCCACTTATTTAGCTACATAAGTAGATCTTATTGCTTCACTGCTGTTTATTATGCAGCTATAATAGGCAGCGGATCCAGTTTATTCAGACTGTTGAAACTCACTTTTTGTCAAACAATGTAAATATTTTAGATAAAATATTTCATAGTCATTAAAATTTGCTTCTGCAAATGTAAAAGTTACTTATCCAATCCTTACGCAACAGATATAAGTGGAGCCAAATGTTTTTAGCTTTAATCCCTAAAACTTTGCTGAAAATGGGATAGAGGAGCTAGAAAAACATCTTAGGAGATCATTTGAAAAAAGGAATACCATATCGCAAAAAGAAAGTTAGAGAATGTATGAAAACTGTCTTTAGTGTGATAAATTGTTTAAAATAAATATTTGAATATACTAAAGACAGCATCATGGCGTTATTGACAATCACGACGTCATAGAACTGTGACAACATTACTAACTAAAATGTGTTGGTTCTAGAAATAAATAAAAGCTATACCCAAGAAAAAGATAGTTATGTCTAGCAATGTTGAAGGTTAACTTAAAGATGGTTCAGACTATGTCTCCATATTTTGGCGCTGTCCTCTTGGCAGTTATTTGTAAATTACGTGCACCATAAACTGAAGGCATCATCAAGACACCGCGAATACTTTGAAAAATACTTTGTCAGTCAAAATTTTCCGATTGTTCCTCGAACATGAGCAACTGTCTGTGCAATATGTATGACTTCATTTATGTTGATTGGCCATCATGAACTGCTCAATTAATATTTTATATTATTACAATTGCTGGAGAGCAATATTATTACAATTCATTGTTTCCGGGAATTCATTGTATAGCAAGAACAAATGGAGGCAGGTATTTTTTTGAAGTAAAAGCGCCTCGATTTGTGATAGTATGAACATTGTTATCACAGACGATCACAAAACTATTGCGTGATTAACATGTATATCGGGAGATGTAGTATGAATCAGCATTTACAGAAGTGTCCACAACATCCGCAGAAGAGACAACTCTTTATGACAGTGTTGATAATAATGCATGATAAAGCTGAGTTTAGTATAAAACAAGCAAGAATATAATATCTGATGTTTATGCTTAAGCTATTAAAGAAATGATTAGCTCATTGATTGAACAATTTTCGAGCTACAAATTTAACCAATCTGCTTTAGGGCAAACATATATGTCTAATAAAGCATGCTTTATCTCAAAGGAAATAACTAAATGTTTCAAGATAGTAACTGCTGACAAGACATGACATCAATTCATATAGACTGGTCTAACATGAATCTCCTTTACTATGGTAAAAATATGAACAGGCGTGTTATAATCATGTGGCAATAGAAAAAAGAACATTTTTAGCACTATCTCATGCTTACAATCCTTATTTGTTGTATACCCTAGGACACCTATATTTCGCTAGTATTTAGTTTCGTGAGTAGCACACAGAGTAAAATTTTGCTGCAACTTAATTTCGCGGCTCTGATGAGTGCGAAAATATAGTGATGTGAAAATAAATGCAGTGGAAAACACAGATTACATTTCTCAGGTCCAGTTTGCTAATAAGAAAAAAATTCAATTTGGGACTAGTTCGTATTTGTAAACCACAGGTTGAAATGTGTGGGCGAGATCGGTAATTCAATTTGATCACTTGCTGCCATTTGTTTCTTAGACTATCAATGACGTCTAGGTCCCTCCCGCCGTGACTTTCACACTCGAATCCCAAGAAGAAGAAAATAGATAGGTAGCAACCAACTTCACAACCAAAACTGTATAACCCTTACGCTGCCATAAACGCATTTATGCGTTTTCTAGTGGCTACTGTCATAAACGCATTTATGGCCTTTCTCAGCAATTGTCTGGTAACCTGATTTTATTATTTGTTGACTACATAACCCACGGTCTTTAAGTGTTTTATGAAATTGACTGGGTTGTCCGAAGATTTCTCTATAAAATCAGCCTAAAACAACGAAGCAATTTAAAACTTTTGTTTGAGAATTTCTAATCTAAAAACAAAAATTTTTTCTGTGAGTTCATTAACTACCCCGCGCGAGTCATAAAACAGGTAGGTAATTAGTTGTTGATGACATAGGTAATAGCCAATTTAGATTTTAGTGATTATACAGATAATTAAAGTAGAACTTGAAAAAATTCTGTATACGTACATGTCATTAAGCAGTATCGGCAATTTCGGTAAAATGGCTGACGCTAGGCCGGTAGCAAATTTGTACATAGCTGGCAGTGGAAGAGATAATGCAGTTGGACCTGATGAGGGTTGATATTGTTTTTGGTTGGTAATAAAGTTCATCACTGCAATAATTATTCTGCAATTTTATGACTTCACCTACCAGACTTTCATCCTCATCAGTTACAAATTCGGTGACTAAACTGATTTAATCTTAATTTGCTTTGCCATGCTGCTCAGTCAGTGTATTAGCTATAATGAGTTTACCAGAAATTTCCCATTGATTCCAACCACAGACGAAAATTGCCTGCATTTCTAATATGACGATTTTATTGTGGATATCAATGAACAAAGCTATTTAACTTCGCGTTTTCGCTCATTCGTTATGATAGTTTAGTTTCGCTCATTAAATTTTCGCGAGAGGATGCCACCGCGAAAATGCGAAAGTTAGATACCGCGAATACATAAGTGTCCTAGGGTATATAACTGTATTCACATTGTATTAAACACAGTTTAGTACTGAGTAGGCTAGTGCTAGCAAAGAGGCAAAATGGGATAAACAAAATAAATGCTTATAAGAGTGCTTTCTTCTTTTTAGGTAGAAATGTTGGTGAGTATTTTTGTTAGAAAGTATGCAGCATTTAATCTTGCAGTCTGCAATTGTCTTTCTACAATTTAAAAACGACATAAATATTTTGCTGGTAAGAGAATTTTTGATGCTACTCAAAAGTAGACAATCGCTTTTATAAGGACCTGATGCATGGGCAACGGTTGCAATAGCTGTAGCCTGTAGAGATATGAGCTCTTACAGTGCTGCATGAACTACCAGCAGTATGTATAAGATATACAAAAGAAGTCAAAGTTATTCTGTTATGCCTAGCATTGTGCTAGAAATAAAGCAGATTTGTCATTTATCTGTCAAGTAACGTCAGTCCAAAATCAATAGGCAAGTAGTATACCAAACTAGAATATTGAAACTTAAAAAAATCAATCATTTAAAACCAATGAAAAGCTGGTGATCTTAATAGTTTTATTTTCTCAGCCAGTTTTGTTATAGTGCAAAATTACTTATGTTGTTATTAAATAACAACTTATTATTATATACTATTAAAGTTGTTATTAAAGAACATTTTTTATTATTGTATTCTTCTAAAGTTGTGTGCAGCAAACAGTAGTACTTAAAGAGCTCATATTTAATGAGTACTAATAACATTCAGATAAAACAGCACATTGACACATTTCCATATAATCCTAATAAGATGTTGTAAGTTTGTCATTAAATCCACTTGCTCTTTGTAATGCACGATCTGTATCAGCTCTGTTCAGGCGGTAAGAATTATATATACCTGAGTTAATGTTAGTCGAGGCCCTATACTCTTCAATGATCATACGCTGAGAAACACCTGACCATCCAGTGTACACCCCGCTTGCATTGGTAGTTTCTGTCACACAGGTTCTGACAAAGAGAGTGATTTCCAAATATCCTGCTGGAATATGTTCACAGTATCCTTCAACTGAAAAAAAATTAAGGTTTAACTTTTATGCATGAAAGCATGAAACCTTGCTTTAATGATGGAATATTTACTGCTATTTTGAATAAATGTGTTTTTTGACCAGATCAAGGTGGATATTACTAATGACATTTAGTATTTGTTGACTTTCATTGCTGATGAGTACATTTATTTTACCGTTATAACCTATTGATCACTATCAGAGTTCATCTGATCATGTGACTCAATATCTCAACATACCGCACAATCATTTGGTTCACTAACAATACTGTGCTAGTTTTTGACTTGCTATCAGAACTCGCTTAATTTCTTCATTTATTTTTATAACTTGTATGGCTACTTTATTTAGGAAAACACATCCACTAAAATTAAAACACATAGACAATCCTGGTGTCGGCAACTGTGAATTACCTTCCCTTTTGTGTGCTGTACATATAGTTAAATTATAAAAGAGTAAGAGATACCATTATTAAAAAATATATGTAACTAATGAAAAACCACTTCATTAGTATCCACTATTCATAATATTATAAATCTTTCTAATCAATTTTTGTAAAATTTCCTTTGCTAGCAATCGACGCTGGAAAGATGTAGTTTCTGCTCAGCCATTAAGACTAGATGGTCAATGTAAGGCTGGCCCTGGCAGATAATCAGCACACTTACTCATGGGGCATGGTCACTTGTACCATATTATTTTACTACACAATGTTTTAGATCTTCATTTACCCTCCCCAAAAATAAAAGTGAACACTTTTCATTTAGTTATTGTGAGCATCAAGGCAATAAGCTGCTGTTACAAGTTTTTTTTTACTCCTAGACTTTCAAGTTTTGAGTGTGTTATTGCTTCATTTTTTATACTGTTTAGATACAGCCATGTAAATCTATTTACCAAATTCCCCCAGCTATTTTTACTTTAGCCTTTTTTCCATCATTAACTCTGGCCATAAGATGGAAGTAGTGAAACCGAGAATAAAACATTATTTTTACCTGCTATCATAGTCATGTTAAATCTTCTTTTAATGAAAGATTAGTTGATTCAATATCATTTTCTAATAATGATTTCAGCGAACTGTTGCAACCATGTATTCTGGCTATGTAATAAAGCATTTTGTTACAGCCATGCATAGAAACAATGTGTTACGAAAATATGTTACATTAATGTGTACCAGTAATTAGGTGATAGCAATGTGTATCGGTATTAGGTGACAGCGATGTTCTACAACAATTCACAGTACCGAAAACTTGAAACAAATCAGAGAAATCAACATAACCACAGCATACCCAACCAACCCAACCTGCAGTACTTTAATTGGCAAGCCAAAATAGGTAAAAACAATAACTAGTTTAACTACAGACCTTCAACAGATCGAACTTCATTCTGTACATTACTAGCGCCGGAAAAGTAGGCAAGTACTTTTCCGAACGGCACTGGTTGGCAATCGTTTCCATCAATCTGCAAGAGCGGCAAAGTAATTTAGGCATATTATGTTTGTGTTTTAAAGCTAAAGGCATGTTAAAACTTGGAACTATCAAAAAAAATTTCAATAAAATTAATTTTTGGGACAGCAGTCAAAATTGTCAATATATATTATTGTTTTTATCATATAACAACATTATGGTAGTCACGATTGGAATTTTTTAAAATATTGTAAACATACTTTATTTTCTTTGAAAGTGAACCATAAAGTTGAGCTAGTTTGACATATAACATAGAATTTGTTGCTAAAAGTGCCATATAATTATATGTAAGGAAAACCTGATTATATTAACTATGTAGTTGTTGTGCCTTTTGCCTGTCATAGGGATAAAAACTTGAATAAGCAAAAATATGCGGCAAAGCTAATTTTATTGTAGTTGGTCAAATAGATGTAACGATGAACCTAAGTGAAAATTTAGATGCAATACTCGAGTGAATAACACTACTTACAATGATAGACCACATGGCACACCTTTGCTCTGTTGTAGACATGCTCACAACAATATCCATGTTAATCTTTAGGGAGGTGTTGCTTTCCATCTTTCTGTATGTTGTGCTCTGCAAGGCAGATTGAAGATTAGGATGGTTCACAGACATTTACTAGAGCTGCTTATTAGGTAATAATAATGATGATTGTAATACAACATTAAGATATAATGTTGTACATCAAGTCTTCTTCCTCAACACTTACCTAAAGAAAATTTCAAGAGTACCAATATTGGCTACTAACACTTTTCAGAAAACAAGTAGTTGTCATTTAAGCTAGACGAGGAAATCTAAAGTATCTTTTAATCTACATAGTTAATTGCAAACTTTTTTTATTAATTTTTGTTCAAAAACAAAGATCTTATCGAAGTCAGTTATATATAATAAACCGTAGCGCTTTTTTGTTGAATTATAATGAAAAAATTTCTTCTAAGTTTCTCCTTTTAATAAATTTTTTTTAAAGAGACAAAATCTTATTGTAGTCAGTAACTTTTTATATGATGAAGTATAGCTTAAAAGTCGTTTAAAGAGAACAAAAAAAGTTATTTTATTTTGTACACAAGGTTTTCAAAGACAGCTAAGACAACAAAGGCACAGTTTTGAGCTTATAAACAACGCAAAATGTTTGCTTATGCAACCAATTTGTCAAGCAACTTGCAAACTCACTTGGCCATGATTTAAAGAGCTTAAAGAATAGAGAAAGCATAATATTATTATGCTTTATTAGTTATCTTGAGGTGTTGACTGATGTTCTAAAAAAAGAATCAAGGAGATTGACCCCCTAGAAGCTGAGATATAGACAGCCAAACACAGGTCTACCTAATAAAGAATCAGAGGAAAACCCTTCGAAAATCCCGAAAACTATGACGTATAAAATCGACTTAATGGTCATGTGCCGGAGTTGCGCTCCCTTACCGCCGTTACTTATAATGATTGTTTTGGCTACGAGATGTGAAACGCTTCTCGCGATAGTAAATAATTTACATACTAGCTCTGGTTTCTCAAGAAAATCATCCAAACATTGTGTGGTAAAGGCATTTGCCCACAACCCCTCGCCATGATTTTTTAAAGCAGAAGAGCAGATTTTGACTATTGTGCCTCAAATTTTAACTCCATCTCCACGGATATGCTCCGAAGATCATCTGTTCAACGAACGGCGCGTGTATAGTCTATATGCGATATCCGCGATTGCAGTTTGTTTAGAATACGAAATAGGAATGGGACTTTTTGTTCCTTCATCATTTTTCTACTGTGTATCTACTGCAGCATTCAGTTGATTTTCATGATTATCGTCACTATTAACAGACTGGAAGTTCACTACAGCCATAATCTTAAAAAGACTAACTTGACCGTGCTGCTCTTGCTACAAGAAAAGAAAACGATAACTTTTGCTTTGATTTTTCTATTGATCTATTATCTTATCTATGATTATTTTTTATGATTTATATAATATTCATAATGCATATTATACAAAATAATAATATAACTGCGTATAGAATAAATGATGTAACTAATATAATTTGTAGAAAATTCCAAATGATAACCGAGATTAATGATTGATTTAATTGATTCTATTTATTAGCTATAGTTAAAAAAATCTGAACAACGCTAAAGATGAGTCTGAATAGGGAAGCTAAGTAGGAGAACAACAAAACTGAGCTGAACTAGCAAGAAAGCGAAATGTTGCGAAATAATAGATGCGTGTAATTATTTTATGCTAAAACTAATCTACACGTCAGAGGGACTGGTTCGGAATTCTAGGAGCGATGATTGTTAGGCCCAATTTGATTGTTCTATACTTCCAGAGATTAAACCAATTAAAACGCCGTGATTGTTATAGGAGAGCGCATTAGTTGGCTTAATTGACCAATGACACACAAGTCGATTTCATACGTCATATATTGATGATTACCAAAACACTTTTGTTTTTCGGTAGACCTGTGTTTGGCTGGCTATATCTCAGCTTCTGGTTGGTCAATCTCCTTGATTCTTTTTTTAGAACATCAGTCAACACCTCAAGATGAATAATAAAGCATAATAATATTATGCTTTCTCTATTCTTTAAATAACTTTTAAATTCAACTTCCAAGTACATAGCCTACAAACTATGTCAACAAACTATGCCTACAAAATGTGTTTTAGATTTGAATAGTCTCAGTATATGAACAACTAAACCAAATGAATCCCCATATAATCAGAAACTAATCTGATCCCCTAGAAGCAGCTCTTAAAAACTTGGACAACAAGACGGTTTTGGTATGACTGTATGTCAAAAGATGTGTTGTATAACAAGTGCTATCCAAAATGTTGTTTAATTCTTTGTTGGAAAGAATGAGTGGAAATGAAATAGACTGAGTGAGTAGTAGTAAGGTAGTGTGAAGAGTAAAAGAGAGCGAGAGGGAGTGAGAGGAAGTGAGACGAAGTGAAAGGGAGTATAAGGGAGTGAAACGGAGTGAGCGGTAATAAGATATAATGAAAGAGAGAGATCGAAAAGAGAGCAGAGATGAAAGGTAATGGGAAGGAGTGAGAGGAAGAAAGAAGGATGAAAACAAAGGTAGAAAAAGTAAGATAAGAGAGATTGATGGAGAGGGCAAAAAGAAAGGATATGAAGGGAGAGAGAGGAAAAAAGGAAAGTGACACAAAGGAAAGGGAGAAGAAGGGAGGGAGAGAAGGGGAGGGAAAGAGAGAAAACAAAAGAGTAAGAGAGAAAAGAATGAGTCTGGGTAACAGACGGATAGAAAAGGAAAGGGAGAGGGAGAGAGGAGAGAAAAGAGGGAAGGTGAGGGTGGCAGACAGAAAGAGAAAGAAAAACAGAGGGAGAGAGAGTCAGGGAGAAGGAGAGAGAGAGAGAGAGAGAGAGAGGGAGAGAGAGAGAGAGAGGAGAGAGATAGAGAGAGAAAGAGAGTGGAGGAAAAGAGGGAATGAGAAGAGGAGAAAAAAAGGGAACAATGGAGAGAGCTAAAAAGAGCTGAGGCTGAAAACCTCAGTTTTTATTAGGGTAAAAGTAGTGGTCCAGTGAAACAAGTACAATAAAGATGAAAGAAGAAATGAATACATCAAAGTCAGCTTGTTGCTTTAGATGCACTCAAAAAAGTTTATAAAAATCTAACAAAATGAAAATCATTGTTGTAGCATAAAAATAGCGCTATGATGATAATGATGATGATTTACTTCTTAGAATGTTATCTTTAGTTCCTATAAATTATTTGTTGGATCAATAGTTAGCTGTGTGGTTAACGTGTTCAGCAGCAACAGATAAACAATTGATCCAAGCTCAAGACAAATTTGTCAATGAAATTAGAAAGATACCATCACACCCTTCAAAATGTGAAAAACTGGTAAAAATTGTTCAATGTGCTCTTTTAACTTATTACCCAGGTTTAATGCAATGTTCAAGTTTGGTAACAATAAATGAAAAGAAACTGCATAGGAGATGTAAATGGACTGCCTGAAGCCAGTATACGCTGCCAATTGTTTTCAAAAAAAGTATTTCAGGATTATTAGTCATGGAGTTTATTTTGAACTAGTTAGGATGTACAAGCTCATTTTAGTCATGAGCTTGTACAAACTTAAGGGTGAATATAATTTAATCATAATGGTCGTATTAATGACCATTGATTTTTATACTGTTTGAATAACTTGGCGTTCTGCACGCGGCATCTTATCTGGCCATTAGCTAATTGTTTGTTTTAGAATTTATTGCTAAAGACTATAGAGGGTGATCGAAGCGTTTGTCTGATCACTAGACTAGTAGCAAATATTGCAAAATAAATTATCTATATAGTACTTTTGTAAGATACCAACCATGACAATCTTTATTAAGTTTTCAATATCCCAGTGTTAATCAGTTAACAAGTGTGACCCCGGCCGTCAGAATGTACAATCGTGCGGTAATTCCATTGTTCACACTAGCGCGCTAAGCGTGCTTTGCGCTATTATATGACTCACCGTCACTATTTTAGTAAACAGTGGTTTACAGTGCATTCAACCCTGCTCTTTCACATGGTCTTGTTTATTTTTGTGTCTGACCAATCATAAAGCCAGAATTGCCATTTACCTATACCCATATCGGTGGTTGCTATGGAATTTTTCATAACCCAAGATCATAAATATAGGCTCTAACTGCGGGTGTACGCATGTATGTGGCCATTTCCTGTTTTAATGCTTCAGGCTAGAACAAAATAAACACTCACAAAAATCACGGCTAGTTGATGCTAGATGAGTATTTCTACTTAGAATCTGAGTCAGCTGCCTCAGATCATAGTGAAAGCGATGATGAAGATTGTGATAATAGGGCAACCTTAGAAACACAGCTGTTTACGCAATATGTGGCTGATAACGATAATTCGAATTAATTAAATCAAATTACAGAGAATAACGATCAGCCTATCACTGCTGATAACATTCCCATTCTAGCTGTTGACATCAAACTAATAAGTGGGTGCAAATGTAGAGAATTATGCGCTAGTTTTATGTCATCTGAACCATTAAGACTCGTTAGAACTGTGTATCAAGGATTGCCGAAGGAAACATTGGATATGGTTGTGTTGGGACAAATTGCCATTAGCATAACAAACAAACCTCTCCAATGCGCTACAATAAATCTCTGCAGCGTACTCGTGCTACACTGTGTGAGTCTTAAACTACATAAAAAGAGCTCTAGATTGAATAGTCATTTGATGAGTTGGGTTAATATTTTCGGATCACATATTTTCCGCATCGTTGACCTTACCACGACCTTATGTATAGGTGGACAATTCTGAATACACTTCCAGCTCTTTGTTAAGTTGTTGGACTGTCATTATATGCAGTTATAGCAATATAGCTTGATGAGAAGTGCCCAGTTTGAAGCATACCCTTTTAATGAATATATCCAGGACGGTGAGCTTTTAGCCACATATATTGTTAACCTTACCATGACCTTTTGGAGGTCAACCGTCAATCGAATTGGAATAAAAATGCAACGATAATCTGTTTTAAGGTTTTATTGTAAAGAATGCCAGGTTTCATCAATATAGGTTGAGATTAAGTGGTTGGTTGCTATGGCATTTTGATATGTAAACAAATACCATGATTTACAGTTCATGAATCACCAACTTTATCCTGCTTAAAGAATAGAGAAAGCATATATTTTTATGCTTTATTATTTATTTTGAGGTGTTGACTGATATTCTAAAAAATGAATCAAGGAGATTGACCAACCAGAAGCTGAGATATAGCCAGCCAAACACAGGTTTACCAAAAAACATAAGTGTTTTGGTAATCATCAATATATGACGTATAAAATCGACTTGTGTGCCATTGGTCAATTAAGCCAACTAATTCGCTCTCCTATAACAATCACGGCGTTTTAATTGGTTTAATCCCTGAAAGTATAGAACAATCAATATGGGCCTAACCATCATTGCTCTGAGAATTCCGAACCAGTCCCTCTGACGTGTAGATTAGTTTTAGAATAAAATAATTACACGCATCTATTATTTCGCAACATTCTGCTATCCCTTTCTACAAATTATATTAGTTACATCATTTATTTTATATGCAGTTATATTATTATTTTGTATAATATGCATTATGATTATTATATTAATCATAAAAAATAATCATAGATAAGATAAAAGATCAATAGAAAAATCAAATCAAAAGTTATCGTTTTCTTTTCTTACAGCAAGAGCAGCACGGTCAAGTTATTCTTTTTAAGATTATGGCTGTAGTGAACTTACAGTCTGTTAATAGTGACGATAATCATCAAAATTAACTAAATGCTGCAGTAGATACACAATAGAAAAATGATGAATGAACAAAAATTTGCATTCTCATATCTTATTCTAAACGAACCGCAACCGCGGATGTCGCAAATAGACTATACACGCGCCGTTTGTTGAACAGAAGATCTTCGGAGCATATCCGTACAGATCGAGTTAAAATTTGAAGCACAATAGCCAAAATCTGCTCTTCTGTTTTGAAAAATCATGGCGAGAGGTTGTGGGCAAATGCCTTTACCACAGAATGTTTGCTTGATTTTCCTGAGAAACCAGAGCTAGTCTGTAAATTATTTACTATCACGAGAAGCGTTTCACATCTCGTAGCCGAAACAATCATTTTACGTAACGGCGGTAAGGGTGCACAACTCCGGCACATGAACATTAAGTCGATTTACACGTCACAGTTTTCGGGGTTGTCGAAGGGTTTTCCTCTGATTCTTTATTAGGTAGACCTGTGTTTGGCTGGCTATATCTCAGTTTCTAGTGAGTCAATCTCCTTGATTCTTTTTTTAGAACATCATTCAACACCTCAAGATAACTAATAAAGCATAATATTATTATGCTTTCTCTATTTTTTAAACTCAAAACAACAGTTTTAGTTCATCACGAGACCTTCTCTACTAAATCTTGCATAACCTGAGCATAAATAACCCAATTTAAAAAATTTAAAATGCATTAAAATCCTCAGAATTTGCTGATTTTAAATTTTTAAATAACTCAAAAATGTGGTTTTAGCACGATTGTACATTCTGACTGCCTGGGTCACAAATAAGAAATATCTGCGTTGCAGTTATGGCAGATTTGTTACTACCCATATTATACAGTTCGGTTACAGTGCATGCTTACTCATATTCTTAGTCAACCCACGCGTCATTAATCCTTATATGGTCATTATTACCGTATATAGTCATTATGCCCTTACATGGGTGAGCTGCACGCTTGACAGCACAACCTATATAAAGGAATGCACAGCCTGCAGTGGAGGCAGTTGTTTGTAATATAGTCAATACAATTATACACACATACACTCTCTCTTCATTTCTTGCTTGAGCAGTCAGCAAAAGAATTAATGCCGGATAGACGACCAGTATAGGCATCATCGGTCAGCTAGTTGACTACGGGATCAGCAGCTAAAGGTGCCCTGACTAGGTCGACCTAATTATAGAAGAGAGGTCGACCTAAGCTAATCAGACGACGGACCTTAGGGTTGAGGTGATCTTCTATAATCACATACAGTTATAGGCACGGCAAGCTTAATGTAAGCCGACCTGTCAGGTCGCCATTAGGTACACTGGTAGACCAAGACAAAAACCAGTACACTGGTGGCAGCGGTGGGATCGTCTGACCATGCCTGGAAGGCGGTCAACTAGGAGAGAGGCAGCTGAGGCTGATCTCTATCAAGCTGATCAGTATGGGCGGATGGCTGACGCCATAACTGAGGCTTTACGGCAATCTCGACCAGAGAGGGACTTCAAGCCCCCTAAGTTTGATGGCAGTGATGATGTTGAACTGTTCATCAGTCAGTTTCAGGAAGTAGCTGAAGCTAATCAATGGTCTACAGGGTCAGCACGTCTACACCTCAGAGAGGTGCTGAAGGACAGTGCTAAAAGCTGTGGCAGGGGAGAAACTACGGATGCCATCTTTGCGGCCTTGAGAACTAAATTTGGTCTGACAGTTAGAGAGGCCAGGAGTCGATTAAACCTCAAGAAGGAAGTCAAGGTTAGCTTGCAAGATCATGCTGTGGAAATAGAAAGACTAGCCAATATAGCTTATGCTGATCTGCCTGAGCACCATTGTGCAAAAATGGCATTAGATGCTTTCTCCTTGACATTGGGCAACACCTATCTACAGAGGCATCTGTTAGCGGTGGAGCACGGACTTTGGGAGAGGCAGTGCAGGCTGGAAATGACTTTCCGCAAATTCAGCCATTTAATCCTCGGTTGACCCAAAGGTCAACCATCATGTCTATAGAAGGGGAGGAAGAGGATGACCCCAAGGCAGCCCAGGTCGACCTTCCACAAGCTACAAAATCGGCTACGTTGGAAGATGTCCTTGTAGCCCTAAATGAGCTGACCACCTTGACGATAGGACTGGCGGTCAATGGTAGCCGACCCAGAAGCCAAGGTCGGACTACTCCAGAGCCGCAGCAGATCAGAAGGGCGACCAGCTGTTGGGAAAGTGGAATAGTCGGACATGTCAGACGACAGTGTCCTCAGATGGCAGCTACCCAGCCAGCAAGAAACCAGCAGCAGGGAAACGGGCATCGTCCACAGCAGTAGGGGGACATACTGACTGTGGACCCTCAAACCAGAGAAAGCCACCTTGGCAAACCCCACATTGGACAGGTCGATCTCAGACCCCCCATGGGTCAACCTCAGTCCTACTACAAAACTCCTTTGACTCACTAACTGAGCAGCAAACAGAGGAAATCCAAATCCCAAACCCAGTGGTTACAGAAAAGCTCTAGACAAGGAGACAGCGTAAGAGGTGGCAGCACACCAGTCGGACGACTCAGCAGGTCGGTCCTGAGAGAGTGGCTGCGGACACCCTTTGGAAACCGTACAGTAGTAGCTATTTCTTACCTGGAAAGATTATGGGCCGACCTGCTCATTTCCTGATAGACAGTGGATGCACCTCCAACCTACTCAGCCGTCATGTCTTTGACCGGCTTCCCGTGAGGTTGAAGGCTCAGTTGGTAGAGAGAACAGACTATGGCACGATGGCTGACGGGTCTCGCCTAAACTTTCATGGCATGTTGACCGTACCCATCCGAGTCAGAAGTGTACAAGTGACTGTATCACTTCTTGTATGCCCCCTAAAAGAAGATGCCATCATCGGGATGCCATTCTTGACAGACCAATGCTGTGAGATGAATTTCCAAGAGTCCACATTGGTAGTGAATGGTCAGAAGCTGATCTGCACAGATCGGGACGGACGACCCTTGGTGAGCAAGGTGCAGGTTGTCCGTACCATGACACTTCAACCTCGGTCGGAAATGGTGGTTACATGCCGCCTCACGACCCACACATACCAGCCCTTAGGAATGGTAGAGGGATCAGGAGATCGGTACATGGTGGCTGCCAGCCTCCACCTACCTGATGAGAAGGGAAGAGTCGCCCTGCGTTGTTTGAACCCGACAGATTCCCCTGTACAGGTAGCGTCAGGAGCTGTGATTGGCAGCTACACAGGAGTTGATGAAACTGAAATTGGCCAGCCCTGGACAGAGGGGGGCCAAAGGTAGCGAGACCAAGCCAGGATACCCGGCCTGACCCAAAAGTGGCTCCTCACATGAAAGAGCTGTAAAGCCAAGCTATAGTGCACTGTAGGGGTGACTACGACAAACAACAAGTAGTTAGGCTCCTTGATCAGTATGCCGATGTCTTCAATAAAGGGGATGGAGATGTGGGTCAGACTACCTTGGTCCAACATGAGATACCCACGATAACGGATGCTCAACCCATTCGGCAGACCCCATACAGGTTTGGGCCTGAGAAGGAAGCGGAAATAGATCGGCAGGTCTCTGAGCTGGCCAAACAAGGAATGATAGAGCAGGCATATGGAGCTTGGAGCTCTCCTGTGGTCCTGGTCAAGAAAAAGGATGGAACCTGGAGACTGTGCGTTGATTATCGGAGATTGAATGCGGTCACTAAACAGGACGCATATCCATTTCCTCGGATCGATGACAGTCTGGATGCTCTGTCAGGCAGCAAGTTGTTCAGCACTCTCGATTTGATGAGCGGCTATTGGCAGGTACCACTGTCGCCGGGAGCGCAGGAGAAATTAGCCTTCATCACGAGAAGTGGGCTTTGGAGATGGAAAGTGCTGCCTTTCGGGCTGACGTCGGCCCCTGCCACGTTTCAGAGGCTTATGGAGCGAGTGCTGCAAGGGCTCCATTGGAAGATGCTGTTGCTGTATCTGGACGACATCATAGTCATGTCAGCCGACTTCCAGAGTCACCTGTCTAGGCTGTCAGAAGTACTAGACAGGCTTCGACAAGCCGGCTTGAAACTAAAACCATCTAAATGTACCCTCATGCAGACAAAAGTGAAGTACCTCGGACATGTGGTGAGTTCAACTGGTGTAGCCATGGATCCGGAAAAAGTGGAAGCGATCCACAGGTGGTCGGAGCCAACCGATGTAACTCAGCTTAGGGCTTTTCTTGGCACTACCGGTTACTACCACCGATACGTGCCCGACTACGCTTCGGTTGCCAAGCCCTTGACACTACTCACGGCAGAAGGGTCCGCCTGGAAGTGGGGTCAACCTGAACAAGAAGCTTTCAGTCACCTCAAGTGGCTCTTGACGCATGCCCCTGTACTAGGCTACCCAGATCTGACCTTAGAGTACATACTTGACACAGATGCCAGCAACGTCGGAACTGGGGCCGTATTGTCCCAGGTTCAACAAGGACAGGAGCGAGTTATCGTCTATCACAGCAAGACGCTCTCCCCTGCGGAGAGGAACTACTGTGTCACGAGGCGAGAACTCCTGGCGGTGGTGTTAGCCGTGAAACATTTCTGGCCCTATTTGTAAGGTCGAGAGTTTGTCATCAGGACCGACCATGCTTCCCTAGTCTGGCTGCACAGGAGGAAGGAACCTCCCTGTCAGATAGCCCGGTGGTTGGAAAGCTTGTCGGAACACAGATACAAGATTGTGCACCAAAAAGGAGAGAAGCTTGGAAATGCTGATGGCTTGAGTAGGCAACAGTGTGAAGACTGCAAGCAATGTGCCTCAATAGATAGACGGGATGGTGGGCCTCCCCGCTCGGAGATCTGTAAAGAATTACAGAAGGGGACGATTCCATCAAGTCGAGTACCCACGGGAAATCTGGATGAGATTGAATGGCCACTTCTGCCCCAACAACCCCAGAGATGGAGGAACCAAGCAGTGGGCGTCCCGGCAGATGTGGAAATCGACCAGGTCGGACCCAACAGCGGGCCTCGGAAAGACAAGGAGGCCGGCCCCAGGCCAATCCAGGAGGGCGAGCCTAGTGTAAACAAGAAGGTCGACCAAGGCTTAGGTCAGCACCCCCCTATTATAGAAAAACGGCCCTCCGCACAGACGAAAGCTGACGAAATTGTTGCACTACAAAAGAGAGCAGAGACGGCAATCGGGAAAATTTACCAGGCAGCGTTGACTGGCAGACTCATAGATGCCCCTAAGTTTTACAACTTGGCGACCCAGAGTTGAAGAGGCTAGCCAACATGTTTTCGCAGCTACGGATCGATCCTGACGGGGTCTTGACAGCGACAATCCCAGGAAATGGTAGAAGCAAAGCAGTCACCGTCTGCCCTTTACCTGTGCGGCAAGACCTAATATGGGAGACACATAGACAGGCCCACAGTGGCGTAGATCGGACACTAAAAAGGGTCCAGTTAGACTGGTATTGGCCAGGAATGACCAGTGACGTACGTCGGACGGTAATGTCCTGTGAAGTGTGCCAACAGGCCAAACATGGCACTGGTGCAACAACCTTCAATAGACAGAGGCTCTACGCTGGTCGACCGTGGCAGAGATTGGCTGTAGACCTGGTTGGCTCCCTACCCTTAACCACTCGAGGAAACATCTGGGCTCTTGTGATGACCGACCACTTCACTAGGTGGTCGGACGCTATCGCAATCCCAGATGCCACTGCGCCTACTGTGGCCAGTACGCTGGAGGAAAGGGTTTTCGGTTATTTCGGATTGCCAGAAATAATCCATATTGATCAAGGGGCCCAGTTCGAATCCGACCTATTCCAGGAGCTGTGCCGACTTTGGGGAGTCGAGAAGTCAAGGACGACTCCATACCGGCCTGAAGGTAACGGTATAGTTGAACGGAATAACAGAATACTCGGAGACTCCCTGCAAGCCCTCCTTACTGGAAGAGGACAGGAAGAGTGGGATCTCGTGTTACCACATTTAATGAGAACACTGAGGGGGATTCCCCATTCAGCCACCAAAGAAACTCCAAATTACATGATGCTCGGTCGGGAGTTGCGCCTCCCTGATCAACTCCAACATGGGAGTTCGGTGGAATCTTTTCAGAGTACGAATGAGTACGCTATTGCAATCCAAGATCGGCTCTTACAAGCCCATGAGATTCTCAGGCACAGGCAGTTAGAAATCGTGGCTGAAGACACCACTGAACCACCACTGTTCAAGGCTGGCGACCTGGTCTGGATGACCCGCAGACGTCGACGGAAGGGGGAGAACTCCAAGTTGTCGGCCAAGAGAGTTGGGCCTTACCGGGTAATCCAAAGCTTTTCAAATCATACGTACATAATCGAACGCCGGGGACAGCGTTCTGTACAGTCTGAACACCGGTTGAGAGCTTACAAACCCTGCAGTAATTATCATGGAAAAGCCCCAGTCTTGCTTGAGCCTAGTAGGAGGCCTAACATGCGTTGAGTAAGGAAAAACAACAGAAAAACTCAGGCAGAGCCCGTCTTAGAAGCTGAAAATGCAGAAAAGGCAAGTAGGAAAGACAACTCCGAAGGTGACGATGGGACAACTCTTAAGGAAGCTTTTGACAACCCAGAGGGCTAGCCGTTCAATGAGCAAAGCCGAAATACAGAAAACTGCACTCCAGCAAGTGCGGAGGCAGGAGAGTCAGCTGTCCACCGACAGCCAGACAATGTTAGCAGGCCTCAGAGGAGTAAGAATCTGCCTCCGCACCTGCGGGAGTATGAGTTGAACAGTATCCAATTAAACAATTCCAGAGCGATTACGTCATCGGCAGCGGCTAGTTTAAAATGTGCTGCCATGCCCCAATCATTCAGTCAACACCAGCCTCAGATTTCCGTTCGGACTGTGAGTGTACGTCCAGAAAGGTTGGAAATCTCGATTCCAAGGAAGTCAATGTCAGCCGCTGACCGGTTGAGGTTAGAGGCTCAGCAATTGCGTAGGACGGCCGCATACTTAGAAAAGCTGGCCGACCAGCAAGAGGCCAGCCCGTAACTGTGACAGTAACAAGCGGTTTAGACTCATTTCCTTCTCTAATTTATCACCTCATTACTATTCTTTTTTATTTTTTTAGTATTATTTTTATATATGTTTATATAGACGGATAGCCGTCTATATGGGGGGCGTATGTGGCAGATTTGTTACTACCCATATTATACAGTTTGGTTACAGTGCATGCTTACTCATATTCTTAGTCAACCCACGCGTCATTAATCCTTATATGGTCATTATTACCGTATATAGTCATTATGCCCTTACATGGGCGAGCTGCACGCTTGACAGCACAACCTATATAAAGGAATGCACAGCCTGCAGTGGGGGCAGTTGTTTGTAATATAGTCAATACAATTATACACACATACACTCTCTCTTCATTTCTTGCTTGAGCAGTCAGCAAAAGAATTAATGCCGGATAGACGACCAGTATAGGCATCATCGGTCAGCTAGTTGACTACGGGGTCAGCAGCTAAAGGTGCCCTGACTGGGTCGACCTAATTATAGAAGAAAGGTCGACCTAAGCTAATCAGACAACAGACCTTAGGGTTGACGTGGTCTTCTATAATCACATACAGTTATAGGCACGGCAAGCTTAATGTAAGCCGACCTGTCAGGTCGCCATTAGGTACACTGGTAGACCAAGACAAAAACCAGTACACAGTCAGAAGCTCAACTTTAGAATTACATGTCTGTGGACTATTTGGGTGACCCTACAATCTGAATTTGTCTTACTGATGTTTGAGAACTATCAATTATTTTATGAGGTCCTACAAAGATAAGGAAGAGACTCGCCCAATATGGTATGGAATCGCTATACTGATCAGATGTGAGAGAAAATACTTCTTCTTTTATGTTGAATAAAGAAAGACTTGGGCATTTGGAGACAAGCACACCATCTGTAAAAAAACCAAAGTTCGGGTTTTATGTTAATATTTACTATAATAAGAGCTGTGTCAATTCATCTGTTCAAAGCCGCATTGAAAATGTTAAAAAAAAGATTTGCCTCCTACAGGAATCACACAATGATACTCCAAATCATTGACCAGCACAGTGACCACTACACTACTTAAGCACCTTATCACTTCAAGAAGTATTTATACACATACTGATCACTTATGACAATCTCTCATGGTGCATGTCACTGCCATGCATTCTAGTAACAATACAATTAAAACAGTTCCATCACTCGTAAAAGATGTTAACGGTGGCTGAAGATCAGCCTGTGTTAACAATGAAATGTTTTTCTTGCCTAATCTTTATCATATATTGTTTATTTATCTATAGCTAAGTATACTGTAGCACTTAGAAATATTTTCCTACATTAGGCTGTGTGAGCCAGCACAGTTTTAATATGATAACTTATGTTTGCTGTTTACTTGAAGTACTAATTGGAGCATGCCATCTGCTTCTTTTTTGTATTAATCACATAAAGAGTATATGTAAGAAACAGGTTTTCATTCAATGATATTGGTAAAAACCTTTTTTGACTACTGCTTATTAAAGTGAATATAAAACTATATTTAGCTGCTAAAATGTGACAATTAATTTTGCATTACAAATCAATCTATAGTTTGATGAAGTGAAAATTTGAATGCTTTAAATTTTGCTAGAGATTTGTTTTAAAGACGGCAACTGATTTGTTCCACAGGTGTGAATTAGTAAGTGTCGGAGCAATTTTCAAAATAACTTAAATTTTGGCGTTCTTTGACTCATATGACAATTTTTTTAAGAAAGCTGGTGCTCCTTGTACAAATGAACGGTTATTAACATTGTATTACTTAAGTACCTGTTGCAAAACGTTATTCTAGTATCGGGTTAGTTCCATGTTCACTGATACTTGAATATGTATTTTTTGATTATGAAAAATATTCCTTATTTTTAAAAGTTATTATGGCATCACATATTGTTCTTGTAATTCCGAAGTTTTCATTTTGTAGACTTTTCATTGTTAAAAAAACTGCTTACTCAATTCCACAAGATTGCCTTCTTTTTTAGCAAACAACTTTTTAAAATGAACCATATTTAAGCGTGCAGCATTTTAAAGAAATAATTGGTTTAAATTCTGCTTAGGTGCCTAACTGTTGTGGAGCATGAATACAAACTAAAAAAAGTTTCCTAATAGGATTTTACCTGTTTGTTCAAACTCCTCAACATAGAGACGAGAAGCTTTCGATAAATGTCCAACTTGGAACATTGATGATTTAAAAAGGATTGCAGTGAGACTTATCTCCACATTACCCATGTTCAATCCTTCACAGATTCCAGCAACTGCAAAAATGATAAATCAGATAGTTATTTTCACACTACATATGCCTAAACTCTTACAAACACATGACTCAAAATGAAATCGCTAAATAGGAGTCAACTTCACACAGATTTTTTTAAAGAAAAAATATCGGATAAAAGCTGCTTAAAATTACAAGATAGATTTATAATTTTTATCGCAAATCTCAAAAAGACAGTTTTCAATAATTTTTTTTCAGAATGTAGCTTATAATAGGCATGACGGAATAAAAAACTAGATGCTATTACCTAGCCTATCTTTGATCCAGTAACACCAGTGAGGTTTTGAATATAGTGGATGTAAAAAAAGGCAGATCGGCCAAGGAGAACATATGTATCAAAAGCCAGATTTCAAAGATCAACTTGCGCAAAAAAATTAGTAGAGTTCAAAAAATGTCAGTGTTTTTTATCATTTGAAATTTTTTCTGATGTTTTAGTTTATCTGACTGCCAGAATATCTCAAAAATGAAATTGACAAAACTTCATCGTGGTTAAATTGTTGCGATATTCCAAAAATATAATTATGATGGCTATAGCTAGTGTACAAAGAGACCTACAGAAGAAAGAGGTGTAGTACTGCAGTTTCAGCACAATAGCCAATGTCAATTGTGTCAATGATAGCATCTGGTGATGTCATTTTCACACCTTTTTTCCGAGTATTTTAATCACGCTCAAGTTTTGTTGATTTTAATCTTGAAACATCTTGGCAGTAAAATCACTTCAGACAACAACAACCATTGCAAATAATAAGAAATGCAGATAGTTATTTATAAACTTTTTAAAAATATTGTTAAGGGTTATCTTTGAGACCTGCAACAGCAATAAATAATTTGTACAAAAGTAAGAAATAAAAGATTCAAAAAAGTAGTGTGCTGACACATTCAAACTATAACCATATTATTTGATTCAACGTGTTGCTTAACTTAGCAATAACAATTTACACAAACTTTCTTCTTTACGTTTCATTTGGCAAAATGCTGTCGAAGCGTTTTAGAGCCAGAAGCAGTTCTTTTGAATAACCTTTACTTTTATGACCTATGATGAATGACCTACTAGTCTAAAAATGGTAATTTTAAAAATCTTATCAATAATCTCAAAAAAATCTAATAGCTTGTATTTATACTAGTTCGAACTATAGCCAAATTTGTGTCTCTTTCCTATATGCCTAGATACACAAGAACCGCTGCTGTTAAACATTTTCTGATGGTCAAGGGTGCCAAAATGGGCCGTGCCATAATGAAACCAAAATTTTCAAGATCTAATATAGTTTTTGTTTTAGTTTTTCCTATGCCAGTAACTGTTATAAGCTTTTGAAACATTTCGCTACTGGTTACATGAAAAAAATGCCTACAAGATTTAACAATCATTTTAAAGTCATTATACTCACTATATAAGGTCGGATACCTAGTAGACAATTCCAGTAGCTACATCTCTATGCTCAAACTAGTAGATGGATATGGTGTATGAACTAAAGGTTTTTAATTCACGCTGATCACTTACTTCCTGAAGCTCTGTGATGACTCACATCAGACTCAAAGTTGTAGTGAATGCTTGTTATTTCTCCAGGGCTGCTGCAGGAACTACCATTAAATTTTAGCTCCCAAAAACCATAACTTTTTGAGTCTCCAAAGCCTCCACGCAATGTTCCACGGAATCTGACACGTAGCACTGTGTTCTGATAAACCTTGGAGAATGTTACTGCCTACATAAGTATATAGAAACTACATACTATTGTCTTAAAAGCTAATCAGAAAACAAAGTTGTTTATGGGCGTGAATTCAGTAGACATCTCTCTAATGTTACTGCTTCGAACTTCAGTTCTATTTAATTTACCTTTATTATTGCTGAAAGACCAAAAGCTCAACTATATAACCTAATTTATCTTCAACACAAAAGTACAAAGTGTGAACAAGTATAAAACTAAAAGTATGCAGCTTGATATTTCACTAACGTAACTGGTAAAAGTTTCCCATTGCCATCTGCATTAAAACTTATGACGACTGAATCTCAAAGTGAACATATAGGCTTTACATATGGTAAATGGCAGAAGAAAATGTTTCATATTGACCTGCCATTTCGCATCTGTTTATTACTAAGGTTTAATTTACTTGAGTTTACGCTACTTCTTTATTTAATTATGAAAAGTTTTCTTTTATAAATCTTAATAATAAACACACCTACATGTATCAGTTACTATAATGAGTTTGGTATTAGAACTGAGTGACTAGAACCAACTTTAACACAATTTTCTACATGCGTTTTTTACTCAAAGCATTTTTATTGCACAACCAAACTATTTTTCCGTTTCGATTCAAGGGGTAAGCTTCTTTACAACTATTTTCGTATCACATATCTTCTATCTTACAGTTTTGCACCGGAAGAACAAAGCTAGTGGGTCTAAAAGTTTTTTACCATGTTTATAGTTACTTGTTAACTACCATAAGAGCTTAAAAATACTAGGTAATAATCCACTGTGGTATACAAACAAAAGCTTCAGCTGCTTCTGCAAATTTGTCTATATGTTAGTACGTGTGAGGGGCTTTGCTATCCCACACCAATAGTAAACATACAGGTAATACTTAATAAGATAGGTTTATTTTTCTTTTTTAAATACTTAGACTGCTTCTTCAAAATAATAACTTGTTTTTGAATGAAGTAACCTACTTTATATTTATGTTAAAATTACACTCACTTGTAGGCTGGAAAATTTATTAAAAAGTGAAATTGCTGAAGTGTATGTAGAAGAACTTATTGAAGTTTCTTTACTATAGTTACAAGATTGGTCCTTTGCTGTCAAATCCGCAGTTTGAGTCTGAAACCCATTACATTGTACAAAGTTTACATTAATGGAACTTTATTTCTTTTATTTGGGATAGTTTACAACTCCAAAACAGTGAGGTAAACTATACAAGGCATCACTAGCAATGTAAATGGCTAATTTGGTTGCAGGCAATAATATATATGCTGCTAATAAAACAGTAAAGTCAATTTACAAAGGAAGCATCACTAATTAGTCAAGCAAAGACTGATAGACTAAATGCTTAGAGAATTATTAGGGTACCGAGTTATTGGAAATTTATCTAATTTGCATGAAATCTAATTTAATTTTAGGAAGTTCAATGTTTGAATACACTAATACCTTCTAAAATAGGTTTTCGCAAACATTTATTTTGATTGCTTATGCCAACTAATTAAAAACAAATTCATTGAAAGCCGAGCAAGTTCAAAAGATATTGAGTGTTTTAGTAACCAACCTAAACTATCGATTTAGGTCTTGCAATAAACAAGTGTATTGAGCTTTGTAAGAGAGCAATGGTGAATTATATTCTAGTTAAACAGCAGGTTGTATTAAACTCGGCAGGTGCCATTTGACATTAACTTCTGTATAATAGTCCATATTATGGACTATTATACAGAAGTTCATCACAAACTGCACCTGGGATCTGCATCTACAAAAGAGCCTCAATGTTTAGGTGCTTTGAACTTGTTAAATCTTCACCTCACATGCACATGAGTTGTGACCCAGACATTTCTCTGCCTAGCATGTAAACTTTTTTTAACACGTACAAGCTCGAATTGCTTTAATCCTGTGTTAAATTAGAAAATGTTAGGCAGCCAGGTAATTTTTATTATGCTGATTCTAAATTAAAACTGCATCGATTTAAAAACAATTGATTGTGAATAATCAATTCATGAGAGGAAAGTGATCATTATGCGTTTTTAGAACAAAACTCCTTAACAAACTATTTTAGTGTTGGGGTAATTTTGGCTGTGCCTTTTATGTTAAACTATGCCAAAAGCTAAGTAATTTGCACTTACCAAGTAAATGTGATTATTTGCCCCTGATGTTTCGTCAAGACCAGATAGGTAGTATTCCTTGAGCTGTGTGACAGGGGAGAAATTGCACCCATCTTTCGCTGTGAATATGCAAATTTTTGTTATATATTTGTAAGAGTGCTAATGACTACAATATTATCTCTCTTATTTATTCATATAAAAAATGTTAGTGTAAAAGTTTGATTGTATTTTATAATAGGAGGTTTTTTACAAATAAAATGTATTTGTATTATAATGATATATGTGTGGTATCAGCCCTACCACTATAGAACATTTATATTTGATATTTGTTTACCATATTTCTGACACTTTCACCAAACTATATGGTTAAAGAATTTATATTTTTTGCGTGCTATAAAATGTTTTATAATCAGCGTTTTTATCCAAAAATTCAAAAATTGCCAAATGCACAATCAACAAAACTGCACTCTTAACTAAAAAAGTTGTCAATTTATTTAGAGTCACAAAAATCCTGAAAAGATACTACAGAGAAACATAAAAACACTTAAAAGTTTAACAAAGGCAAGCATTTGATGTTTAATGTGTTCATTAACTAACAAAGACTTACTCCCTGAGAGATCTACACAGACAGCTTCAGCAATTGTATCCCGGCTACAGTCAAGCAAACAGACAGAGTCTCCATCGCAGGTAGATGGGCAAATACGGTCTGCAAAATAGGTTAACTGGATATATCTTTAAATATTAGAGGTAAGAGCTTTAAAGATATATTTTGCTGAAGCATAACTAAAATAGGCTATTTGGTAAAATAATAAATTTAATAACATTGATAATTTTTCCAGTGTTTTGTCAACTTTTTCACTACATTAGCTTTTCTTACTTCAACGCAAACAAAATCAACTCAAACCTACTCAACTTGCTTGCGTAGCCATTGATAACCGTAAAACTGTTTTATCAATTCATCATCTCCATATTGTCAATATTCACTTTAGTGCTGTCAAACCACAGCATATATGGTAATTTGCGCTGATACTTTATATGGTTAAAGAAATGATATATTGGTGCAATTACTTTTTTTATAAAATTCACTGTGTTCTGTTCCATATTTTAGTATGAGCAAACAATAATAAGTGCATTTATACCTTAATCTAGTTTTAAAACAGATATCACGGATACAAGTTAATAAAAATCTTTAGATGTGTAAATTGCTGATAAAGATAAATTGGTAAAGTAATAATCAGAGAAAGATATATTGGTGTTGTCATGTTGCTTTAAAAAAGGGAACTGAAAGGTTGACTTGACAATACCTAAGTTCAGTGTTAAAGTGAATGATAAATATTGCAACCTAACCTATTCCAACTTTGACTAAAATATAGTTTGCATTAATTTTCTTAACGTATCTTTTCTCACTTTTGATTTTTGTCGCAATTGCTACTTTTACTTATTAAACTAACATGTTTTAAGATGCTCAAAACATGCTTAAAATGCTTCTTAAAAGCTACATGTACTTTAAATTCAGAAACAAAGGAGTAGTAGCAAACAACTGCATTTTAAGGGGCTGTTACCACGTACTCATTTCTTCAAGAAGGTAGCCATTCGTAACCTGACTGATGCTGATTTCTTCAGTCACAGTGCCATTAGAACCAACCAGATAGCATATTTTATCTTTTTTGTAGACTGCAGATCTACACTCTGTGTCAGCATAACAAAACGTAGCGCACTCCAGCACTGATCTCACATCTCGAACAGTGCTGTAACTGTCAATATCTGTCAATTATAAGAGTTATATAACTGTCGATACCGGTCAATTATAACAGTCACGTACCTGTCAATACCTGTCAGTATAATGAACTAAAACGCTGGTAGTCTTTTGCTTCTTAAGATATTAATTTGTGTATCAACTATTCACAGAATTATTTTTAAAAACAGCAAGGTGGTTGTAAGCTGCAGATGGCAGCAAAGATATTCGTCTTTGCTGAGAAGCCAAATATCCAAACTCAATTCCTCTGTGATGGAATCCTTTTTATCAAACATTTTTAGAGTAACTTCAAACAGGCAGATGGACAGATGGACAGACGAACAGATGAATGTGACTTTTATGATTGTAAAAACTAATATTATTTTTCCCTCTTGTTTATGAAATTATTGAACTTCAGTGTCAACCAGTTTAGCTTACGATCTTGTTCCACAAGCTCTCACTATCCGAGCCAACTTTTGAAATGATTTAAAGCTTCACATTAATACAAAAAACCTCAACTCTTAAGAATAATGGAAACGCGAAATCTATAATATAAAACAACACTTATTTTATTAGTCAAGCGCAGATGATCTTCTATCTTGCTAAGCAAGATAAGGTAACAATCTGAATAAATTTTGCGTGACCTTCAAATAAAACCTCTAAAATATCTTGCAAGCAAAGTCTGCGGGTTAGTATTAAAAGTAAAATGAGTTTCATGCAAAAGAAAGAGTAGAATTATTGCAGGTTAGAGTGAAATTATGCTTAATTATATTATATTTGCTATTCTAACCTAAATTCTTAAACAAATTTTATTAGCCTTCATTTCAAACTTTTCTTTTAAATTTTACTGTACAATAAATTATTAGTTATAATAAAAGCAAAACATTTTATTAAAATTTTCAGTGTGATTAGATAGGTAGATGACCTAAACAGTAAGTTAATAAAAGATTAAGTTGTTCAACTTGAAATAAGCTGTAACTGGTATACACTGTTTCATTGTGATTTTGTTTAATGCTATTGAGGTTTCCCATGATTAGGTTTTTAGACATTTTCCTATATACATACACAAAAGAAGTTTGCAATAGTGGTTGCCCTCCCTTGTCAGCGTGAAAAGTAATAACCTAAAAGAATATCATGAAACAGTATTAACAGTTGCCACATACCTTGATAATAACCTTCATGTACTTTCATCTTCGGCGAACAGAATTGTGGTATGTCTGCAGTACTGGCATTGCTTTTCATAATACAAAATAATATTATCTGCATTAAAAGCTGTTGATACATCTTAGACAAATTTTAACTCTTCATTCGGCAACTGGTTGCTAACCTTGCCTTCTTAACACAAATGAGTGACAAAGGTACATGTATGGCCAAATAACCGTTGTCTCAAAATCAATAGCTCATGTTTGTGCATAAACTTTGTATGAGCGTTTTAATTGATTTTATTGACAAACATACGTGTATCCTGCTTATTAAAATGTTTGTATAAAAATAGAGCACAGGCACCAGTCAAACTTTTGCTTTGCCAATCCTGTTTGGATGCTATTTGTGTTAGGTACAACACTCACAAGGTAGATACAACATATGGATTTAACTAGCATTTCTTGGTTGATAAAGATGTATTTGGCTTCAAAAAGAGGAAGGAGTTTGATTGATTGGTACACATACCCTGCTGTCTTGGTATTAATCTTTAGGCTAAAAGACATGCAGACTTAGCAAAGTTGTCTAGAAGTAGCTAGATTTCTAAGGCGGAATGAGCAGCAAATCGACAGACTGTCATCGGCGATTAGCATCTCACCAAACAGATTTTATATGGTACAGAAAATGGCTTAGAAATTGGAGCTTTAAAGATCTGCACTATGTGTTGTGTGTATGTCCATCACCTAATGTACATTGTTGATGGCTTCATGAAACATACCAGCCAAATGGATAAAAAGCAATATGGGAGCTAGAATAGCACTTTGCTCGACTTCCTTGTTACCACAAGCTCAATTGATGAATATTCACTTTCAACCACTTGTGTTTTCATCCCACCGTGTTATTCTTTGATTAAACTGGTCCCTTTCATTGTTCATCTTGATTTTTGTAGCACCCTTTAGAATGCATCTAGTAAAACAGCATCAAAAGTTTTGTAAAATCTATGAAAACTCTTCATTGTTTCAAGTTTTGTTGGTATAGCTCTTTTGGAATTGACCAAGACTTGGTATTTTAATACGATTTATAACATGAATTAATCACAAACTGCATTTGTAATATAAACTTAGTTTTTTAATTTGCAGATTATCGTGAATTTTTTGAAAGTGTGTGTTTGTATGTTTAGATTTTACAGCTATAAGAACCTTTCCTATAAACAATGGTCTGTGTAATTAGGTTGCAAAATCTTCAAATCAATTAGCTAAAATTTATAATATATCTGTTTGTCGCGCTCCACCTATTATTCAGCAATGTTTACCATTAGACTAAACTGCAGGATATTAAGGTGCATAAATTCTGTAACAAGTCTTGAAAATCTAGAAACATCAGAGTTGGATGATACTGTTGTTTGTGTATTTCTGCATACGACTTAAGTATATAATGAACAAGCTATTTCTGTAGCGCGAATGACTTAATACATTTTCATGATATTATTTTAGTGACTAACATGTAAATTGTTCGTCACAATAGTTGTAACATGCTTACATTGTTCAACAACTGGGAAGATCTCAATATAATTAGTAAAACAAAATATATATCATTACATAGACAATACACAACATGTAATCAGAAGGATAAAATGTATCTGTCAGCAACACCTCAGATGCCAATACTTGGCTATAGCTGTGAAACTCAAAATGGCAATCAGCTGCGCTTTCTTCATCCTTGCAGTAGCCAACATGCAGTGATAAATTGATATCACCTGCCAGAGTTCCTTCACATATTCCTTCAACTGAAAAAGAAATGAGTGATTTTAAACTCTAGGCTATTATATATATTATATATATATTTAACCATTTAGTCGGTTTCAGTACGGAAAAGGATAAATAATGCTTACTCAAAAAACACACACTCCTAAAAACAATTAACACACAGTTTTAGACTTAGCTTTTCTTGAATGCCAAACATAAAAGCCAGGATAGATGCAAAAAACCAAAACCATTCTCAAGGACTCTGAAAATAAAACGACTAAAACCAAGAACACTTTGGACTGAAGACAAAAAATAGATGCCTACCTAATATCAATTTCAAGGCATAGAGCATAATGTACTGTGTTACAGTGACTGTTCATGCATGTGTGTGTGAGCGCATGTGTGCGTGTGCGTGCGTGTGTGCGTGCGTGTGTGTGTGTAAAGTTTTTTTTGACTTGGGATTTTTTAAAAGCAATGGTCTGTTTGATTAAGTTTCAAAATCTTCAAATCAATTATTTCAAAATCACAGTTTATTTGTCTGTCGTGCTCCAGCTATTCTTCAGAAGTTTCACACATTACACTAAACTGCCGGGTACTAAAGTTTGTTTGCACTATAAAGTCTATGATGAGTCTTAAAATCTAGAAACATCAGAGCTTGTTGATAATGTTGTTTTTGTATAGTAGAATATCAATTTAGTATAAAATGAACAGCTATTTCTGTAACATCAATGCCTCAATAAATATTCACGATATTTTTTTGCGTACAAGCAGATTTTTTTTCACAACAATAGTTGTAGCGTGTTTTTATTGTACAACAAGCAAGAATATCTCAATATAATAATTATTATTAGTGAAACAAAACATATCATTACATAGACACTAGATAACATGTAATCAGAGGGATATAACTTCTCTGTCAGCGTACACCTCAGATGCCATCACATGGCTATAGCTTTGATACCCAAAATGGCAATCAACTATCCTATGTTTGTCTTTGCAGTAGCCAACATGTGGAGATGCCTCAATTCTAATTTTATCAGCTGATTCAGACACTGATCCGATATACCAATTCTTATTGAAAAATAATCTGATTCAGATACCGATTTAGATCTGTTGTGTTGCATAGATAAATGTAAGATTCATTATGCGAATATAAATATAATGCAAATAAAATATAAATATTGATGTATTTATTTGTATTTATGGAAAAATATATGCATGTGTATACATATATGGAAAAAGTTATACATGTATATATATATGAAAAAAGTTATGTATATATATATATATATATATATATATATATATATATATAGCACATCACTTTTGTGCATAGCTTATGAGTTTTGGGATTTGAGCAGTCTGGCTTCCGCACCTTGACTTTTTAAAGTCTGTGAGGCAACTTCTATGTTTCATAGCGCACTTAATGTATGTTTTATTTCATAGCATGCTTTATATACATATATATTTCTATTTGCATATATATAATGTATGGATATATAATGTATGTACATATACGTGCAGACAGATTTTATGCTTTAATTTACATGTACATATATATAATATATATATAAAGTTTATATATATTAATGAAAGCGTAAAATCCAAGCAGAGTGATCAATGATAAAATACCAAAAATGGTGCAAACATTTTATGAAGTGAAGGAAAAAGCTAGCTTTTTATATGCATTATAAATTGATTTAAAAGGCTTCATTTTTTGCGTACACAGCATAATGTACATAATGGCTATGGCGCTATCAAACAATGTGCTGCAGATTCGCAAATTTGTAGATTACAGGTACATGCATACAAAAATAAAAAATTAAATATTACAGACATATATTTGAAAGCAAATGACGTAAACAAATAAGGTTTGTGCTAAATACTGGAACAAAAGTAAAAACTTTAAAAAAATTATTGAGCATTCTTGCTTGGCCTTTCTTTCCTTGTAACTGATTTCAGATTATTTTAATCCCTCAATATTATCTACATTGTCTTTTAACAGAAAATTTATTTCTGCACATCTCAACTAGTCATATTAGCTTACAAACATTTTGTAATGCAAAAATTTACATGCTAACTGCATGAATGTGTGCATTCACGCAAAAGACATGCTTTTTACACGAAAGAAGAGAAAGTATTATCTACTTGTGCAGTGCGTCTATGCTTGCAAGGCAACAATATTGACCTTGGAAAATTAGTGCAGATTGTATCATATTTACTCAAGTTAATAACTAGAATTTCCTCTGTCTTACAGACCACGACCAAAGTGATATTGGAAAGAAGAAAGGGTACTGCTGGTTAAGAAATGCAATATTAGCAGTCAAATGACAGAGCAGTGCAATAGGAAAACTTCAATGGTAGCTGCAATAGTAGCTGCAATATACTGGGCGTTATTATGTACAACAAACAGTGATAATGAAAGGAAAAGATTATATGTTTATATTTCTCCCCTGCAATAGAAGGAGTGCAATATTAGAAGTAAAATGGCAAGCTGCTGTGTAATATACACAGTTTGAAAGTTGATTGTGTTGAACGTAGAATGGTTTTGCCAGCGATCTTTAACAGAAAGCAAACATAAGCATTCATGTGTGTCCGGAAGTTTTTTTGCAAATTGGAGCAAAATGAAAAAATGGGTCATGATCACTGAAAACCATTGTTAAGTCAGGTGTGTGAGATTTAGAGTTATCTACCCTAGCAGAAGGAGAAAACTCTCAGGTAATTTGCCAAAAAAAATTTGATTCCAGATCAATTACAACAGATTTGATTGTCAATAAACTGAATGCATGTTTACCATTAGTGTGAAAATATATTTCTGAGAAAACTGGTGTTAAAGTTTGAGAAACGAAAACTAATGAAATGTAAACAATTTTGTTTACATTTCGAAATGTCATAGCAACCAATATCAGGAAGTTGTGATATTTATTTAGATTTCTGAATTTATATCCAAAAAATTATGCTGAATTTAAAAACTTAAACAGATTTTAGTTGATTGTCATAGAAATAGCTGTATATCTATAAGAAAATCTAGGCAAATTACTCAGTTTTGCAAATATTAAAAATGGCTTGGCAGTACCGCGATATTAGGCACACCCGTAATATCATCAACAAAATCTTTGAAAAAATGATCACAGTAACACATTGCAAACCATCGGTCACTATATACTTTGATCTTAAAAATTCGAATGATTATTTTTTCATAATTAAATCTTATAATAATCTTATAAAATTGAATCATTAAACCGAATAATAAAATTGGCAAAAAAGAAACGATAACCTTTCAGTACTTCTACGTTAATTACAGAAACTTTTGGCGATTGGACAATGCCATAGACTGGTGAAATGTGCACAATTTTCTCGTGAAATGCACCTGGTTTAATAGTTCTACTATTTGTTGCACGGCTTTATTAACGTTTTGTTTGCCGGTCTGTATTTTGACTGAAAAACGCTTGTCAGGTTGTAATGGCGATTTTAGGCCAAATTAATCTGTCTAGTTATGTATTATCCAATCAGATGGGTAAGTTTTAAGATATTGTCTCAACTTTTCAAAGACTTTGTAACATATTTAAATCGGTTCATATGTGTTTTGTATCATTATTATACTTGAACGACTCTGCACAAAAAAAGTTAACGATTAAATTGATGGTTAAAGTTTTTGATGGGATTTTGGTACAAAGGTTTGGTTACAGCAATTGACGGATAATTTTTTGGGAGTTGTGTGCGCATATGCATTTATCATAAAGCTCTCAAACACTCGCTTCGCTCGTATTTGGTCGTGGGATCAGTAATTGTATAACAAATTTCAATACAAATAAAAATGGTTTAAGAAAGCTGTATTGAAAAGCGCACCAACACAAACAACAAAAGTTTTGGTTTATCTGCTTTCAATGATTTACCACAGCTGATATGAGACTTTTAAAACAGCAGCTATACTTTTTTTCGGTACCGTTCTACAAGGCATTTTTACGTTTACACATTTCGTTTACAGGTTTAATCAAATTTGAAAAGCGCTGTTGCCTCAAATTACACACTAAAACAGAAATGCAAACTGAAACATTTCAGCTACTGTTATTTGTTTGACTGTCGTTCTTATGAATGTCAACTGCGCTGATGCTATGACAGCTCACTATTTCCTGAGATGGCAGAGTTCAGTATTGTTATACATTGGATACATAAGCTCGATGCTTATTAGCAAAAAACAAAATAACAAGAAAACATAGGTTTTACCTATAATCTCCCTATCTACCTTTTTTAAACTTTTTGCATTCAAACATTTAAAGTTGAAAACTAGTAGTTTTACAAGAACAATGCGTCCTCGCCATCAAATTTCAATTATTTCCTGGATGGGCATCGTATGATGAAAAAATTGTATGAAGGGTTTTAGAAATCATATTCATTATATATATATGCAAACATCCTCTGGTGAAATCATCAAAGTTTCATATAAGTACTGTACATATTTAAGAATTAAAAACGAAATAGTATGTTAACCTCAGTAATGATAGTTACATGTACATACAGTAATATTCATCATCACAGTAGTCTGTCGATGTGACACTGACTGTCTTCATTTTAGGCTTATCAAACATCTCCAACCATCTTTATTCTTAGCTCTTTCTTGCTAACCATTACTATCCATATCCAGCTTATTCATATTTTGTTTCAGTGTCTTTGAGTTGCAACTTGGACCTCCACCGATTATGCTTTCCTTCGCAGTTACCTTAATGTAACTTTCTGAAGTTACTGCGAAGTTATCTTCACAATTGTTTTAATGTATTTAGTAGCTATGATCTGTAATAAAATGTAATATAACAACATGCTATGCAAATTGGGTACCGTAGTGAGTTTTTATCTTTGAGACAAACGAGCAACAAAAACTTAAAGGTTCCCTTGACAGAATTCAGCTTACTAAACACACACGTAAAGTTAAGTTTTAGTACATGTACGTACTTTTAACTATTTTATTGAATGTAATCGTTTTCATCCCTAAATTTTTTTCACTCATTGGTGTTTGGCTTCTTTTCCCTATAACTTTTAGCCAATCTCATTAAAACCTTTCAAAGTTGACTTGCAACAAAATTCACATAACAGTTATTTGGTATCAAAAGATTCACCATGTCTTACTCTGCTGTGTTGGAGGTGCAAAATATGTGGAAATGTGATTACAAGCTCTTAAAAGCTCAAAAATGAAAAGCCGCAGTAGATTGGAATCAGTTTATTTCTCTGACGCAGTCATGAAACTTGGTTATTGTTTTATATATTTTATTGTTATTGGTTTTGTTCTGTCACGTGAATTGAAAGGCCAATAAAATGTTCAATATAAAACTTATCGTAGCACTAATTTATGACAAAAACTTTGGGTTTTACTGAAGACCCCGTATCAAATATAGATGCTCGCTACTTTACTGTTTTGTTTCGAATTGGTCTAATCGTCTAGTCGTAATCTGATAACGTGACCCAATACTTCGCAAATAATTTCTGTAGCGGTTTTTGATTATCACAGGTGACCAACAGGCTCGTCATGATTATCTGACAATGATATGTACTCCTTCGAGCTAAGGGTAAAAAGTAAAACGATTTTTTACGGCAAGTTATAAAATATCAATGCTAAAAGTGGCAGCATTACAATGGCGATAAAAAGACACGTAAGAACAATAGACATTGTTTTATTGAATGGTTGAAGTATATTTGTGAAAATGTTTCGAAGAATCAGGTTTCTGTGAATGTGTAAACAAAAGCCATATTGTAAAACTACATCCAACTTGAGCCGTTTTGGAAAGAGATTCTAATATACGGCGGTTTTGGGATGGCGGCGATTAACTGTTCATTTTTGAGCTTTTAGGATGTTTTAATCACATTTCTGCATATTTCTCACCTACAACACAGCAGAATAAGACACAGTGAGTTTTTTGATACCAAATAACTGTAATGTGAATTTTGTTGCAAGTCAACCTTTAATCTAATTTGGCAAAAAAGCCTGATCGGTGCTATTCCTGTAATAAAGTAGACTTTTGGTAGTAGTTTGGAAGAAGTTGTCTGATCCTTGACTTTCTGTTTTCAGGGAGGACAACTTTAACGCACATACAGGTTTTGAAGCAAAAATATTATGTACTGTTTTCTGCAAAGAAAGCTGCACTGAAAAAAAATCAGATGCTGCGCAGCTTTCAGCAAAAAAAAATATTGACACCTTTGTTATTTCGATGTAATAAGCACACCAATGGTCAAATTTGAAATTCGAGCAAAATGGTTTTTGAAGTCATATAGCAAAGTATGATTAATAAAGCGATGACAAAAGACACTGTGTTTTATATAGAAAAGGAAAAAGTTGTATAACAGAGACATGGTAACCTGAGGGTTCACTGTATTAGAAAAAGTATTAAAGTAACCTTTATAGATTCAACTGCGATTTTTCATCTATTTTTAAGGTTATTGTCATGAGGAATTAATATATGCGTTAAATATTGTATACGTTTTGTTTGCTACCTTTACTACTCCAAAGTACAAGACTCAGTGCAAGAGTTCATACATATATTTTATCCACTTAGTATACATTGGTTACAAGAATAGCATGCAACAAGTCGTATAACAAGCGTGGATCATCTTTGCCTTCTAATCAGAGCGCATGCTCTTATATAGTAAGAGGCCCCCTCTCGTTCTCTTGGGTGGACTCGCTTTGGCTCAGCTTGGCTTGGCTCTACTAAGCTTGGCTTGGCTCTACTAAGCTTGGCTTGGCTCTGACCGACTTAGCTCTCTATATCTCATTATTCAGCATGACTGAGCATTGCCCAGCTTGGCTTAGCTCAGGCCTAGGTTCAGCTCTTGGTGAATCACATTTCACAGCACACTCCCCTCCATTGGTAACCACAGTCTCTATTCTGGACCTGGAGGAGAGATTATGGCAGCCACCTAGCAGACCTCCACTCCTCTTGTCAATGATTTGTCGAGGTCCTCATCAATCACCTTTGAGGCAGCTGCCCCGGGGCAGCTCGTGTCAACCTCGGTAGTCGCATTTTCCCATTCCTGATCTCTCTTGTGTGTTGCCACATCTACTGGCTTCAGTACACTCAGTTCTTCTTCTGCTTCTTTTAAGCTTTTGGTGACCGAAGCTAAGAGTTCTTGTAAAGATGCAACACACGCATTGTTCATGTTCTCCAACAAACTGATTTCATCCGGAGTGAACGAAAGCTTTAATAGAAAAGCTTTGGGAGCAGCGGTAAGAGCCATTTTTTTATTTGCTTTTCTGGTCTCTGGACCGTTTAACGTCGACTATATCGAATAGCATACTCTATTTCTATACCAGTTCGGCATCCCAGTAGTCTGGGTCAGCCTCAGATTATGTCAGATAGGCTCTGATAGAATTTCTTGCGTTAGAGCTGCTCCAGCTTTGTCTGGGTTTGCCTCTGGTTTTCCTGGAGCTTCCTTGGGTCTGGCCAAATCGGTTACCAAGCTCGGTCCTTGTTTCTCTCTTTCCTCTGGCCCGGCTCGACTCCGTGTAAACAAATTTTCTGTTCATGATTCCTTGCAGCCTTCAAAAGCAATTTCTCCCAGTCGGGGGCGGCATCATTAGTAGGAAATCAATTGGGTTATTTTCCGGATTTCTATCCAGTCTACCTGGTCTGGCTCATTTTATGTCAGGGCCAATTTTTGGCTCTATGGTGGCTGGAGGCTGCTCCAGCTTTTCAGTACCTCGGCCTTGATTCACTCTAGATCGAGGACTAGCTCTGCCTCTCTACCAGATACGTGTGGTTACCCCAGGCCCTGAAGACCTGGTATGGTCTCACGAACCTTGCCTGTAGCTTGGGGTTTTCCTCACCCCCACCGTGAGCCATCCTGTTTGTGTGCCATACTCAGTTGTCTGGGGCATACAGCGGGGGTTCCTCCCGGTCTTTTTGTCTCACCTCCATTTGGCTCTGTCGCAGAGCATCATGCACCGCTTGCAGCTTTTGCTGTATTTCCAGTTCATACTCGAGAGTTGGAAAGAACTCGGTTGGGGAGTGGCTCTCCAGCTAGTTTGGCAATTTCAGCTCTCGCTCTAACATCAGCATGTTTGTTGTCTTTCTCGTTGCAGAGTGGGAGTGCCTCGGTAGGCCCTCATCAGCTTGGAAAACAGCAGGCTACATACTTTCTGTCCACGGGTATACAGTAATTTCTGCAGCGAATCTCCAAGTACACGGTTATTTCATTCCACGATTCCATTGGCCTGTGGGTGATATGGAGTGGTATGCATCTTTCCCATGATCCAGAGTTGGCACAGTTTGGCTATCAGTTGGGTCTTGAACTGTGCCCTCTGGTCCATGTGAATTTACTGTGGCAGCCCCAAGTAACATAATACCCACTCATTCAGAGCATTCGCGACCACCGGTGCCGTTGCATCAAGTAATGCCAGTGTGTACTGCCATGGGGTGAAGTGGTTCGTGAGGACCAGCACCCATTTGATTCTTCTCCAAGTGGCAGGGCGTGGCTCCACCAGATGCACGACCAACTTCTGCCAGGGCCTACTCACATACAGCCTCTGCTTTCATTCAGCTATCTTGGTCCCTCTATTATTGGCAGCCACATGACACATCGCAACTCTTTACAAGCTGTCTTACAGTAGATATCCTTCCTGGCCTATACCTGGTCAGCTGGAGGCGGCTTATTGTCCTTCCCATCCCAAAGTGGGCCAGGGTGTGCATTTGCCACACAGTGGTCTCTCGCATAGCTGGTGGGCAGACAGCGCATCATCTAGCATGATTCTGAATAGCCACACATGCTTCCAACACACTGTCATGTCAAATGCGGAGAGAGTCTTGCATGCCTACAGGACATCCAGTTCTCTGCTCCCTACTTCCAGGTGTTTGGTCGGCACTGCATTTCCTGTGGCGATGGCTTGATACGGTCACTGGCTACTTTTCAGCAGCATGTAGCATCGCTAGTTCGTCTTTACGGGTTCTGTTTTACGGATGTCATTTGTGCCGCCATGAATGTTGGACTTCCTTGTGTCCCAAATACGACCGGGTTAGGGGCTGAAAACCCTCCTTTATGGATGCCCAGGTTCGATCCTCTCGTAGTTGGGGCTGGAGCCCCATTCAGGCAACTAGTCGGTACCCGTGTGGCTGGCAGCCCCCATTCTTTGGCCAATTCCCTCCTTGAAAGGCCTCTGTTCCTCTGTTGAATGCTTGCGCACTGTTGGCAGTTCTCGCAGGTTTGCCTACTAGGGTTCAAGATAGCCCAAGACAGGAGCGGACCTGATGCTTTCTTTCAGGCAGTTGAAAGCAGTCTGCTCATCCTCCATCTATCTTCACACCATTCATTTTGCCGTCACCCAGTGCAGAGGGTGTGATATATAAGCAAACTCAGGGATATACTGTATATTATTGGTTCCTGTGCTGGGCTCCTGACTGGTGTTTCAGGGTGTACCGGAATTCTGCTAGAGTTTCAAGCCATCAAACTGCCTGGTTCGAGGGTTCCCTTCTTTTGCATAGTCATTGCAAATAGGCATGAACTGTCCGGAGAAGGAACTCCTGTTCATACAAGTAGGGCCAAAAATGCTTTTTGGCGTTAATAACTGCAAACAGTGCTTTTCTGGTGACGCAGTAATTGCGCTCTGAGGGGGTGAGAGTCTTGCTGTAGTATGCACTGAATCTATTGCGGCCAACTTGCATATAAGACAGCATGGCTCCTACCCGTATCCAATAGCATCAGTATCCAGAATGTATTACTTCTGGGGGCCAGATAGCCCAAGACAAGATTGGAGTTGATGTTGTCCTTTAGCCGGTTAAAAGCAGTCTGCTCGTCCTCCGTCTATCTTTACGCCTCTCATTTTGCCTTCAGCCAGTGCAGAGGGTGTGCTATATTAGCACACTCTACGATATACTGCGGGTAGTAAACGCCTGTTCCAAGAAATCCTTGAAGCTCCTTGATACCATGTGGGTTTGGCCATTTCTTGGCTGCCTGTACTTTTGCGGGATTTGTGGAAACCCCGTCTGGCTTACAACATGGCCCAAGTACTGTACCTGGAGTTGTAGTAACTCGCATTTCAAGGGCTTCAGCCTCAGTTCAGCTATGTGGTTGAATATCTAAAAGACTTCCTCGAGGCAGTGCAGGTGTGTGTCAAAGTCTGGTGCAATGACTATAATGTCGTCTAGCAGTGTCTAGCAGTGTCCTCCAGTGGAGACCATGCAAGACACGCTCCATGAGTCTTTGGAAGGTGGCCGGAGCGGAAGTCAGCCCGAGGAGCAACACCTTCTATTTCCGCAGTCCATATCGGGTGGCTAAGGCTGAATTCTCGTGGCCTTCCGCATCCAGTAACACTTGCCAGTATCTGCTCACCAGATCGAGTGTCCTGAAGTATCGACTGCCAGACAGAGCATCTAGACTGTCATCGATTCTGGGTAGGGACAGGCGTGTTGGTCGGTGATGGCGTTTAGGTGCCATTAATCGATGCAGAATTTCCACTTTCTATCCTTCTTCCAGACTAGCACCATGGGAGAGCTCCAAGCTCTGCTAGCTGACTCAAAAAGGCCTCTCTTGAGAAGGTTCTGCACCTGTCTTTTGGCCTCCGCCTCCTTCTCTGGTCCTAATCTGCGGGGGAATGCCAGATCAGCCAGGTCTCCTCCTTAAGTGGGATGAAGTGCTCCACTTCTGAGGTCTTTTCCCCGGCGTTGTCACCCATGCTGAATACAATGACATACTGGTTGAGCAGCGAGGCCAGTCTTGTGGCTCTGTCTGCTCTTCCGCAATTTGGTTGCGCCACCTGGAACAACTCCTCAAGGTGAGCCGGGACTCCATTGGTTGAACTCGGACCGGCTTAACACAATAAGGGGTCATACTCTTCAACCTGTGAGGTGTCTACCCCGTGTATGTGCCGTTAGTGGCCCCAGACTAGAGGGTTAATGGCCGTCCCGTTGTGTTCATGCATCGGGTGATGATATGCATTTTGGATCTGGACTGATTTAGGCTACTCGGCACTGGGGGTTTTTCCGGAAATTTTTTGATCAGCCTCATGGAGCATTAATTCCTCATAGTGATGCGACAATGTATTGCCATCTGCGTCAGGGCCAGCACCACCACTCCCCTGACCACCTGCACTTTGCTCTGCAGCAAGCGCCCCTGTCCGTTCGCGCAGACCAGCGGCCTGCCGTCCACTCGGACCGCCAGCTGTTCAAACTCCAAGAAGCAGCAGTGCGTCACAAAAAATGACATGCCTAATATAGCATCTTTGCTCAGACAACTGACCACAAAGGCCTCCTTTGTCTTTATGTCCCTCAGCCAAGTTGGCAGTTGGATTATTCCATAGAAAGGAAATCGGGTTTCGTCAGCCAGCAGACTATGGCTATTACTATCCTTGAGTTGCTCTCGTACAGCTCCTGGCAGTCGATTGAATACCTGTTTATTCAACAGATTTGTGGTGCATCTGGTGTTTAGGAGAAATCGGATGGGCTGCCCTTCTACTCTTCCGGGAAAGAATTAGCTGGTTGAGTAGGGTCGGCTGAGGGCTTGCACCATAGTAGTATCCTACGGAGTCTTTTCTGAGGGACTTGGAGTACCCTCACTTTGCACCGGGGCAAAGTTAGTTTTTGGGGTTGTCCACTGTCCAAGGTCAACCTGCAGCTCCTGAAGTTGCCGATCTTGAGGCGAGGAAAGTGCCGGTCTTGCTGCTTTTATAGAAAGCACCTGACAGTCCCGTGCTGTAGAAAGGGTCTCAGGTGTCTTGGGCAGAGAGGATTTGGTAGTCAACCCCCTAAGTTTTCGACTATGTCTTTGACATTTGCACGAAGAGGCGTAGGCTGTGTCTGAGACCCAGAAAGGGTTGGGGCTGACCTTGCTCAAGGACTGATAGTAGTTTTGTGTCTCCACAGGTTTCTTTTGCGCACGGAAATTCCTTGGGCTAGTCGTGGCTGGACAAAACCGTCTGTCAGTGTTTTGTTGGGTTTCTGGTGACTTTGGCAGGTTTCCGGGAATAGCTGGCTTTACTACCATCAGCAGCTGAAGCTACTGCTGTTTCCTTTCCTCGTTTCTCAAAACTGGCTTGAGTTTACTGGCGCAGTTCTTCCGGACGTGCCTCTGTTTACCACATCTCCAGCAAATGATGGTTTAGAACAGTTTCCCTTCACCTTGGGGTTCCTGAAGTTGCTCAACTTAATTTGTGAGCAATTCGACCAGTTGAGCCAGCCGGCCAATAATCTCCGTCTCGTCTGAGTTCATTGGGGGGCCCTTCTTCCATCGTGCGGATTAAGGAACCTGTAGGCTGGCATTCTCTTCCTGATATTTGGGGGTAAGCCCTGCCAGCCTGCACAGCATTCGCATAGGTGGGGGTGGGTACGACCAAGAGGTGCTGCTGGAGTGCCAGATCACCAAGTAAACTGCAGAGTGCTTTCATGGCCATATTATTTTGGTGGGGGTTTGGCAGAACTCTGTATGCAATGTGTGCCAGCCTTTCTACCTCCATGGCATGTTCCTGGTGCGACATTTTTTCTCTCGTCTGAAGCTGTTGAGCCGGCTCAATTCTTGCCTGGCAAATAGTCCAAACTTTGCCAAAGTGTATTGAACACAGCTTCCGGGCTTTCGGCCCATTCACAATCCTTGGCTCATTTGCTTATCACCTCTGGGAAATGTAGTAGAGTCGCTCATATTGTCCAATGATTGGAGTTGCCCACCTCTAAAATGCAAGCAATGAAGTACTCTACCTCTCCTTTCTTTGTGTATTGGGGGAGTTTTAAATTTTTGTGCTTGCTGTTGAGATCTTGGCATCAACAATACCCATTCCAGAGTCTCAACTAATCGGTTAGGGTTTGGATCGGAGCTCCTTGCCCTGCTATCGGCCATGTTTTTGGCGGAAGACTTCCAGCAGGTTGCTGCCCTTCAGCGCCAGGTTTTCTACTGTGTATGTTGATGCACGCAGGGTTTTACACGGCTCTCTGAGTTTTTTCCTGTTGCCAGAAAGTTCTTCCAGTAGAAGCTGCACTTCTGTTTTTTAGCATGAAATATCCTGTGTCGTTTTGGTTATTTTCTACTGCCGTTTTGAAGGCAGCAACAAGTTTATCCAGTAATCCAGTACGAGCCTGGTAGAGGAGTTTATTTGGGATTGTGTGATCCCACTTGTGCCACCAGTGTAAAGGTCTTGTGTGCTGCCCTTTACCACTCCAACGTAAAAGACACAGTGCAGGAGTTCATACAGAAATTTGATCTGCTTAGTATACAGTGGTAACAAGAATAGCATGCCAAAAAAATCTTATAACAAGCACAGATCAGCTCTGCCTTCTCATCAGAGCACATACTCTTATACAGTAAGAGGCCCCGCATTTTGTTTCACTTGGCTGGACTCAGCTTGGCTCGGCTCGGCCTGGCATGGCTTGGATCTACTCAGCTTGGCTTGGCTTGGCTTTGACTGGCTTAGCTCTGTTCATCTCATTATTCCGAATGACTGAGCACAGCCAGGCTAGGCTCAGCTCAGCCCTAGGCTCAACTCTCGGTGACTCACATTCCACAACACTATTAAGCTGTTTCAACCTAATTTTAAGTAAGTTTTTGTTATAAGAAAATCAGGAATAAGGGAAGTAAAAGAGCTTCAGCTACACAAAAATTGGTAACTTTGTCTTAACATTTAAAAATATTTCTCACATTCCTTTGCTATAAATAGTAGAACGGCTCTGCTAACAAGCATTTTTTCAATCAAAAGCTGACTAAATTTTACCATAAAATCATTTCATATTGTATTTTTTACAAAAATACCGAAACTTTTGACGAAGATCATTTACCTAATGTGTAAACATAATTCCAATATCAAACAACCTTTTTGTAATTGTCTTTAAAATGTGTAAATTATTGTAGTACTCATCAAAGGTAACTACACAATTAATACATTTTTTATCAGATAGACTCCTGCTGGTATTGGTCAAAGCTAAGCTTCTTTCTAGAAGCACTATTAGCTATGTACAAAAGAAAAACATCATTCGGCTGCAAAATTCACAAGTATAAACTGGCATGTAATATAACTGTTAATGTGAGTGTCTGCTGAACTCACACTTATAGGTTCGGTCAGTGTATTATTGCGCAAATAAGACTTTTACTTTAAACTTCAAGCAAAATAATATACTTGAATAATTCACACTAGGCATGGAACAACCACAAGTAAAAGACCAACTATTTATAGCAAAAAAATTTCATATCAAAACTATCATGTCATGATTGACATCAAAACATATACATTGCTAAACACAACTCATTATATACATGCATGACACACAACATTAGCAAAAATGTATATTTCATCTTATAGACACAAATTACATAACTACAACTAACGAACAGATGTATCATACCATCAGAACAAACCTTGACAGCAGACCCAAGAGGATATCATTTGCTTTAGACATAATTCATAGCAATGCATGTCAATATGACTGTCAATATAAGTGAATCAATAAACATTGCATAGCTTGTGAATGAGGGGCTTTCCAGGAAATGTTACTGCAATTTTGAAACAGCGAGGTTGTGGTTGTAAAATAGATATCTAGTGGCTGAAATTGCTAGGGTTGACATATTCATGTCAACACCGACAACTTACTGAGCATTAATAATTCTTCTTTGAGGTATCTTCATATCTTACGTAAACAATTTTTATAAAGCGCTTGATACCAAAAGAAACCTAGTTTAATAGTTGTGGTAAATTTTTACTCTATTTTGAAGTCAAACCTTATTCTTCTGCACAACAGTTTTGCCATTTCCTGTGATTAGAACTTGATCTTGTTTTGTCAAAGAGTTCCTGAAAGCTCAATAAAGTACACTCTTTACTGCTCTTTACTACTCTAAAGTAAATGAGGTTATTAATATTTTTTGTTTTATTAGATTAATTAGTCATACCAATATCAGAGTGATCAAATATAGTATAAAGCTCTATAACCCCACGACCAAACAGAGTGAAGCGATTGGTTGGGAGATTTATGATAAATGCACATGTGCACATAACTCCCGAAAATGTAATAATTAATAATTAATAATAATATAATATTATGTTAGTATGGTGACTAGCAAGAACTTGTAGTCATATTGTGGTGTAGTTATGTTTGAACGAAGAAATTTTCCTAATAATCATGATATATCCTTAATATGTTGTACATATACTTTACGTTCAAATAAAATTAGATGAAACATAATTACTTGGACAATTTAAATTTCAATAAAAAGAAATTTTAAACTTTAAAAAATTGTTCAAAACCTCAGGTCTTCTAGAGTCTGATAGTTACATGTATTCTAACTGAATGACCTAATTTATAGCAAAATACACAAACAGATAAATAAAAGGTGTTGTTTATCAATTCCTAATTAAAAAATTCAATGATAATATAACAGATTATTATGAACTTTAAATTATAATATTTTTTAATAAGTGTACAAATTGCAACTTAAAAGTCACCACTAACTTTTAGATAGAGCGAGATAGCCTACTAAGTAACACATATGTAGGTTAATGTTACTAACTCTTTACATTCAATTTTCTTGTGATTCAAACAGTTCAAGTCAAACGAAGCTGAAGTATTTTTAGATGTAAAAAAAAGTTTACTTATTTTCGTATCTTACCCTATTTATACCTATAAGGTATTCAATAACAAAAGATCTGTGAGTTGTGTTGAACTGCAACCAAGAGATTTCGATATGACGACAAAAGATCATATCCAGGCATCTTATCAAACAAGTCTGTTGTCCTTATGTAGGTCCAATATTTTGCTCATTTTTTATCTAAATATTTTATACATATATTGTATTATAATATTTCAAACTTCTAATATACATAAACTATTTTCCATTCATAAATTGTAAAAGATTTTGAATGGAAAGAATAGTAGCTATCATTTAAAATGATCGATTGCCAAGAAAAATCTTGAAAAATCTCTCATGATTTCAATTTTAATTTTACACAAGCTGAATAATTATAGCGGTGGTTATCAGTTGGCTTACTTACTATTGTAAAGATTTACGTAATGCATGGAGGGCGTCTTATATGAACACTTCTGGTCACCAAATATTTTGAGAACCATGAGTATTAATAATAATCATTATTATTAATACTTATTATTATTTTTGTTGTTACAATAATTATAATAATAATGTAAGCCAAAGTAGTCTGCTCAGCAAATATTCTAGAATTATTCAGATCAGAGAATAGCTTCATAGAATTATACCAAAATCAATAAGATTTAACCGATAATCATTTTTTGTTGAGTTTTTTAGTTATCAAATCTGATATTTGATAATTAATGTGATATTGACAACACTCAAGATCCCCAAGATGAAGGTTCATAAATGTTTTTATTCAGGTACTGGTACTGTTTCTTGTTCTTCAGTCTGATGATGTACACTTAGCCGCTAATATTCATTGAAGAAACAGCGTATTCTATTTTGCTGCTATTAGCAACTGTTTGTTAGGACATCGTATATCAGCAAATTTTGTTCCATCAAAGTTCAATGAGCTGAATATTTGTAGAAAATTTTAATATGATTATTAGAAGAAACTGATTTTTCAATAAGTTTCAAAGGTAGTAGGTGCAGCTAAAACGTAAGGATTTAGAACTTCCTTAACTAGCTCAAAGTGTTACCAGGTTTTTAACACATATTTCCACTTGATGCATAAACAAAAAAAAGATAGAGATTGGTCTGGCAAAAAAATCTTCTTCATCAGGTTTTCATAATGCAAAAAATTAAAAATGGTGGCTTCTTGTATTTATAAAAACAGCACTTTCTTAAAAGCCGATTATTGTTGATATTTCTACCACTTTTATACTTGGTAGAGATTGAAAGCCAACTGTCATTTAAGATGTACGATTCGTGCTGATGTGTGTCAAGCTTTGTCATGCTGATCTAGCTCGTCAGTCAGTAGTCTACAAAGATGACAAAATATGTCATATGATTGGTTCAGAAGATTATGTAACTGCAGAGTCTGACAGCATTCATCTCACTAAAGGATATCTTTTTGAGCAAACAAGTAAATTTTCAAAGTTGCTGTCAGATGCATGTGTTCATATCTGCCATTACTAATTAACAACTAAATGTAATACAGCCACAAATTTTGAAATTTCCCACTGCGCATGACAACTGATCAGATTTATTTATGAAAATGAAAATCAGGCTGTGAGCTTTAAGGTTGATTACTTATGTGAAATCATAAATTTCCTGTTTAAAAACTTTGAGATTTTCTACTAGATGACATTGTAAACTATGAATTAAACTAATATTCGTAGAGAACATATATGCTCCTGGGTTCCGCAGGTAAAAATACTTTTGGCAATTTGAAATAATCTACAAAATGTAAATTGTACTTTGTGTTCGAACTCTTTTTAACCACAAAAACATCAAAGCTTGAGTATAATTGTAGCGCATTCAGTTTTCTGATCAGAATAAACTATTTCTAATTATATGGTTTACGGCAACACATACAATTGTGAGTGTTTAAATCATTTAGACAACCATGAACTTTATGCAAGTTAGTCTTGTATTGATATGAGTAAAGACTTTTGATTGGTTTTTGTGAAACTGTAGCTTGCGCTGTTCTTGCATTTAGACTTTATAAAGTATTTATGATTTAATAATTCCAATTTAAACTGAAACTTGGCTGCAGAAACAAAAATCAATATTTTCAATATTTCATATATCTCATATCATTTGAACAAACATTTCACAGTACTTAAACAGCTATAAAGCTTATACGAGTTAGTCTCATATTTAGATGTGCAGAGCCTCTTTATTGATTTCTTATAAACTGTAACTTGTGATGTATTTGTATTTAAACATCATAAAATATTTATGATTTGCTAATTCGAATCTAAACCGAAGCTTGGCTCCAGAAGTGTAAACTATTTTTGATGCTGTTTATAACCACCTAAGATCATCTATTATTTCTCATAATTATACTAATGTTTCTTTTTTGATATATTCAATTATTAACTCATTTATTTGTATATCAATTGCTTAAAACCGTTCTTTTCAATTGCCCTAAAAACTTATGGAAAGCAGAGTGATTAATAGCTGAACAGAACATTTGAAGGAACATAATTGTTAGGTATTAGTCCAATCAAAAACAAAACAATATATTTGGTTAGAAATTGAGCAAAAAAATGTTCCCAACACAATTAGCTCTTCTGGTTTAAAGTTAACTAGGTTTTTTACTTCTTTATATACATAAGATGAAGAATCATTTACGTAAGAGCTTTTTGAGTACTAAACTTTGTAAGTAAATCAATTTAATGACAGGTGTCATGTTCCATAACTGCACACGCGTGTATTATAGATTTTTGAACATCAGTTTTGAATTCATACACGTCGTTTATTCATAGAAAGCATACACTGGCAGCTGGTTCATTCCAGATACCAAGATAACAAGAATCGTTTGACTAAGATGCAACAAAAGCATGCAATACAGCTTGTACTACTCTATGCAAAAATAATCTTAGCTAACACAGATGTTGTGGACACCTGTCAACAAAGTGAAAGAATGGAAGTGCACAGAGGTTATTACCAAGGTAATTAAACACTCTTAATAGTTTTATATAAATGCTTGATGTACGAATATATTGTTCTAGATGTGCTACCGGGTGTTTCCAGCATAATAAAAAAGTCTTTGGACAAAAAATTGATTTGTATTTAACATACCCTAGGACACTAATATTTTGCTAGCATTTAGTTTCGTAAGTAGCATACAGAGTAAAATTTCACTGCACTTTAATTTCGCAGCTCTGATGAGTGCGAAAATATAATGATGAGAAAATAAATGCAGTGGAACAAACGTAATTAGATTCCTCAGTGTCAGTTCACCGCAGGCCTGTGTTCACTGGTCGCAGGTTGGGGCGGCTAATGTTAGGCGACTAGGTATGAACACCTAAGGGCGTTGAGGGGGGTGTAAGCCCCCAGCGGTTTTTTTTTATGTAGAGCCACAGCCGGGCCTTTCGTGTGAAACTTTAAAAAATTTTATCGGAAAGTATCAACATTTTCCTATTTTTTGAGATTTGTTTGGTTTTAGGTGATGTGACTGACGAGACGTTTTTAAATTAAAATAGGCAAATGTTGACTGCAGTTAAAAAGCTCAAAAAAAGAGATCTTTTTCTTTTGAGCGTTTTGATAAAGATCAATTTTGCCGATTTTATTTTAAGTTCATACGAAAGTTTCCACGCTGTTGATGGGACATGGCCAATTGGATGTTTTGTAAAACTTGATATTTTGCAAACCTTCATAAAGGTCGTTAACAAGAAATTTTTGCCATTGATGATGTTAATAATGATGCCTAAGAACTACTCAAAGTTGATGTTTATCTCTATGGCTTCGAATAAAGTGACATTTTACAGCAATAAAAACCGTCTCCATAGCCGTTGGGCAAATAACTTTTTGAATAAATGATGTTGAGGCCGAGTTATCTGAAACAATTTATCATTGCGTGGGAACGAACCAAACAAATCTGTTCGAGTTAACCTTGTGTTTGAGATGAAATGTTACATTTTATCCGAGGGCGAGTTATCATAGTTTGACTGTACTTAGCCGCGGAAAGTTCCTAAAAGATTGGAACAGCTCAGCCGCCCAGTCACCCCAGGGAATACGGGCCTGGTTCACCGATAAGAAAAAAAATTTCAATTTGGGACTAGCTTGTAATTGTGAACCGCAGGTAGAATGATGTGGGTGAGGTCGATAATGCAATTTAATCGCTTGCTGCCATTTGTTTCTTGGACTATCAATGAACAAAGCTATTTAATTTCGCATTTTCACTCGTTCGTTATGATAGTTCAGCTTCGCACATGAAATTTTCGCGAGAGGATGACTCCGCGAAAACGCAAAAGTCAGATGAGGCAAATACATAAGTGTCCTAGGGTATAACAACATTTGCCATTCTAACTTTCAAACTATAGTTGTCACGAGAAAAATATTATGTGTAATTAAAATAAGTCAAAAAAGAAAATAAAAACAACTACAGAAGTTTTCAAACTTTGTCAAATATTTTTAAACTCATATTTCCTTATATCATTTGGATAATGTTTCATGCAAATCATAAAAATAAAAAAATTCAACGACCATGAAAACGTTTAGATGAAAATGTCAAATAATTAGCAACTAATAGCTAAATAATGCCCAAATTGTAAATTGTAACGCCCAAGCGTTACAATTCCCTTGTTAAGAAATATTTTCCGTAAGGTTCAATTACTATATCTGGGGTCAACGCCATTTTTTCTCACGCGGACATATATATATCGTCTCCATATAATTGTATTCAAAGTTTTGACGGATAATTTCTGGTGGAGCAGTAACCTTTTTTATACACACACTGCTACGCAAAAATAATATTGAAACCAGTTTTAAACAAACAGTAAAGAACGTCTATGCAAAAGCTGACAATATGAGCAGACTATATGATCACAATACATAGATGCTCTACTGAGAAGAGTGTCTACACACCTTTTAACTTTACCACTATTGGTACTGCTACGAAACTTTTGGTGTAATCATGTTTACAATCGAAGCATTAGTTTCCATAACTTTTTTCCAATTACAAAAGAACTATTCAGTATCCTATTGCTTTTCTATCTCTTCTTACTTTTACCTTTCTACTAATGTTTAGTATACATACTCAAGCTAGGCTAGCCTACAGTAAGGTTTATATAATCGTTTTATCAGTGTTTGCATTATATGTCTTCTGTTGTTGTTAAATAGACTAAACTCCTTATCCATTATCCATTGCCATGTTCTGTTTGTCTATTAAAGTTGGCATTAGTATAGTTACCATTAAACGGTTATTGACAGACATTGAGAGCTACAAAACAATTCAGGATGCTAGATCAGTGCTAGAATGTGCTACACTTTGCCACGCCGACTTACAGTGTAATTCAGCAGTGTATAAGATAGATCAGAGGTGCTACCTGATTGGTTCAGAAGGTGATGTAGCTAAAAAGTACATGACAAATCAGCATCCCAGAGAATATCTTCTTGAATATGCAAGTAAGCCGCTAAACTTTTTTTCGTTTTTTCGGTTTATCGTATCGTGTGTTTTTTAATAGTGTTCATTTAGATACGTCTAATAACATACTGTCAGTCTTGCTGAATGCCGCACTCGCACGAAGTCTAACAGTAAGGAAATTTTCTTTCGTTAAGATGGTTGATATCAGCAATGAAACAATTAAATCATGTAGTAATAGCTAAATACCCACATTTTGTATTTAATCAACCTTCCTCTTTCAATCAGTAGTAATTGCTAATAATTTTTTTTCATTTGCTATGTCAATGCTAACTGTATCAAAAACATCTAGCACTGTCTTTGCAACTTTCCTTACCATAAAAGTCACACTTGATCCTTTTGTGATAAATAATTCATTAATAATTTTACAACATGTATACAACATATTTTACAAGTAAGCCATATATACAAATACATGTACAAAGACATGTACACACACTTGCATGTCAAGTATTTTAAAATTTCAGAAAACATTTTCAGTACTATGATGTAGTAAATTCAAGGCTCCTACTTGAATGTAGGAGGGTTTATTGTAACTTCAATGACAGTTTGATGCCATTTGTTTTGTTCAAATGTATCACAAACATTTCTTGTTAATTTATAAAAATCCATCTAGTAATTCCCTAATGTTAGACTTTGTGCGTAGTTTAAACACAAATCTATTTTATCGGCCACATAGAGTCTTTTATCACAGCTGCTTCAATTGTGCTATAATTATATTTACTCATTTGCAGTTATACCGAGCATATGACATATTTTTGCGAGTATATCACCATAATTATTAGTATTGCAAAACATTAAAAGCAATTGTCATCTTATTTTAAAAGTATGATAATAAAAGGTTTCGTTTTTATATAAATGATTAGTTAAAGACATAGTCTTTAAAAGATACCATGCAATAAAAATCAAAAATTGAAGTTGTGAATTACCAAATATGACCGCTTTAGTTTCCTCTGAAAGAAGGTAGCTGTTAAACAGTTAAAATATTTTGCAGGCAGCAGCTGTTTATCTGCGTGTACTGGACAGTCTAGCTGTGTGCTTGACTGTAGCCCTGATATCGTTTATGAAGCCATCTGTGTAGATCACTCAATGAGTAAGTCTGTTTAAGTTATGAGATATATTGAGTATTAAGTACTTCACCATTGTATGAGATATGCATATAAATATTGCTTGTTTCCTGTTTATTTTTGCTGGTAAAAAATAATTTCTGCATTTTATTTGCTGTAAGACATTATATTTATTGACAAATAGATTACTCACCAGAGCTTATCGTAAGAATAAATACTTGAGAAAAATTATAATAAGCAGCAAGTTTACTGATGAAAAGTATTTTTAGTTGTTAAATGTAATTATATTCGTTCACTTATTTAATTGTATTTTTAAGAAAAAAGTAGTTTACGGATGATAAATAAATACTTATCAAAAACTTAATATACCTATGAATATGTCAGAATTGTTATAAATATTCTGCAAAGTCCAAACTGAGTTTTTCATTTTGATTTTTTCTTTTTTACAAGTAACAAAAACTCATATTGGTAAAGTAAGTAAAAGAATTATTATTAGAGGATCAAAGATTTCTCATGAATAAAATGTCATTACTTTTAGTGCAAAATGGCTGTAGCTTTTCTCCAGTCATGCAACTAAAGGAATACTACCTATCTGGTCTTGATGAAACTTCCTCGGTAGACAATCACATCTATTTTGTGAGTACAGTTAATTTAGATTTGTAATATTGTTTAGCATATTACACAAAGTACTGCCTTCACACGTACTAAATTCAGCAACAACTTGTTCATTTTAAATACCACAAATTTCAAGAGTAATCTTTCTTTGATGGCAAACTACACAGTCTGAACTAAAAATGCGCTCTTGAATAACAACATTTGCACATTAATAAATAGGTTATTGTAGGCCAGTAGAGACTTTGAAATTTTTAGTTTGATACATTTTACACACCTAAAAAAGAGTAGAATCCAATTGGTCATTTATTTTAGAATTCTCTCACTAGTAAGTGGTATAAATCAATAATATACATTCATTATAAATTTATAGACTTCATTTCTTATCACCAGTTCAATGTTTGCTATATCTTGTTTCATTATTGATCAATCCCTGTTTACTCATGCAATAGCTTAAAACGACCCTTTCAAAAAGGTTAAGCTGAAGCATTTGAACATATCAAATTTGGGATGGTTTTATATGCAAGGGCTGTTAAATTATGTGATTTTGAACGCGTCTGAATAGCTAACATTGACAGTGCATGCAACTTGTGCATTGAACCTGCTTTGCTGTTGAGCATTATATATCAAATACGCACTCATTTTTCTTCCATTCAAGTAGCTTTCTCTGCAAATATGGACTATTATTTGCACCATGGAAAAAGGTTTGATTCTTAAAAAATATAGTTATGTGTAAAAATATGCACGCCTCAATCAGTTATTGGTACCCACTCGCTTTTCAGCAGCAATGAGTTATCCTGATCAATAGAAAGCAGCCTTATCTATCAAACCTGCAAGTTTACTAACTTTATCAGTCATCTGGTTTTCTCAAAGAAATGGCCTTGTTGGATAGGCAGAATTTAGTAAAAAATAAGATTAGGAAAAAATACTTGAACAACGGAGTTAGTTGGCTTCTTGAGCTACAACTTCTCATAGTTACGTTTAGCTCAGCGCTGAACTACAACTAATCATAAAAAGTTTTACCTTTTTACTGAACTGCAACTAGTCATAGAAAGGTCCATCTTATTGCTGAACTATAACTAGTCATAAAAAAGGTTCACCTTATTACTGAACTACAACTAGTCATAGAAAGGGTCACTTTATTACTGAACTACAACTAGTCATAGAAAGGTTCACCTTATTACTGAACTACAACCAGTCATAGAAAGGTTCCCCTTATTACTTATCTACAGTAAGCCGTCTATATGTAAACTTTACCATAGTAATGATAATGTTTCTATGTGAGATGTGAACTAATCAGAGTCTGAATAGCTTAAGAATATAAAAAATTTCAAAAAAAAAACTTTAAACAAGTGGTAAAAAACTGTATTCATTGGTGTTATTTAAAAAAAACTGGTAAGTATTAAGACATCACAGCCTAGTAGCTTCAAAATTCTATCAATATTGCATTTAGAAAAATGTTTGTTTTTGCAAGAGGTGGTTTCAATTAGATTAAACAGCTGTGGTTAATTGATAATTAATAATTCTTATTCAATTATTATACTCTTGAATTCAAAATAATTGTGTATACTTGCTTGCATTTATGAGCAAAATTTAAGAGTAATGCGCAGCTTTTCCTTAAATCAATAATGATGAATGATTAGATGATGTACAGTTGTAGCTGATTGATCCAAAACTGAATTTTATTAAATTTTATCTGTAAAATTTACTCACATCTCTAAGTAAATTTTGTTTAATAATTTAAACTACTAAAGGTTGTAGAAGTATGAGACTACGACCTGGCTATTTGTTTTACTAGCCAAAAACATAATTGAACAAGTCATTTAGTATTACGGGCTAATGGTGTTTGTTAGCACAAAGTGTTAAATAAAGAATATATCATTCTTGAACTGCTATATAAGAATAGCATGTAACCTATTAAATTGTTTAAAATTAAGTTTTCTTTGGCATTAAACACTAAAGTTTCTAGATCTAGTATATCACTGAATTTCAGAAATCTGCAGCCAAGCACTAAGCAACATCTCAAAAAATTGTAGTAAAAATAAATGCAAAATATCTTGTTGTGCATGTACCTGGCAATGAAATTTGACAGGCCGAGTTTTAAAATTAATTTCACGCGTATAAGAAGAACTATGTTAATTTGTCTTGCAGCAATAATTATTATGTTAGAAAACAATAATACTGGTTTTGAAACAACAAATATTGGCATTGCAAGCTTCCAGCTATGGCGTGAAAGGGTTATTTTTATTTTAGCAAAATGGAGACGTATGAATGGCTATGTTAACACACACAACTACCCAATGAATAACTCACACACATATGAACTTTTTTGGTTGCCATTCATATACGTTTTTCCACTTCTAGTCATTATGCTAAAATTTTATGGCAACCTGCATCGGCATATAATTATAGCCCTTAGTCAAACCAACTTCCACATATATCAAAGCAGTTTGCGACGTGTTTATAAGTCCATCACTTTTGTTCGTGGTAATTGTAAAACTAAGGTAATCAGCTTGAGACCGCCTCTTGTAGACTTTTTGTAGACTTGTGAAATTATTTTCCCACAAATACCAAGTAAAAAACTTGTCATCAAAAATTAGCTATTGTCGGGAATCATGTCTTTAAAACATATTAATGCATGCTCAGCTCTCATGAATGAAGATTCTCAACTAACAATTTTAGCTAACCAATTTTTTTTAAAACCAAGTGTAAAAAAAATTCTGGTTCCCTTCACTTTCCACAAAAATAAGTACACTGCATGTATCATCAATACAAACATATATTTGAGCAATGTAGATGCATATACATTAAGTTAATTTTTGTGCATAAAAATAACAAAATGAAGAGAGAAACTACCGCTATCTTTGCTAGGATCTTCTTTTCGAATTCTTCTAATAGGTTATTGGCGAGATGAGCTTCGCCCTCTTTTGCTAGCTGGGCTAGTTGGTCTTTTGTTAATGACCTTGGTATACCGAGCTGGCTCATTGATCACTGAGTCTCCTGTAGTCATAATTAGACACCATCTGGTTGTGATGTCGATTGTAAAGCTGACTCGGCGGCCGGCCTTGATCTCGATGCTCTGCTGTTACACAGACAATTTTAATGTGATTATATAGCCTCAATGTCATTTTAATCTATAGTTTGTGTAGATTGCAGTTATTTCTGTCCTTTTTCACAACTTGAAGCGTTGATAAAAGCAGGTATTTTGTCAACAGTACACAAAGACATTATCAAAACAAAAATCCGTAATTTTATGTGTGGTGGTTTCTGAACTAAAATATTTTTGGTTTTTGTTTAACTTGAATCAAATGTTTCAAACTCTACATTTTTATGTATATTTTAGGCAGTAAGCTTTTCTAAACTTTCTCAAAGCACAGTACTTCGTGTCAAATTCCGTGGAACCCTTCGAGGAGGCTTTGGAGGATTGAACAGTTATGGAATGTGGGAACTCAAGTTTAATGGAAGTTCCTGCAGCAGCCCTGGAAAAATTGAAAGTGTTCATTTCAATAGTGAGGCCGATGTCAGTCATCACAGAGCATCTGGAAGTATGTCATTTAGCAGAATTTTACTCAGAAAGGGCAAATTGCGTTTGTATATTTGTTCTTAATCGGAACTTGTTCAACTTATCTATCATCACCTCACTAGATCTCAGACAGACTGCATACAAATACGCTTACTTGGTATCAAAACCCAAAAGATCTGTTTGTAAACCACAGTATCTTGGTAATATTAAATTCTTTCATTAGTATATCTGTACAGCATTCACTTTCAGTTTGGTTTGTTAGCTCATTGACCAAATAGACCAAATATTTGCTTTGAGATAACAATAAAACATTTTCTCAATTTTTCTAACCTATATGAGAAGCAACTCAGCATTGACAAAACAGCCAAACACGCTTTCACAAGTGACCATCAGACAAATAAGCAATTAAGACTTATTACAAAAATACAATCAAAATAGAAATGTAGCTAAGACCTCTTACTATTGACTAACAACTATTAAACAACTAGTTCGATGCACGGGTAATAAAATAACATTTGTACAAAGATTTTACTTTAAATTGACATATTCAACATCAACCTTTACTATTCTAACTTTTGATTCAAATTTTTTGTTTGTTTCTGTGTGCTGTGCTATTTATGTTTACTGTGTTTATTTCTGTGTAATTCACACCATACCGGCTGCAGTGCCTATTAAAGATTTATATTCATCGCAATAGTCTGGTTGGCTATATGAGTTTCAATATTTTTTCCCCTTATAAGCATGTATTTTTTTAGTAAAGCTGTAAAGCTTCACTTTTTATTTTCTGTTATGGTTTTTTGCATAAAACTAGCTGCGATTTTCAATGCAAAACCATGAAAGACCGGCATGTATTCCAAGAAAGTGGCCAATTTATTTCATGGTGTAGCAAGTTGGACAGTGTAGTGTAATAGATAAAATAGATGTCTGCAGAGCTGGCCGTTGGGAATTCAAATCCAGTTTGCAGTGAAATTATCATTTTTTTTAAACTTTACCAGCTATAGCTGAAGGAACAGACAGACATACAGACCAACATATAGATTTATATATATATATATAGACACACTAAATGAATGCCCGACGTTACCCTTGTAATAAAAGTATTTGCACAGAATATTTTTGTTGTTCAACACATAACAACAGCTAGCATATTGAATTTCAAACTTCATATCATGAAAAAAGTGTTTTGTGCAGCTAGAACAAATTATGAAAAAAAAATAAAGCAACTGTAAAAGTTTTTAAACTTTGTCAAAAATTTTCACTTTTAAACTTCATATTATAAAAAAAATGTTTTTGCAGGTCAAATAAACTAAGAAACAAAATAAACAACTATAAAACCACCTAAATGTGAATGTGAAATAATTAGTAAGTAATAGCTAAATTAAGTCTGCTCTTCTACGATTGAAGTAATGTAAAAGATAAGTATGTAATAGAACAACTAATACAAACTGATAAATCGAAATATAAATCCAGAATACGTTCAATCATTAATAACAATTCGTGCATCAAAGTGTGTGTATAATAAAGGTGACTGTTCCAGCAGAAGATATCTAGCAAAGCATTGAATACGACTTTACTGACACCTCTCAATACTGGTACAAATTTAAAAATGAGATTCTGGACTGTTTTTGTCTGGTATTGTACTTTGTCTAACCAAACGGAGAGTGAATGTAGAGGCTATTCTTATTTGATATACTACAACTGTCCGCCTGAAAAGTCTTAGCATTAAGGGATTTAGCTATCGGTCGGGACGAAAAATCGGAAATAGAAGTCTAAAGCACATCTTTAAGTAAAATGGTATATTGAAAAGTTACAAATTAAAATAAATGGAAATAGTAGCAAACAAACAAATGTTTAAGCAGTTTAAAAAATTACAAATACAAAAAAGTTAATATTACTTAACAATCAACAGTGCACATTTGACGCGCACTTTTTGCACCACATGCGTGCGCGTATGGTATACGTTATATGATAAATGTGATATATTTGTTAGCACTGTATAAGTGAGCGGTTGAGGGCATGTTGTAGAAATTTGTGCTTGCAATCACGGCAAGTTCAACCTCAGCACATAGCAAGCTTTTAATTCAAAGATTTTAATGGCTGTAGCTAGACAGACATTCTTACATTCGTAAAGTGGTAATTAATATTTATAGATAGTAACTTTTAAAAGTAAGATGTGATAGCTAAAAAACAGTTAAAGTTAGTCATAAGTATGAGTGAGGCAAGGTAAGACAGGAAAGAGTCTCAGATGGAAAGGTTAACTAGATTAACTTTAAAGTTAAGCCTGGATGATCGAAAACATATAATGTGATAATAGGTAATACTTTGGTTTCACACTCATTTTAGCCCCATGAAGGAATGCTAACCTCACAATTATGGGTTTGGTGTAAAGTATTGTGCAATTCAGACACTCAATTTAAGTTTTATGCGAGATAATGTACAATGTATTTGTGAAATGTAAACTGTTCGTATAGCAATCACATTTAAAAGACTCATTCTTTAAAGCTAAAAGCGCTTCTCTCGAAATAAAAATTGTGATGTCAAAACTTGAACATTGCAAAGCACACCTCGGTGACTTACACTCAACTTAAATGAAATACAACATTAGCCAAAATATATTTTAGCTTTTAGACACAAATGGCACGGCCGCAGTTCACAGATCGATGTATCATAACAAATGTATCGAGAATAAACTTGAACGACAGACACATGAGGAGATTGTTTGTTTTAGATGTACGATAGCTTATAACAATGCATGTCAGCAATGAATATTAATATAAATAAATCTGTAAACATCGCATGGTTTGTGAAAATAAGTGACTTTCTTGTAAATGTTGCCACAATGCTCTTATAAAGAGATCATGGCTGTCATATAAATGTCTAGCGACCACAATTGCTAGGACTAACATCTTCAGGTCAGCGCCTATTAATCATTCAAAGTATATCATTCTTCTTTGAGATATGTTAATATCCTACAGTACACGGAATTTGTGAAGGGTTAAACATGGGTGAAGTGGAAATAACTCTCACTGCCAGCCTCTTCAATTCAGCAGTATTTCAAGTCGGCTATTTAACTGGGGCTTCTCGGCTCTATGTTGAAGAGTTTGATGAAGCAGGTAAAACCTACTGTACTTTATAAAATAAATAATAGGGGGTAAATATATATATATATATATAAATTATTCATATATATATATATATATATATATCGGAGACTAACACTCAAAGGGTTTATATACATATATATATATACAAAATAATTGTATTTATGGTCACATTGTCTATAAAAGTGCTCCAAGTTTCCTGAGCTGATCTAAAATAAATATAAAAGTGTGAAAGTTTGATAAAACTGTATGACTTAGAGTTTTGTGCTGGTGGTAAAATAACATGCACTCGTCGGACACTGGTGATAATTAATGCCTGTTGGTTCTTATATACTATTATAACCAAATAATCCAAAGTAAGCTAAACAGTTAAAGTCATTATAAATAATTATGAAGGTTGACATTTAGAAAGCATTAATTTACTTAAATGGCAGCAAGATGAGATAAGACATTGTTTGTTGTTAAGACTAGCCATATCTGGTTTGCATAGGGTGTAATACTTCTCAACGATACAAAGGTTGCACACATATTTCTCATTATAGTTTGCAGTGGCCTTCGTGATTATTCGCCAGTCGATGTTGTATTCGATGTTGTTGTCTTTAAGCTGCCAAACATATTTGCTGAGTTCGGTTGCCAGCCTTTTACTTTGGTGCCGAAAAGATGTGGTATGATTGCTATACCTGGTTTTGAACATGGTCGAGGTTAGGCCGATGTAAATTTTGGTCAAATTGTTGGATCTGATAATGGCCTGATAGATAATATTACAAGCCATGCAGTCACCGCTCAATGGGCAATCGGCTTTGGTTCTACTGTTGCACGATTTTTTTGGGGTTGTGTTTTCAGTTGGTGTTTGTTGTTTGTTTAGTAGTTGCTGTTGTGGCTGTTTATGATAGAAGCAACGTTCGGCATGCAGCTGTAGCTCAGTTTGATGGTATTTTGGTTGAATATTTCCTTTAAAACAAATTGATCGTTAAATTCTCTGTCTAAAATTCTAAAAAATATTTTTTCCGATGTTAATGGTCAGATTACTGCTGTACAGGGGATTAAACCAGGTGATGTTTCGGCGTCGAGTGGTTGTGTTCTGCTTTGGTATTCAAGGTTGAAATGTCAATATGTGTTTATGTTGACTTTCTTTAAGGGCTGTTGTATGTCAAATTGCCACTGTATGTCCACCACCTGTCTAACCATCCCCACAGATCCTGCAAAATATACCTATATCAATCAATCAAAGGCTGTCCAACATCTCTTCCGACCAATCAGCATTCAAAGAAGCAACCCCAATGTATCAAGCGGCCCTGAAAGAAAGATTCTTCAATCTGCTTTAAAGAAAATATTCAACCACAATACCATCAAACTGAGCTACAGCTGCATGCCGAACGTTGCTTCCATCATAAACAGCCACAACAACAAACGACTAAATAAACAACAAACACCAACTGAAAACACAACCCCAAAAAAAATGTGCAACAGTAGAACCAAAGCCGATTGCCCATTGAGCGGTGACTGCATGGCTAGTAATATTATCTATCAGGCCATTATCAGATCCAACAATTCGACCAAAATTTACATCGGCCTAACCTCGACCATGTTCAAAACCAGGTGTAGCAATCATACCACATCTTTTCGGCACTAAAGTAAAAGGCTGGCAACCGAACTCAGCAAATATGTTTGGCAGCTTAAAGACAACAACATCAAATACAACATCGACTGGCGAATAATCACGAAGGCCACTGCAAACTATACTGAGAAATATGTGTGCAACATTTGTATCGTTGAGAAGTATTACATCCTATGCAAACCAGAAATGGCTCGTCTTAACAACAAACGAGGTCTTATCTCATCTTGCCGCCATTTATGTAAATTAATGCTTTCTAAATGTCAACCTTCATAATTATCTATAATGATTCTAACTGTTTAGCTTACCTTGGATTATTTGGTTATAATAATATATAAGAACCAACAGGCATTAATTATTACCAGTGTCCGACAAATGAATGTTATTTTACCTCCAGCACAAAACTCTAAGTCATACACTTTTATCAAACTTTCACACTTTTTATATCTATTTTAGGCGAGTGAAACAGTATAATTTAACTGCTATGTTAATACTGTATCTGAAGATTGGTTTTACAAGAAACTTTGAGTAATACAGTTTTATCAAACTTTCACACTTTTTATATCTATTTTATATATATATATATATATAAATTATTTTTATATAAATTATATATATAAATTATATATATACCTCAACCATTCTACATAGCCATAGTAAACTTATTTATTGCAGATGCTGCCTGTCCAAATCTCTCTTCATTCAATATTAAAGAAAAAGTATTTTCTTTGACATCCCGTGAGCTTAGCAGCTCTGTGCCATTTTGGGTAAGTCTGCACTTAACGCTTACTGTAAAATCTGTATTTAGGTGAATTCTTGGACTTTCTTTAAAAATTGATTTAAAACAAGAAAACAAAAAATGAATCAAATGCAAATTAAGCTGTTGTATGTCAGCATCAATGAACCTTTGCACAAAAACCTTTTCTTATATTGAATACATTTCATAGTTGTTTTCTCCTACACTGCAGCATTTCCTTTAGAACATTTTTAGAGGATGGAAGGCAACATCATTTGTTTGATGCTATAAGACTTGTGAAGGTTTTTGTGAGAGTTACAGAGATAGGTGAGATGCTTTAATAAAAAAGCCACAAACAGGAGTTTTAAATATCAAGAACACGGCAGGTTAATCATAAAACTTCTAAATTAATAGAAAGAGAATAGCTTGTTATTTTGAAAAATCTTAACTGAAGTATACATAAGTCAATGCTACTGTCATTTACTTAAATCTTTAAATTTTAACTACAGTGTAGTTAAACTTAGACGATTTTGGTTGTTTATATTGACCTTTCATTGAGTACGAGCACGCACAACTCTTCTACATACCTGTTTCTTCATCATTTTATTAATTGCCAAATTCAGCAGAGTTCGGATCAACTTCTAAAACATAAAAAGCATTTATATGTGCATTAAACATGTAAGACTTATTAGTGCATGGGCTGAGCCAAATCTAGGGTAAATTATTCATGATGAGCTTGTAGTAAGAAAAAACTATGTTTATTTACATATCGACTTGCAGAACACTACTTACACAAAGATGGAAAACAGCACATCACTAAAGATTAACGTAGATTTTGTTATAAGAATGTCTGCAACAACGAACGAGTGTGCAATGTGGTCTATCCTGGTAAGTTGATAGCCTATAAATCAGATTAAAGCAAGTATGAAATGTTATTAATAATATTTGGTAATAAAGAAACCTTAGCATATCAAAAAGAAAAGTATACACATTGTACAAAAAGGGTAATCATTAGGCAACTTTGATGACAATCTACAAACTTTATCTTTACATCTTGTATTAAAATGTTAGAGTCATTTGTTAGTTACCAAGTGATAAGAAACATAAAACGTTAATTAACCAGTCTAGAGTCGTAGGCTGGTCACGGCTATAAAATATTCTTACTAAAGATTCACTGATATTTACTAGTGTCTTCAGTTTATTTGATCACCAACAATATTCCATATTTTTAGTTAAAATTGTAGGTTGTTAGGATTAGAAACTTAAGTAGAAGCTATTGAGGATATTCATTGTTGTTTTACAGATTGATGGAAATTATTGCCAGCCTGAACTTTTTGGAAAGGTTTTAGGTTACTTTAATGGAGCTAGCAACATACACAATGAGCACAGATCAGTTGAAGGTCAGTAGTGAGACTGTTAGCGATGCAAAATCTTACACGGCATATCTCTAACATAAAATATATTTATGGCCTTTTATTCTCATGCTCAATTTGTTGATAGAATTTTTATGTCCTAGTATTATTGCACCTCTGACTCTAAAAGTCTGACATATTGTAAGTCAAAGCACCTTGGATTGAAAAAAATGTTTGAATGTTAAAATCTTAATATCTTATAAAGGCACATGGGTTGCTACTATAAAAATTAATGTTTATTATCCACCTTGTTAATTTTTTCATGTAGATTTACTTAATCATTACTGGTATATTGTTTTTACTCTGAGATAGGGCAGCCTTTAGAATACAGCCTCCTTTTTTGGCCAACATCATAAAGTACAAAATGAGTTTAAGACTACTTTAGGATTTAGAATGTTGAACTACATAATGGCGTAAATAAGAGTAGTAGTGGAGTTATATTTATTTCAACAGCATTACTTGCTATCAATTTTAATACAGTCAAATTTTGATTATATTTAAATTTAAATAAGTCACAGAAAGTTAAGTGTAATATATCCCAGTAACTAAAATATAGCTGAGTAACTCAAACATTTGCATCAAATTTAAACTTTTTGTGATTAGCAGATTATTTTCATTGTAAAATTCACTTGAATTAGCCTAGTGAGTTCTTACAACATTTAATCTGACTCACAATTTCAAACTATGAAATACCAATATTTTACCACAGCAATTGTGATCTATCAAAATGTGATTGCTCTGTTACGTGAATGATTTCTAAAATCGCAAATCTTTCTTTAAGAGCAGTTAAATGAAATTTTATAAAGAATTAAAATCATTAAAACCATTTGGAGCACATTAAAGAGTGAAATTTCTTTTCTAAATTTGTTTCTAAGCAAATTTGTATAAACTTAATATGATAGCTTCTAAATGTGCTACTTTGTGATGTTCATTGGTAAAATAAAGAAGTTTACGTAGTTTAGCTAAAAATTTGTAAGTGATTTTAATTTACTTATACTGCTAAAAGAAAGTCAGGCAAGTTAAGCTAAAAATCATGTATTCAATTCTAATTCACTATTCTTATTCAACTATAAAATATTCTACATATTCTACAAAATATACATCTTTTTTTGTAACCGACAATGACTGTCTCAACCTGCTCTGCGGCTGGACAGGCAAAAACATAAAGCGCTTCAAATTGCGACCGTATGATATAATGAGCTACAACTGATATATTTCTAAAAACACTGTATATTGGAGGCAAGGAAAACATTAACAAAAAAAGACTTGTTTTTTAGTGTACACACTACAGAACTATGATAATATTTCTCTTTGAACATGTCTAAGTCAACATCAAACTTATTTTGCCACAAACACAAGATGTACGTATCTAGGTTAGGATAGGGTGGTGGCAAAACAAGTTTTATGTTGGTTACATCAGTCTCAACAACATCTGGAATTTTAGACCAAATGAGTTTTGCACTTAATTTTCTGGAAATAATTATTGCAGTTGTATCTTTCTACAGAGTTCTCACCATTTTGTCAACATAACACCTGTTGGTATTTGCTTGCAAACTCCACAGGAACAAAAACTCCTGTTATGGAAACTTTGTCAATGCAATTTTTTTTCATTTTCAAACCAGCATGAAAAAAGAATCATCAACGAGCAGAAGATTTTTATCTGATGATTCACTCACAGAACTTTATACTTTGTGTCTTGCTTTTGTAATTGTTTGCGCATTTTTATGCTGAGCTAAACTCAACTCGTGAATCATATTTTTCTCATTGAATCATCATTTTCTTCCACTTCTTTTTGCATAGCTTAGCCTTAGAAAGAATCAAACATTCTCAGGAATGACACCACTAATAGCTGTAACATCATGGTCTATAGAGAGCATTGTAGTTGAAATTGCACTTTTACTCACAATTGTTATCACTTCAACTTGTTGTATTGGAGCAGGCCTAACAGTGTTAGAAGCTGGAATGAAAACAGCAATAATAAAAATGTCAGTGTCAAAAGGAAAAGTACCAGTGGCCCAAATTCAGAGATAACATTGTCTGACGTATCTGATCGACATAGAGCTTCATTAGCAGATTGTGCGACTATTTAGTAAAGACTTATTGTCTTTCCAAGACTGTCTAGCATTAATCCATTGCAAGCAGACAAGTAATACCTAGCAAATAATAAACAATTATTCCAGGCCGATATTTTATCATACACAAGTGGAGTAATTAAACACACATCATCAATGACTAATGCTTAATTACTTCACCAACAATCCGTACACTGACACATCTAAAGTTTGAACTCTGTTTGTCACATTTGGTGAGAAGGTTAACAAAAGGAATTTGTTTTTTTTTGTCAATTCAAGTGTTTGCAGATGATTAGGATGGTTCAATAAAATTACCAATCTTGGAGTCCAAGGCTTTCATGTAGAGCATTAATCATACAAGACTCAAATTTACAATCGGTTTTGTGTGGCCTAAAAATTTCAGGTGGCATAGACTTTCCATCACTATTGGCACTGCAAACAAGAGTGGCTTAAGTTGGCCTCATTCAAGAAGTGACCTGCCTACAGTGTTTTTATTTCTGGAATGCTACAACTTCAGATAGTACATAGACTGTAGGCAAGGCATTCTCATTTATATTGTTAGTTCTATTAGTTGGGAGATTGTTCTTCTCGTGAATTTGCTCTAAATTTGCAAAGATCTTGCTAAAAATATATTTAATAAAGACATCAGACCTAGGCAGGCTTGTTACCTCTGAATCTTTTGTGACAAGTCACTTTTTGTCTAAATTGAACTTGGAGCCCATTTTTTCCTACTGCGTTATTATCAGCTCATGATTGTGGAGTTGTGTTGCCATTAACTGATATAAAGGAAAAAGCCACTTGTTGAATCTTTTTCCATAGTCAACCCTTAGTTTATGCGAGCAGATGTAACCAAACACTTGCAAAGCTTTTGCTACTTAGATAAATATTTGGGATGATATCTGATATCCTACACGTTTTTGAAATCTAGACAGCACCGACTTATCTGCAGTACATACATTTTTTGCTGCTGTTCTTAAACTAAAGTTGTTGAATGTCATTTACCGCATGGTATACTTTTTGTAGCATTCAATTTTTCACTACTAGTGTTTTTTTCATAGGTTGATATCATATTTTTGCTATTAACACAGAAATAAAAGCTGATTACAGTATTAGTTAAATAGCTTGTAGCATAATCTTACCTAGTGAATAAAGACAATACTAGTTTTAGCGAACATATCAAAAGACTTGTTGAAACAGCATCTCTATTTACTCCACTATTGCTGTCTCAACTCTCAAGTGTCTCTCAAACCATATATCGACAAGTAAATCATGTTTCAAAAAACCATTTATAGAGTTAATTTTGTAGCTTTAGTAGCACATAGTGAGCACCTACAACTAAAACGCGTTTAAATTTAAAAGTTAAATTTTTGTTAGTTTCTTAGAAAACACAACGAATCTGATGATAGCAAAAATTAATAAAGCAGGTAAAAGGTAAACGAGTTATATTACCATTTTACATGAGCCTCTAACCTGTATGGCCGGCACTATTACGAAGTGCCCTATCTCAAGTAGGAAAGACAACTCATCAGTACAAAGTAAATTGAAAATAATGTGACTGTCTCAATGCGCCTTGCCCTCACCTATATAATGTTTTGATCAAAATATCTCCTCCAAGTAGTTATGACAACTTTTAGTTTTGTGAAATGCAAACCTACCATAGTATTATCAAATTCTGTTAGGTAAATTTTGCATCTCGTTTGGCTGAGAGTTATAAACCGAGTTTAGATACTCAAGTAAATGACGATGCATTTTAAATATGCCGATTTCCTTGCAGCTTAATTAAAGTGGATGTAAAATTTTGGTTTTGAGCTTTTACATAAAACTTGGGCACTAGAATTACATTAAATTTTAAATAACTTGAGTTTTGTTTCAGCTCAATAAACAAATTTGAATTCTCATTATGTCGCTTGGTAACAAATTTAGTTTTTCTTGCCTAATTTAATTTGCCATATTTTCTGTTGACTGCCAAACTGTATGCAACCACCCTGATTATACAAAACTAAATATTGTCATATTATATAGTATATTGCATAATTGTATACATATTATATTGCAAATGAAGACTGTGCCATAAATAGTGACTTTCAGCAACAACAAAAATTAGTATGGATAGGAACTTAAATCACTTGAGAAATGACGAGCTTAGAGTAGAAAAAAATTGCTCATATATAGGCTATCTCCTAATTCAAAGTCTAATATTATACCAGGTGCAGTTCTTTATTACAGAATACCATAGCAGACATATTACTGTTTCAAGCTCAAAAATGAAAAAAAGTTGTGTTCATGCTATGAAATAACGTGCAGGTACATACCTGGTTACAACACTGTGTAATAAGAGCCATTGTGAGTCGCTGTATAACTTATTTGCCAATAGCACCAAGAAGCCAATAAAGTTGTGAATCCTATACGGTTAATCTGATAGCTTTAGCACCATTGCAATAGCATCATTTACCTTGACTCCTAGTAGCCTCTCACTACTGCCGCAGACATTGTTAGGCTACATAAGACTTCAAAACACTATTGCCCACTACATTCAGCACGCTGAAAATTTTCGCAAACAAATTTGGTGTTAGAAACTTTGCCTAAATAAAATTATTTTGACAGCACTCTGCTCTTTGCAGAACCTTTTTTTAATTTGGGTCAAAAGTTCAGTTAACCTAAATTGGTAATTGCCTTATTATAAGGAATCATGAGTAAATATTTAGGCATTCATTGGCATTTTGCAATTGGTCATTGTAAATTTATGTAGCTATGGTGACAGGAGAAATTTTCGGTTTACCGGGAAAGTAAATTTCTGTCAGAAACCTTTATAACCTGTTTTTCTATTGAAGCAAAGCTGCAATTAAATAACTATGGCTGTATTGTTAACACTTATTTTAATGTTTTTAATGCGTATTAACATTCTTTAATAATGCTAGCATTATTAAGGAATATTAATACACTTGTTAACATTAAAAAGAAATGAATACACAATGGCTCAAAAAATAAAGCAAAAAATTTGAATTTTATCGAATATATTATAGGCTGTTTTGACTTAAACTTTGATTGTGTGTTAATAATCCCAGTAAAACCTGACAAGGCTTGACAGCCAATCGGGTTCTGAAATAGATTGTGGCAGCAAATAGACTCTTCATATCAGCCACACCAGTAATTCAAGTACCGCTAATAGTAATGTTAGTGAATGAAGTCATCATATGAGCGGTTGAGTAGAGGTATTGAAGCAAATGACTGCAATTATAGTACTGATAGACAACCAGATGGGTCTATATATATTATGTCAGTCAGTTATAGTAATGTAGTAATTGCTGAGATAAGTTATGGGGTAGATTTAATATACTATACTAGAAATTCCACTGTCATACAGCTCACGACCAAAGTGATGTCGGAAAAAGGAAAGGGTACTGATGGTTGAAAAATGCAATACTAGCAGTCAAATGGCACTACAGTGCAATAGGATAACTGCAATGGTTGCTGTAATGTACTGGGTGTTATTATCTACAACAAACAGCAATAATGAAAGAAAAAGATTATTTGTTTATTTTTCTCCCCGCAGTATAAAAAATGCAATATTAGAAGTAAAATGCTCTGATATTATTAGAATAACCAATATTATTAATATAGTAATACATTACAGTGCACCCTCGAGATACGATTACCCTGATATACGATTTTTTCACCTTACGAAGTCAAACATTGTGATATCTTCACCTCGCTATACGAATTTTATTTCACCATACGAATTTGAGAAAAGTTTCGCCCCAGTTAAAATTTGGCCGTCAGTGTGCTCATAACACACGTCGAAATAAAAAAGACACCGAAATATAGTTTGCCGAAAACATTCTTAGAACGTTCAGAAGAGACACGATGATTGACTTCTCTCATGTCCGCGTAGAAAATTTCGTGTAAAATACACAAGCGAGAGCAAATATTCATTTGTAGCGTTATTATAGCTTTTACTATAAACTTTTAAGTCAGCATGCGTATATAACTACAACTATCTACATTTAATTCATTTTCTATGGAATCTGAGACCGATACAAACGTTACAAAATAAAGGAAAAATGATTTCTATATCAACAAAGTTGGATGTCGTAAATAAGAAGAACGGACCCGTATTATTAACATTGTCAAGGAATATGATCGCAACCAATCAGCATTTGCAATTATCATTAAAACAAGAACTCAATTAAAGCAAACACAAGAAAGAGCTTCCGACTGAAGATTTGAATGAGCTAGGTGTGAGCTAGTAGTCACGTAGTGCCCGACGATAGCTCGGAAGGGTTCGTGGGCATGCGCCACCGGACGAGCAAAAACGGCCATGTTGTCATTGGGAATCCAAGCTCCGTTCGCGTAGCTTGTGATTCTGTGCTTGTAGTGTGTTGAAAGAATTATTAAGAGTCTTTCTGAGTTTTGGTGACTCATGAGTAACTCTACTGGTGTAGTCTGGCACTACGGTGTTTTCTGGTAAAATGTGCAGGTGGAGTAAGGGTGACATAAGGGAAGGTTTTGGAGTGTCACGGCTGGCAGTCTGGTACTGCATAATTTTTGTTTAGTAGCTTACAAGCTATTTCAGCTTATATATTTTATTTATTTTGCCTTGTTGTTAGGTGGTGCCACTCAACTTGGCTGAGGTGAGCACGAGCGGGCTATGAGCAAGCCCGGGAGCAGCCAAAAGGCTGAGCCACCTACTGATGGCGGAGGTGATCAGCCACCCAAGGGCGCCGCAAGCGCTGTAACAGTGCCGCTGGTTCTAGATGCCGCTTTTTAAGCGAATCTGATGAACCAAGCATGAGGGCCTATTTTAGAAAGGCCAGCCAGCAGATGCAGCAATTTGCCGGTGATGGTGCAGTTGAGGTAACCGCATGGCTCTCGCAGTACGAGCGACTGTGTGAGTTGGAGCACATTGCTCCGTGCACGCTGATTGCATACATGCTCGATGGCACTGCCGCCAGAGTGCATGGACGCATGAGGGTGGGCGAGGCATCCCAGTGGGATGTCGTAAAGGCAGTGTTGACTGCCGAGTACGCCATGCCTCAACAGGAGGCATGGCGTCGCTTTGTCAGCTGTCGACTCGAATCCGGGGAGACAGTTGATGCGTACCTGGACCGCTTGGAGCAGCTCGGCGATAGACTGAGGTGGCGCTGGAGGACGTGGTGTTTAGGACCAAGTTCTATGAAGGGCTGCCCGAGTCAGTCTACGGGTGGGCAGTTACGCACGATCAGGCGTATACTGCTGATTTTGGTTCGGTGCTGAACCGAGTGAGGGGAAAGTTGGTTTCCCGGAGATCTGTTGAGGGTCGCCCCTCAACAATTAGTTCAGCGGCCAGTTCCAGTAACCGGCTGGCGGCTGCTTCTGGCAAGCAGTTTGGGACTGCTTCTAGCAAGCAGCCGGAAAGCAAAGACAGTTGCTTTCGATGTGGGGGTCCACACCGAGTGAAGGACTGCCCACATATTAAGCGGCCTATGTCTGGTACAGGGGCGAAAAAGACTTCTTCTGGCAAGAGGGTCAAGTGTTTCCGGTGCAGCAGCATGGAGCACTTCGTACGGGGCTGTCCTGTACGGCCACCGCCTGGGGCGGCGGCAGGGCTCATGGAGGATGAGCCGGGTTTTCATCAGGAGGATGCAACTCGGGGCGCCGCATTCTCTCATATGGACACCGTGTAAGCCAGGCTTACGAGGGGTCCCATAACATCAGGGGGACCCGAGGTGGCGTTGGCGTGACAGGGGGAGGCTGGAGGTCACATGCAAGCAGTAAGAGTGTACTGCGGGACAGTCCTTGACCGTCCAGGGCGACTGGCGCGCCTACGACGAGCAGTCATATGCCGGTCGTTCGAGCAATTCTGAATGGCTGCGGTTTTCAGTGTCTGGTTGACACTGGAAGCGAGAGGACTCTGGTAAGTCCACAGGTGTTGACAGGCTCAACCCGACTTAGGTCGAGCCACCCGCTGTTGACAGCGGATGGTAAGGCGTCTCATGTGAAGGGTCAGTGTCGGGTGGTCGTCGGTGTACAAGGACACTGTTTTGGCGTTATGGCACTTGTTATGGACAAGCTTTGCAATCTTGGGATTGACTGCTTGCTGGGTGGCGACGTCATTGACCACATGGAGGCGTCACTGTCCATAGAGGAAGTGATGCGAAGTATTCGGTCAGGGGGGGAAACCCTATCAGAATAGATGCTGTGGAGTACCTGCAGGGCAGGATACTGGGGCTGACTGCGCATGCGGGGTGGCAAGGGTGGCACCGTTGTCGGGGTTGGGTGGTGATCTGGTGTCACTGCGAGTCGACGACCCTGATTTTGTTGCCACTTCTGCCCAAGGCCGATGGACCGTTAGCTGGCGGTGGTCCAGGGAATCTCCGAAAGGATTGCAGACCCGGGTCGCGGAATACAAGTGTACTCGGGCACCTAACTTGCATGAGCGGTACTGTGCTGAAATTGAGAGCTGGATCTCAAAAGCTTGGTTGAAAAGGTAGAGTCGGCCCATTGAGGGTATTATTCCCCTTTTGGCTGTGTTTCAACCAACAAAGGACAAAGTGCGACCAGTCATGGACTACCGTGAACTGAACACATTTGTCGAGAGTCACACGGGAGGTGACGTGGTCGCTTTGTGCGGCGAGAAAATCCGGAAGTGGAGACAGTTGCGGGGCAAACTTGGGGTAGTCGACCTCAAGTCCGTGTACCTACAAATTCATGTTTCGGAGGACCTGTGGAAATACCAGGTCGTGAAGTATAAGGGGGTCCCTTATGCGCTGACACGTTTAGGCTTTCGGCTTTCGTGTGCGCCTAGGATCATGACCAAATTCCTAGGCAAGGTTCTTTCACTCGACGAGTGGGTCTGACGAGGGACTGACCACTATATCGACGATATAGTAGTGCAAGAGTCTGTGCTTGGCGTGAAGGACCTGAGGAAGCACCTTGCTAAATATGGACTGGCGCCGAAAGAGCCGGAGGGCCTTGATGGAGGTCGGTTGTTGGGCATTTCTCTGAAGGGAAATACTCGTGGACATTTGCAAATGTTGAGGGGAACTGCAGTTTCCGAAATACATCTTGAGCCAGCTGGGATGACTAAGAGAGAGCTTTTCTCGTTTTGTGGCCGACTTGTTGGTCATTACCCAGTGGCTGGATGGTTGCAGCCCTATTGCAGCTTCTTGAAGCGGCTGGGATGCAACGGAGCCTGGGATGCCCCTGTTGAAAAAAAGGTGAGCTTGCTGGCTAGTGAGCTTTACACAAGGGTATGTCAGGAGGACCCTGTTAGGGGTCTGTGGCACGTAAGACCAAACGGTTCAGTCGTTGTGTGGACAGATGCTAGCTCTCTGGGCCTCGGTGTAGCAGTTGAGGTTGATGGCAGCATTGTTGAGGATGCGTCGTGGCTGAGGAAGGAGGCAGACCATTCACACATCAATGTTGCCGAGCTGGAAGCTGTGGGACGAGATGTTAACCTGGCTACCGCGTAGGGGTTCAAGACCTTCACCTTGGCGGTTGACTCTCTCACAGTTGTCAATTGGATGTCAAATACAATTGATGAGCGCAATCGTGTTCGCACGAAAGGTGCTGCAAAGATGCTGGTGAAGCGTTGGCTGGGGGTGATCCGTGATACAATCACCGAGTACAGCTTATCGGTCACTATGCATCTTGTACCTACTGTGGAGAACAAGGCGGATAGAATGACGAGGGTGCCCAAGAAGTGGCTTGGGCATCGTGGGATGAGTGGAGGTGAGGCCGAGAGCATGGCTGCTGCCATCTTCACCGGCGAGACCCTCGGAGATGCTGTGTGGGCGACTCATTTGCCTCACTATCTAGGTGTCGAAAGAACACTGTACCTTGCTCAGCAAGTATGCAGTGACTTGACACGGGAGCAGGTCAAACGCGAGCTGGCTGGCTGTGAGGCCTGTCAGCGCGTTGACCCGGCTCCAAGAGGTGAGAACCTCGGGGAAACAGGCAGCTTGGCTGTCGAGGGGAACTGGTGCCGGGTGGCCATAGACTTGACTCACTATGGCGGCTAGGTGTTCCTGTCCATGGTTGATTGCGGGCCGTCACGTTTTGCTATCTGGCGCCGCTTGCCAAGTGAGACGGCAGCGCACATCGTGGCTCAGTTACGCACGGTCATAATTGAGCGAGGGCCGTGTGACAAATTGTTAATGGACAATTCCATGGTGTTTAGGTCGGCAACTGTTGCACAGTTTGCTGACGAGTGGGGGATTTCTCTGAGATTTCGTGTCGCTCACGCCCCGAGTGGCCACGGAATCGTTGAGAGGAATCACCAGACAATCAAGAGGATTGCCGAGAGGGAAAGAATTAGCCCTGAGGAGGCGACGTTTTGGTATAATGTCACGCCTCTTAAGGGTACAGATGGGGGTTCGGTACCCTTGAATAATCTGTATCGATATCCATGGCGAGTGCCTTTTGACGTCAATCTACGCGGGTTAGATGAGGTCAGTCAAGGCAAATTTGCTGTCGGCGATGAGGTGTGGGTGAAACCTTTGATTCCGTCGTGCACTAGGCAGTGGGCATCGGGAGTGATCACCGGAGTCGTTTCAAAGCACAACGTGTGCGTGGATGGCATGCCGAGGCATGTGAGGAATGTCCTCAAACGGCGGTTTGGCACTGACCGTAGTAGGGAAAACGGCATTCGTGAACTGGTCAAAGACGGCCAGCCTAACCTAGATAGATTACGCGGTTCTACTGCTCCCCCTGCGCCTCAGCTGCATCCCTGTGAGGTAGCTGAGGTCTCGGAGGGGGATGTGGAGGACAGTCTTCAGACTGCCGAAGATGAAGTTCAAAATATGGATGGTGAGCTTCAGACTGCTGGGTTTCCGTCCGGGGATTTAGATCCTGATGAGCCTGAGCTTCAACCGTCAATGCTCAGGCGGTCGCAGTGGGAGCGACGGCGTCCCCGGTATTTGGATGACTATGAGGGATAGCTGGTAGCTTCTTAAAAGCTGAAGGAAATGTGAGCTAGTAGTCACGTGGTGCCCGACGATTGCTCGGAAGGGTTCGTGGGCATGCGCCACCGGATGAGCAAAAACGGCCATGTTGTCATTGGGAATCCGAGCTCCGTTTGCGTAGCTTGTGATTCTGTGATTGTCATGTGTTGAAAGGATTATTAAAAGTCTTTCTGAGTCTTGGTGACTCGTGAGTAACTCTACTGGTGTAGTCTGGCACTACGGTGTTTTCTGGTAAAACGTGCAGGTGGAGTAAGGGTGACATAAAGGGAGGTTTTGGAGTGTCATGGCTGGCAGTCTGGTACTGCATAATTTTTGCTTAGTAGCTTACACTAGGTCATGCACGCGATCAGCATTCAAAAAAAGCAACTATTTAGTAAAGGCGAGGATGTAGAAGACACTGAAAATCCCACATTCGCAGAAATATTTCAAGTGTTTAATTTACTGATGTGGATTGTACATTAAAACAATGCATGTATAATATATACTATTTATCTCTTGTGTAGCATGTTTTTCATATTTTACTTGTTTCCTTTTGATTTTATGTTATATTTTTTTGTTCAACCATGTCTTTGCATATGAGCTTGTTATCTTCTACGTGAATACAATTCATTGTATGTATGTATGTATGTATGTATGTATGTATGTATGTATGTATGTATGTATGTATGTATGTATGTATGTATGTATGTATGTATGTATGTATGTATGTATGTATGTATGTATGTATGTATGTATGTATGTATGTATGTATGTATGTATGTATGTATGTATGTATGTATGTATGTATGTATGTATGTATGTATGTATGTATGTATGTATGTATGTATGTATGTATGTATGTATGTATGTATGTATGTATGTATGTATGTATGTATGTATGTATGTATGTATGTATGTATGTATGTATGTATGTATGTATGTATGTATGTATGTATGTATGTATGTATGTATGTATGTATGTATGTATGTATGTATGTATGTATGTATGTATGTATGTATGTATGTATGTATGTATGTATGTATGTATGTATGTATGTATGTATGTATGTATGTATGTATGTATGTATGTATGTATGTATGTATGTATGTATGTATGTATGTATGTATGTATGTATGTATGTATGTATGTATGTATGTATGTATGTATGTATGTATGTATGTATGTATGTATGTATGTATGTATGTATGTATGTATGTATGTATGTATGTATGTATGTATGTATGTATGTATGTATGTATGTATGTATGTATGTATGTATGTATGTATGTATGTATGTATGTATGTATGTATGTATGTATGTATGTATGTATGTATGTATGTATGTATGTATGTATGTATGTATGTATGTATGTATGTATGTATGTATGTATGTATGTATGTATGTATGTATGTATGTATGTATGTATGTATGTATGTATGTATGTATGTATGTATGTATGTATGTATGTATGTATGTATGTATGTATGTATGTATGTATGTATGTATGTATGTATGTATGTATGTATGTATGTATGTATGTATGTATGTATGTATGTATGTATGTATGTATGTATGTATGTATGTATGTATGTATGTATGTATGTATGTATGTATGTATGTATGTATGTATGTATGTATGTATGTATGTATGTATGTATGTATGTATGTAGTTGTATGTATGTATGTATGTATGTATGTATGTGTATGTATGTTGTATGTTGTATGTATGTATGTATGTATGTATGTATGTATGTATGTATGTATGTATGTATGTATGTATGTATGTATGTATGTATGTATGTTGTTGTATGTATGTGTATGTATGTATGTATGTTGTATGTATGTTGATGTATGTATGTATGTATGTATGTATGTATGTATGTATGTATGTATGTATGTATGTATGTATGTATGTATGTATGTGTATGTATGTATGTAG